>NC_034410.1:79211157-79452817 GCF_002078875.1 Numida meleagris
CGCCGCCGAGGGCAGGGGTCGGGTGCCCGCCCCGCCGCAGCGCCGTTCGGTGTGGGGACCGGAGCGCGGGGTCGGGGCCAGTGGGCCTCGAACGAAAGCACGCGCACAGGTAGCGCGGGAGCGTGCTTTGCAGGAGCCGAAGGGACGCCCCGGGGCATCTGCGAGTGTGGAGCTGTTCGGGAACTCTTTCTGCGACCTCGTTCTTTGCGCCCTGTGCTCGCTTTCCCCCTCACACCTGTCCCGGCGGCCTGGGGACGGGCTGCCGGATTGCTTCTCCGTGCCGCGAAGCGCCGCGACCGTCCCGCTGCCAGCCGCTCTGCGGGCTGCTCCTGCCGGCTGCGCTCGGTGCGCGCTCCCTGGGTGTCACCTCCGAGCCCCGCCGGAGCTCCGAGCGATCACAGACCGTGAAAAAGCTTCTATGAGAGCAAAGTTGGGCGCTTCTCTCAGAGCATCGCCGACCTCAGCGCAAGCCGAGGTGCTCCACGAGCAGAGTATTCCCTCTTGCAGAGCGGCCAGCGTTATGGAAGGAACCGAGGGGAAGCAGGAGGAACCTCCGCACGCTTCCCCCGAAGCCATACGGGCGCATCCCAGTGGCAGCGCGGGGCTGAGCTCTTCAGCCCGGTGTGTTTGGAAATGTAACGTGATACAACACCTGCCTTGCTCTCGTTCTGCCTTCCTCCGTAGCTGTACCTTGCCGTACTTAATGGTTTTGCTACCAGCCCTCTCTCCCCATCCCTGCGTTTTCAGCTCTTCCTCCTGCCAGCAGCTCTGTACCTTTCCGTTTCCTCACACACAGCACACCAGCCCATCTCTGGCTGCTCCCGACACTTCTCTGCCTTTGGCCACCTCCCTGCTGTCCACGCAGTGCTGGCATTCATGCCGTCCCATCCTACTGCCATGTCGTGGCCCCCGGTCACCTCTGTTGTCCCAACATCACCTCAGCCTGCCCTGACTTTCCACCAGCCGTTGTTCGTGCTCTGGAGATGGAGTCACCTCCGACCTGTCCAGTGCCAGAACCTGCATGCCTGGCATCACGGCCACACCTGCTCGCATTAGACTCCATCACATACAGAGTATAAACACTACCTGTAGGATCTGGCCAGGGTCTGCGCCATGGATTTTGCCATCGCCAGTTTGTGCTTCTCTCCTGCTGTGGGCATGGCCTAAGACTTCAGTGCCCACCTGTGTTGCGTATTGCTTAATACTCTTTGCCCCGGCACATCCTTTGGCTGCATAATGACATGGATATGCTTTGTTGTCATCAGTATTTCCACCCCAGAGGATCACCCTTCAGTCTGGCATTATGGGGAGTTCTCCAAGAAGGGTGTGTGGAAGAACAGGCACTGCACAGCTACACTGGCGCAGCCATCAGTCAACCAGTCAGTCAACCATTCAGACGCCTCAGTGTTGCACTCAGAGTTCCTGGCGTCCAAAATACCCCTCTTCTTTCCCAAAATTCTGATATCTCGGCCTGACAAGCACTTCATATACGAAACCTTAACACCAGAGCCTGCCGTTAGGAACGCATGCACTACATCCAGTGCTGGAGCGATACCAGAAGGGTAGAGCTCAGGTGTTTTGGAACCATCCCACAGGCAGCCCCTGGCGGGCTTCCAGAATGCTCTTCCTTTAAGCGCGCTCACTGTGCCTCTGGAGAAGACTGCTGATCCATCAGTTAATCGTATTGAGTAAGTACCTAAAATTAACTTTTAAATTATTAATGCATGAGAGCATATCCGTTTGCCATGCACATTATTTTAAAGGATTACAGTGTGTACACTGAGTGCCATTAGCGTTACGTTCTGAAGACAGCAAATTGACTTGTATGGAAATCTGAAGAGTTGATGGATTCCTCCACCAATGCTTTTGACAACGATAAAACGTTACGTTCAATTGAATTATTATTAAGCATGTGTCTGTATTTTAATTTCTTTCTGATGCATGCAAACCAAGAGACTGTGAAGCCATCATCGTACAAAATTTTTTCATTTTGCGGTGGGTTAAAAATACAGAGATATGTGAGCATTGAAAATGTTCCTCTGACAAACAACAACACTAGGAAAGATATGTTTAGTTTCCTAGACTACAGCTGTGTCGTTCAAGACAAAACTGTGCTGCCATAAAATTGTTTATCAAAAATAGTACCATTAAACCTGTTAAATGTAGAAGTCACAATACATCCTTTCCATGGCCGCAAAGGACACACCTGCGGCAGTTGTCTTCTTTTCACTTAACTTACAGTGTTTTGAAAAATCCTACAGCATGCCATATTGTGAACATAAGGACCTGGAAAGCCAACATCTTCTCTAATAATTGTGATTTTCTGCAAAAAATAATGATGTCAATAATGTTCTGTGTAAACATCATTTCTACTCAAGGGCAGACAAAAAAAGTAAGCAGAAATGTTAGTGCGGATGCTGCGGTGCCTTCCGGGCTTCTGTGCTTGGGAATTTTCATAGACTCATTGATTATCCTGAGTTGGAAGGGGCCCATAGGGATCACTGAGTCCAACTCCTGGCTCCACACAGCACTACCCAAATAGCTGAGCATATGACTGAAAGCATTTCCAGATGCTTCTTGAACTCCGGCAGCTTGGTGCCATGGCCACTGCCCTGCAGAGCCTGTTCCAGTGGCCGATCACCTTCTGGAGAAGAACCATTTCCTAACACCCAACCTGACTCTCCCCTGCTGCAGCTTCCTGACCTTCCCTCAAGTTCTACCACTGGTCACCAGAGAGAGGAGATCAGCACCAGGTGAGTTTGTCCCATCTTCCTGTCTTTTTCTGTGCAATAGTTAAGGCAGGGGGCAGAGACGGCTGGCTGCGTGGGCCATATGGAGGATGCAACGTTCTGGAGACCCTCTGCCCCACTCAGGACATGAGGGCAGAAGGGAATGGGGCTGAAGGCCCCTGGAGGCTGGAGAGGGCCTGGATGCTGTGTGGCTGCTCGGTGTGGAGCCTGTGTTGTGGCTGGGCTGAGCTTCTCAATGTGTTCTACTGCTTGTTACTCTTGAAACATCAGGAAAGAATGGGAAAAGTCCCCTTTGCCATTTTTACTTGTCAGAAAACTTACATTAAATTTCTCATGTGTTAGGGCTTTGGAAACAAGTCCAAAATACAAGCCAAATCCTGGCATTCTCTATCTACGCATATTTAGCGCTACATTTAGGGCTCGAGACCTCATGATAAATGCAGTTAAAGTTCAAGTACAGTGGACTTAGTTTGCTTTGCGCTGAGACTTAAACTCTGCAGGGTGACTTTCCTTCCTGGAGCTTATCCAAAGGACACTAAGCTTTGCAATTCAGCTAGCTCCACTAGAGAAAGAGGTCATTTTTAACTTATTAAATTGAATTACAAAAACTCTCTAACAATGTTTTCTTTAGAAATAGCCTTAGATTTCATGCATCATCTGAGAACGAGCATAATTTTCTTTTCCATCACGTTGATTTAGGAAATGAAAGTCCAATAGTATAAGATCTGAAGAAGAGAGATCAGAATCTGGCCACCACTTTCATTCTCAAAGGCACTTTCATGAAAGCGTTATATGAAAGTCAGCACTGAGCATCATCTTTAACTAGTATCAATGCATTCATAAAAGCCTTCAGCGATGAAAAAAAGGGTCAACATGGTCATTATTACCTAGTAGGTATATAAGCAAAAATGCTGACCAACCTTTCAAATGGTAATATGTCTCTTTTGTCAAAGAGGAGGCTTTTCACCTTAAATAGACAGGAAATCTGCATCTGAATTTGCAACAAGGTTAAATCTGCAACAAAACCAAGTTAAAATTAATACGTCGTTGCTTTTACTACAGATGAAGCAAATGCTTCAAGTATTTTTAAAAGCTATCTGGAAAAAAATAAAAGCCTCTTTAATGTTAAGATATGGAAAAGACACATTCTCCTTCCTTTCTGTCTACATCTTTCATTCTCATTGTACTTCTTTTATTACTGTGTGGTGGAGATTGAAAGCTGAAAGGGGAAAGGAAAATGCTCAGAAAAAACCCTAAACGTGTTTATAAAAACATTCACTAAGTATAGCTGTATGAGCTAAACGATATAGATTGTATTTCAGTGCTCAACAAAAAAAAAATTGACATTTTCAAAACTTTACATTTATTCTGTTCTGTTTTCACTTGACCCAGCCAAAACTCTACCAAGTACGTTAGTTTCAGAAGTTTAGATAATTTGTTTCCTGCCCAGCTATCAGCAGGATTTCTTAACACTAGTTGAGAATAGAAAAGGCTTTTTCTGTAGTCTTTTTTTTTTTTAAAGATTAACAACAGGAAAATAAGAGCTACGGCAGAACCATAACTGAATAAACTCACTGTGTTCATAGGCTGCATTATGGAGATCTACTTTTTGTTGCTAGGTAAGTTATATCTCTATTTACAGCTTTTTCAAAAGGCTGAATAGTCAGGGACATTTTGTAATTTGAGATGGAGTTGTGAGCTCCAGTGAAAGATATGTGCTCGCTCTTGGCTGTACAAAATAGAGCAGTTACACAAGGTGGTAGAAAGGAGAAGGGAATTCTAAGAGAGATTGATGATCCAAACAGAAGCTGTATTAAAAAAACAAATGCATTTAGCCCACCGTTCTACAAAAACACATCTGTTCCAAGTGCTAGCTGACAATTAACACACTGCCTAATTCAATGTTAATGACGATATATTACTGTATTCTCTCAGTTCTGATCTAGAAAGCTGAGTATGTTTGGACATCAAAGATGTTAAGTGAAATGACACATTAAAAGTATTTCTCTTTTTCCAAATCAAAGTCAGCTGCTTTCCAGATGCATAATTTTTCAACTGGAATGCCAGATAACACTAGATGGGAAGAAAAATTCAAAATTATACCGTGATAGGAGGAGATTCAGTTCAAGCTATACTATATATTCTTATTTTTGACAAGAGAAATTGGGATTAATTCAAAACATGCCATGCTCATTCACAGCTTCACCACCGAGGAGGAGAGAACACAACGAGTGCTGTGACTCAGAATGAAATCCAGCCACACTGAAGTCAGTGGCACAGCTCTCCGTGAGTTTAGCACAACCATGATTTCATCTCAAGTCTTTTCTTGGTTCCTGGAGGGGAAATAAGAATAAAGACAAAAAAAAGAAAAAAGAAAAAGAAAACAGCAACAAAAAAACATCACTGCCGTAACTTGTCCTGCATGCTGAAGCTCTTAGGAGCATATTTTCACCATTCCCATAGCAGGGTCTTCTAGCTAGTGCCATCTGAGAACCAGAAATGTTACAGAAACGTAAACAGGAAGGGATTACAAAGAGGCAGATTTTACCAAGCTAAGAGAAGGGACACAGCAATCCAGCTGTACTGGACCCAGACCAGATCCTCCCTCGGTTTGTGCACCAAGCTGTGTGCACATTGCAACACCCTCCGAATTCAAATGTGTCCATCCTGCACACCCCGCAGTGCTGGGTGCCTTTTGCGGATGTGTACAATCTGCAGAGCTGAGGCCCAGCCTGGTTTTCCCTGAGTCCTGTAGGCACCACCAGGCTCTGCAGCAGCCAGCTCCCATCTCACACCATGCTCCAGTGTAAGCCCATGCAAAGATTTGAAAGCATTTCCATCACGTGGATATAAATGAGCAAAACTCAGACACCTGACTGTCAATTCAAGTCACTGCCTTCTGTAGGGACATCAAACCTTGCACAGTGCCCACTGTCGTGCGCTTCTTGAATGAGCAGTGAATGGATTCATCTCTCTGTGACAGGTAGGTCGGTGAGCTACTTCTCTTAAGCTGAGTCACAAGGAAAGAGCAGGGTCAGCATGGCAAGGCACTCCCCTAGGGAACGTCAGTGTCTGCTCACATCCCTAATCAATCTACCAGGCTGCCTACCACACAGCATCATATGCCCCTTTTGTAAAGAACTGGAAGGTACTTCAATGTACCTTGTTAGAAACGTATACAAATAATGTCTCTTACTCATATCTGATAGAAAACTGAGAGTTACTTAAGGAATAGAAATCTTTGTATTCTTCTCTTTTTAATTTTCAAGGACGCCTATAATTTCAGGGCTGCAACACATATTTAAGTCAAGAGGAATTTCCTAACTGAACTTTCAAATTCGTGACTTCTTGTATTTAGCCTGCAGTTCCAAAGGAAGTCACATTTTGCTTTCCTGGCACAAGAGACTACCAAAAAAATCCCTGAACTGAAACAAACTGACACTGTATTATTATCATCTAAATTAATCCCTTGTCATAAAGTTGTAATCCCTCACAAACTCTCCTTAGCCAATTAAGTCAAACCTTTCTCACAAGTCACCTGGCAGCAGGAGACTCCCCTGCTCCACCCATGGCAAGCAGTGGGCAGATTGCTTACGCAAAGTATTGAGAACTTACATTAAAATGCAAGTTGTTCCTGTAGTGATTTAACATCCTATCTTCTACAAATCTTGCCTATTTATTAGACTATATGAGAGGAGTAGGAATCATTCTCAAATGATCCCCTTTTGTATAAAAAAAAATTTAATCAACCAAACTGAGAGCATGAATATGAATGACCCTGAGGCTTAGCACAGCCTTCCAGGACAGGAAAGACACACGCTTCAGATTGTCTGTCCAGAAGCAGGCGCTTTCTGTATCTTTATTATAGAGGAATACTTGGAGGACAAATTGTTCCTTGTCATATACATCCTTTGTTAATAGATCTCTTGAAACAGAAAGGACTGCCTTGTAGCTGCTATCCTGACATAATGCAGATCTCCTCTCAAATTACAAAGGTTGTTCTTTGTCAAAAGATGTCCTTTCCCTCACTGTCAGAAATATGCAAGAATCTGCATATATTCTTAGCGTGATTTGTAACATCCTTGGAAAGGAAATTTTTTAGGATTTGCCTACCAAAGAATATAATTAATCTTATTAAGGTCAGTTAAACTTAGTGAGGTCAAGTTGCTCTTAATTTTTTTTTCTTCTGATGCTTTATCAGTTGTGAAGTAGAAAAACAAAGACATGGCACAACACAGTAGCCCAGATGTTCCTTTTCAGCAGTGCATTTAGGTCCAAGAAGGATGACAGGCAGTGAGATGTCTGAGGGAGCCTCGCCAGAGCTTCTGCAGGACCCACTACTGCGGCTGAGAGGAGATCCCAGCGTTCCTCAGGAAGTTCTCACATCTATACCTGGAAGTTTGGGGCAGGCAAGCTTGTCAACCACAGCCCATAATAAACTATTAATTCTATTTTTCTAAATTTAGTTGCATAAAGGCGCACTTCTGCCTAATACCATAAACCATTCAGACCTTGAAAAGATTAGGGAGAGTGAGCTGAACCCTTGTGGAAAAGTGTTTCATGACAGTTTCACCTACCAGGCATGGTCACTTCCTTCTCTTTGACCAAGCATCTTTCAAGGTACACTTTCTCATGGACATACACATATATGCCACTGGATGGCTATTGGGCATAAACAGGATCAGGGCTCCACTGAGAAGGGCTGCTCTGAAGCAGGAATTTGACTTCTGTGCAAGCACTTGCCCACTACAAAGGCATTAGTTCTGTTCCAAACAGCCTCTGCTCTATGATGACAAATGACATTTCTGGTCTTACATTGATCGCTTTGTAGGTTCTCCCTCCTCCCCCCTCAAGATTTGGTGATCCTCTTACACTGGTTATTGTTTGGGAAGCATTTGTACTGACCTTTATTTCACCCATGCCTTAGGGATGAGATCATTTAGAAAATGCCATATTAAAAAAAAAAAAAAAAAGACTTCATTCTGTGAACTACAATGGAGCGAGGACACAGCAAGGATATTTAGAGCAAATCAATGAATCTTACTAATTACTATCCTCTAATTTAGAGGATTTACTTTTACAGTGGGAGCAGGCTACTGGTGGAGTGTTCCTCGCTCTTTAAGACCTAGAGCTACATATGTCATATTGTGAAAATGTGATACAAAATTGATTCTAAAAAATTGCCTTCAGATTACTCACCGTGAAGCAATTGGAATCAGGCCAGGAGCAGATGGTAACTCAAAAGGCAATCCTCTTCCTCCTCTAGAAGTACTATTACCTTGTACTTCAGTAGTGGCATTGATCTAAGAAACCTGCTGCTTTTTGCAAACAGTTACAAATGACTTTCTTGTACCCTGATAGCACACTGAGGAGGATTTCTCTGCCTTAGCTTGTGGAGTGACTGATGCACATGGAAGTCAAGTTTACATCATTCCCACACCCCCATTTTACCAAGAGATCACATTCTCTATTTGAAGAAAATCTCTCAGCATCTCCAAAATCTCAGCATTCTACCACAAGTTTGTCACACAAAGATCAAGCATACAAAATCAATGGATGACGATTAGAGAGAGAAAGCCATTGCCAAAAGCGGCTTTCTCAAGGAAAGCAGTACACAGCAGAGGCAGGACCCGAAACTGCCCACCACTGTCCCATGCTGTTGGCACCCCCGTAAGATGTGCCCATGTACTCCTGAGACCGCTTGCCCACACAGTGCTCTTCTTAGACGAGTTAAGCAGTTGTTTAAAGCAGGAACTGACATATTGAAGGTGAATACCAGCTAGGCATTATATCCTGCAGCACAGCTGGACACAGGGAACATGCCGAGGAGGTGAAACTCTCCACCAGCATGCATGCAGTATTCTTCCCTAGTAAAGGCCAAACTCTTTGGTAACAATTTTTACGGTAGAAAAAGCAGGAAGATTTTCCTATTCCTTTTTACATCAGTATAATAACCAATAGAGTCATGATATTGAAATGCAAAGAATTTAGCCCAAATGTTGGAGGATGGTATAAATAAGTTAATTTGAGACAAGGAAAAAGCTTGCATATTTCTGAGACCCTATTCTATATGAAGTGAAGTCAAAAGCAAAACTCTCGAGCATGAACAATATCGGGCACACAGCAGACAACTCTGTTGTAAATTAAAATGCATATCTGCAGCAGCAGATCTTGAGCTAGTATATACCAGCAGCAGAGCTATGAAAACATTTATCAGCCAAGAATTGTCTTCAGGACCATCAAGCGTCCATTCTATAAAATATATCGCATAATTTGCAAAGCTCACAATACCACTTAGATTAGAAGTGGGGATTCAGCTCACAAATACTTTATTTTGCACTTCTGGTGGCATGATTTCTCAGAGATGTTTCGAAGTTGACTCTTCCGAAATAGAAATCCTTATTTAATGACCTTCAACAGGTAAGTGAGAAAAAACGAAAAAGAAAGCTGAATGAATGTCGAATCACCTAGGAGGAAAAAAATGCACATTTCTGGAGAGGCATATCCCTTTTCTTCCTACCACCATTTCAGAAAGTTAAGTATGCAAAGAATAAATATACATTACCTTAAAAAAAAAAAAAGTGCTTTACTTAATAGAATTCAGCTTAATCTGAATGTATTTCAATGGCTGACATTCGTGTCCTGACATGCTGCTTTGCCAGAAAGCAGGCTGTATTATACACTAGGATGCAATGCTGGGCACAGTGAGGCTAAAGTGCAAGTTCAACTTGCACTCAAGTTGATTTCTTCATCTCTAAACTCTGCAACACATACTGTATACTTAAAAGTCATTTTTATTTTAACTGCTTACACACTAATATTTTAATTATTCTTAATTTCTAGGAAAATGAAGGGAAAAAGTTGAGGTCTTTATATTTTTTTGTATACATAAAACCTTTCCACACAGCGAGGCAATGAAATAGAGCAGCTTTCTATTGCCACATATGGACTGACTGAACATTTAGAAATGGAAAGAAATAGAATATTCCTCTAGGACAGTAAAACACTACCTAATTATGGGCTTGTAGAAAGCAAGCAGTAACTTATCCTAAAATTCTAGTACTGAACCCTGTGGTCATAGCAGGCAGATAGCCCTGATTCCTGCAATTAAAAGATCCTTTCATTCAGATGCATAGAGCACTGCCTGGGGAACATGGTCCTCATCGTAAGATGATACAGATGTCTAGTCCCACGCATGGCTATGTAGCTTCAACATCACATCATATCCCTTCTTGCTCTATAACCAGGCATAGATAGCTCTGGGAAATACCAGTACCTGCATTGTACAATAGGGAAGAGTCTGAAGGGGCACGCAGAAAAGAGAAAAACATGGAGCAGGCTGCATCTGAATGTTCTGCTAAAAACACCTGATATGGCCAATATGGCACAGACTATGTATCTATGCTATAGGGATGGATTAAAAACAAAGTGTTTTTGTGTCACAACACTCCACAGCAAAGCAAAGAACACACTTTAAGATGGAGTTGCTGCTGTAGAACAGAACTAATACAGATATTGAGGACACTCGTGCTCCTACAGACAGAGGATTTTGTTCATTTAATAGAGAGCATTCACTCACTCAGACAGCCTTCCAGCCTATGTTTTTTGCTGCTTCAGACTTTGCAGAATTACTCACATGAAGGACGCAAACCATCTTCAAAAACTAGTAAAAATCCAAGTCTCCCTTTCTCCTTAGAAAGAAGACAAAACACTACCCCAACATCCTAAGCCCCCATTACTTGTACTACAACACCTTCTAGGATGTCTGATCACACACAGAAAGTCATTGCACTGATCAGACAGTGGAAGCATTTCATCAGCTGGTAGAGCTATTAGCCCATCTCCATCTTATTAGGTGCACCCCGTAATTGAGTACACTTGACCTCAAATGCAATCATAACAAGTCAAGCTGTTCTCACTTTCTCTAACAGGAGAGTTTTGCAATGCAGCTATGCTGCTGCAAGCTCACAATGCAAACACTAGATTTTGTGTAAATAGAATCTTGTATGACAATGGCATAGCTATATTTGCACAAACTTCCCCTGGTCTATGAGAGACCTAAGGGCTAGTGATAAATGAATGGGATGGGACCATTTGGGTAATCGGGCCACTAACCCTGTAATTGCAGGCAGTTGTGTCAGGCAGAAGCACTCAAGGACTTCAATCATCCAGGTCAGTCTTAGAAAGTCTCCTGCTTACTGTACAATCCCTTCCATCAGCTTATCAAGCTGAATGATAAAGCAGTTGAAGTTACATCTCTCTATTCTTCCAATTTAGAGAGCTATGTTAGAATTAAACTCCTCAGGTAGTTTACAACCACCTTTTAATTTCCAGCCTAAATATATTCACAGCCAATCTTATTTCCTTTCTGCCACCATTTGTCTGTCTGGTCTATTTGTGATTCAGTCCTTATTTATGACTCACCAGTGTGAAAGATAAGATTTGTGGCTTAGCGAGTGGCCTAATTGCCCAAGCAATGATTACATTAGAAATGCTCAAAAGGAAACATGTGAGTGCCCTTTTTAAAGCCCAATTAAGAATATATGTTTACATCTAATCATCTCTAAATAAAAATTTTAAAATCCATTTGACCTGGTGTTGCCTCAATAAATATTTATGCTGTATTTACTAATTAATTACTGCAGCAATTTTCTCTCTGATCCTCTTGTTCTGTGTGCATGAAGAACACCGCAAGGCAATTGAATATATGATGATGCCACCTTTCTCTGTTTCATTAGCCTCTAGCTGAGGGAGCAACCGGCTCCCTCAATGTCTGTGCTGGACTCTGGCTCAGATGAGCTTGGTGGAGCTGACGGTACATGGGCAGCTTCCAAAACAGCTGGAACAAACGGCCAAGTTATCTTTGCTCCATTGGTCATGGGAGTATGTTCTGCCTTTGGTTCATCAGCTCTGCCCCAGAAAGGTCTGGCTGGAATTTCAGCTGCTCCTAGATGTTTGGATAACAAGAGTGGACAACAGCATTTTTTTTTTTTCCAAAACGTGCTTAGATCTCATTTCTGCACTGCACTAAATGTAATGGGATGAAAGGCTTTGCAAGAGCAAAAATGAAGGCTCATAGACTGGGGAAAGTTGTTTCAGTATTAATTATTAATTATTATTTTTCTTGCAGGAGAACCTAGAGGCTCTAGCAACAGATGAGATCTCTGTTGTCCTCAGCAACATAAGAAGTTGGAAAAAATGGCCGGCTCTTGCCCCAGAGAAGATTACATTTGGTGGAGCAATAGGAAACATTTTCTTGGAAAATGCTGTATTATTTCATGGCAGTCTATCAACTCCTGGTTTCAGATGTTTTATCCACCACCTATTTCACGAATGTTATTTAGGGCTTGATCCTCAGCTAGCATACATCAAGCACTGGGCTATGTAAGTCAGCAGAGCCCTGCTGATTTATGTTTGCTGCGTCACCTCAGTGAAGCTGATGAAGTTATGCCAACTGACATCAGCTCAGGATCTGGCCCCCAGGTGCTGTCAATGCCATTTAGTGCCACCTCTTTTTCTGCTGCTTCCTTAGCACTGTGAGATTCTTCTGGCTGACTGTAGGAGCCAAAGAGACAGCTCCGTTTCCTGTACCCAGCCTCCCCTCCAGCTCATTAACTCCAGTAGGAACTGGGGTGTGGGAGGGGAGAAGATCCGGCCCCTTAGAGGCGGTTCCATTTATAAATATTGACTTTAATGTTAATTTCATGTAGTTGCTTGTAAAAGTCTTTTGGGCTGAAGCAGAAGGCATACTGCAGATGGCAAGTATATTTTTCACAGTTTTTATGGTGGATAACAATATACTTGACATTTTGCTCATTAAATGTGAGCCCTGGTATGTGAGTAAACATGCTAGGCATCTGCGCTCTAAAATTACCAGTGTGAAAAGCAACAACTGAAATGTTTCAGTCAATAAATGTACAGCACAGAAGCAACATTCAGCAACTTTCTGAATGCTGCGTGCAAGGCGTGGACTCAATTTGCAACACTACATGGAACACTCTAGAACCAACAAGGGAGAGGCAGCATATTGCTTTTGCATCTGTACTTTGGAGGGAGAGGACTGAATCCAAAAATCTCAGAAGTCAATGTAAACGTGGTAGACCATACCCATCAATTTCAGTTTCTAAGGCAATCAACACATGCATAGTCAAATGACAAAACTACATCAGAAGGAAAGGAAGACAACCCAAATTAGCTCAAACGGTGATCTGTGGAGGGTGATCTATGAAGGGAAAGCCTGTTTGCCATTGGGAAGAGCAGCATAACTGAATAAGAATGGGCAGGAGGACAGACATGCAGTGCAATGTAAGCAGTAGTGTTGTGAGCAACCAGAAGGAAATCAAAGAGAATGGAAGGCACAGAATTGGTTCTCCTTTCTACTACAGCAATTTTTCTTTTCCTTGTCTTTGGATTTTGGCACATTCTCCTGAAATGATAAAGAGAAAAGATGAAAACTAAAATGGATAGTAGGTAGATGCAGGATCTTAAATTAGTATCTGTTTTTTACTTGAGTTTTAAACATTCTGGAAATACTACCTTGAGATGGCTGCAATTTTGAGCAGTAGTGAGATAAAATAAAACTAGAAGTAAAAAGAAAAAGAATTAGCGTAAGACATCTTGTAATGTGCACTAATCCAAGCTGTTCCAGAAAACAATGTCATGTAGGCAAGGATAGCAAGTTCAAATTATAAAAAATAAAAGATATCTGTTTTTTTTGGGTTTTTTTTTTTTGTGGATTTAGTATGTGTTTTGGCACATTTCTTCCTGAGAAGACAGCTAATTTGTTATTTAATTCTGTAATGGGAAAAGGTGTGAAGAAACTGAGACATCATATGAGATGGTGATTTATTTTAAAAAAGGCCAGGAGCATGAAGGTAATGTTAACTTCTTCATTATCCTACATCTCTCACAGCAGTACTGGCCAATACAACATGTTCTTTTATTTCCCAATACGCATAGATGTCTCTCCCTTTTCTCACTACTCCACCTCCTCTCATGTCTCCCAGTTAAATCTGTGTTCATTCCAATGTAAAATTTCCATTTTCTCTGACAGTTACTATGCAAGACATGCATATTTTCTTTCTCTCCCTCCAAATAAAACTCCTTGAAATATTTCATTATTTTCAGGGAAGAAGGTCTTTGGTAAACCACATCATGATTTTAAAGATACTTATAAAATGAAATGATTTGAAAATCAAGCTGAAATGTGCACTTTGGCATACACCGGAATATACTAATTTCAGCCGTAGTACAAAGTTCTGTCAACTGAAGTGGTGGATAAGCTTCTGTTAATATAGGTGGAAAGAAGATCAGATCCAAATTGACCAAATTAAATTAGATTGGCAGGATTTTACTCGGAAGAGTAAATATCTAGAATCTTTGCACACTTAGCCACATCTAGCCATCCAGTCTAAGAATTCTCATGCTCAAACCATGCTCATGCACTTTTCTTATACTTGTAAAGCCATGAGAACCTGAACAAAACCAGAAACAAACAAGCAAAAGATGGCTGAAAACTTCTATTTGCTACAAAACTGTTTAAGCAAGTGGCAGTATCAACCATCAGACTTAGCAAGATCCAAAGAATTACTGAAATCCCAGAGTGGGGTTAGTTAATTTGCATAATAAACACATCAAGATGTCTTCCTGATCCTTGAGAGTTTTTCCCTAAGACATCTTCGTCTCTCTTCTTAATGACTTCTCTCTCAGAGGTAGGCCCTGACTCTTTTACATGCAATATCAAAGTTAACACGGTTAGCTAAGCACACTGCAGTCATGAAGTGTCCAGAAATTACAACGGCAGCTAGGTATGCAATTTATATTCAGTAAATACATAGCCAAATCAATATGATCAGATAATTTTTGAAAGTGCAATATCAGAGCCGATGGAGCAATGGTCACCGTACCAGGTTAGCCATCTATATAAATGTCTGCACTGAGGTCTACAAAGTCCTCAAACCTGACATCAACTACATAAAAAACCTTTATGATTTGCAGTTAGTAATAAAGAGAAAAAAAGGGTGAAGGGAGCAAACGTATGAAATAAAACACACCTCGACACACAGCTGAGATCCATTAAATAAATACATGAATTCAGTCATACACTTTTCCTTTGAATCTAATGCTTCTTTATGCAGTAGTATGAATATGCAAAGCTGTATCTTAATAATCTCTGAACATCCTATTGAAATCAACCATATAAAACCCATTGAAATGAATAATTTTCCTTCCTTGTCCCCATTATCTTCAGGAACCATCAGATAGGTTCCGCAGAAAACTAGAGCAACATCTTCATATCACGCAGCCCTTGCCAACTCAAACACAATGAATTGGGATTATAATGACTTCTGTTTTGTGCTATGTATCCAGAACCAGGGAGCTGAAGAAAGAGAGGTCGGTAGTGGGAGAGACACATAATTTGTACTCCATTGGTAAATATGCTATTGCTGCTCTGCTGAGCACTCCCTGGAGTAGCTCTGGAAGGAAGGAGGTGTTACAGCTACTCACCGCTGGAGTGTTTGAAGTGAGGAAGGGTGACAGGATATGTGCTGCCCTATTTTCCTATAAATGCTTATAATCAGCTTGTTGTGATGAATGATCTGTTCTACTGTTTAATACTCACAGACCATAAATCCTTGTTTGGTAGGGAATGAATAAGTTCATATGTTCAATATTAATATATTCCTTAGCTGACACCAGGGCATTCAGAGCACGAGACGTTTATTCCAGACAGATAACAGTAAGGTATTTCCGATTATTCCTAACAAGCAGACTTGACATTATGACATATATTCTATAATTTAGAAGAAACTGAATACTAAGCTGTGGCATCTGCTCTGCATTTGTTAAAATGTAAGACTTGTAAGACAGAACTGCAAAGATTTTACTATCAAAGAACTGGATACGCTGCTAGTATAGCCTTTAAATGGCAAATGGTAGTCACATCCCCAAGATCCTGAGAAACCCAAAACACACCATTTCAGTATCACGGTGTGGTGTGCTGTGACATAACTGCTAACCTGAATAAAGCAACTCCTTTGCGGATAAGGTATTTCTAACTGAGAGCCCAGAGCCTCACTCAAGTTGCCACACTTAAAATATTGCCAAATATCAGTGGAAATGTGATTACCATTTACCAGCCTGAAGCAAACCTAAGGTACTGCAGCAGTTTGAAATGCCTGCACAAGACAATAGGCACATATTCTTGGTTGAAATTTCCAGGATCTGTTGTAACCCCTTGGAAGAGAGATAATGTACTATTAGAAGTAAACAGTGCAGTTGTTTAGTGATCAGAATCCATTCCTCAACATGATGACTGCGCATTCTTTGTCCGTACTGACATGACCCTCTTTACATCGCTAATGGGAAAAGGCTATCTTTAGAGTTTTGCCACAAAAAAAGCACATTCTGGACTGGTTTGTAAAATGCCTTCTTTTTCTCACCTGTGACACTTTTCCACAGCTGCAATCAGACAAGGAACTTCAGCATGCCATGAGGTGAGAAGAAGCTAACAAGGAATTATTTTAGCTCTAGGACTGAACTGAGTGTGTGCAAGGACCCTATCATATTAAATGTGCATCAACTAGATGCATTTTCATAGATAAAATTGCCTGTACTGCATCAGACCAAAGCCTACCAGCCCTACGTCCTACGAGTGAAAATGACCAGCAAATAGAGGCTTATGGGAGAGTATAATAGCAGGACAAACATAATGTGATTATTTTCCTTCAGTAATTACCTGTTCTCCAAGATCCTGTGGTTCAGAAATTCCCTGTATCAGAGGCCTTTCCCTTTAATGTTTTTGCCAGTCATTTTTTGAACCCATGCAAGTTTTTGGTCTTTACAACACTGTGTGATCAAACTGGGGAAGCACTTTCAATTTGTATAATGCAGCACTTCTGCCTATTTTATACCTATTGCTTGCTATTCTTTTTTTCATGTACTCTAGTCTTTGTATCAGAAATCAGGTGCCATATCTGTATATCTGTCCTCTGCCCCACTACTCATTGAAAGGGCATGGCTTTTGTAAGGGAGATTTTCTGCTGCATCTCCCCCATTTGGGCCTTCTTGCTCTGCCTGAAAGATTTTGCCCTGGATTGCCTGTGAAGAGACAATTCTGTTATCTAGATCAACTTCTTCCTTCTAGCTACTTCTTAATTTCACATGCTGGGAGAAGATAATCTTTCTAACCAGGCAGAACCAGAGCAGATATCACGGCAAAAGAGAAGAGAACAGGAGGGAAAAAGAAAACTAATTTCAGAAAGCATGCCAGAAACATGAAAAGCTTAGCACAAGCTCCCTCTTAGGGCCTTGTCCACACTAGAAGGTGGCTGCCTGACCAGCTGGGGAAACTCTTCTGTGGCACCTGTACGGCGCAGGGAGAATGGAGGAAGCGCAGCATCTCCTTTTTCCTAATCCCAAAGCCTGTGGAAGCAGGTATTGCAAATATATCAGTTAACCAGCTTTGTACACTGAGCCTCTCTGCTGACAGGTACATAAGGAGTGAGTTGGGAATAGGTTTCCAGGAGAAACTGTGAAGCCTTTGCCTTGCAGGGAAACATGGGATGTTTAGGGACGAAAACAGTGATGAGAGTATCCACACGGATTTGCTTCAAGGTCCACGCTGTGCAAGGACCTGTACATTAAACAAGGATGTGGGTTAAGCTGTATCTCTGCATGAATTTGCTCTCTTTACAGAAGTTACCATCACGCAGCACAGAATAGAGCCTTTCACTGCAAAACCTGCTAGGTCTGCACCAACAGACTTCCCTGCCAAAGCAAACATCGCTCCCACAGCCCCTCTGTGGTACGTGAGGAGTACAGTTTCAAACCTCCCCGGCTCGTACAACGCTGGGCACCAAGTGCAAAACTGCAGCAAACCCCTCAGCTGGTCCAGGCTGCCTCGATTCCTTCAAACCCTGTGGAGCTCCACCACCATGGTCTGACTGGGGTTTTGTCCTAGCACCTTGCCTTCAGCCCTTACCAGAAGGCTAGCTGTGGCTGCACTCACCCACTGCAGACATCTCTTTTTTCCCGTCTCTTCTCCCTTTTCCCCTCTCCCCCTGCAGCCATCTCCCCCTTGTTCCCTAGGCCGAGGAGGCGCACACAGAGGGCATTGTTCCTTACCCTTTACAGGGGGTGAAAAGCACTAAATCATGGGTTAGGAAAATAAAACTCTTACCCTGCAGCAACCTGAGGCGAGCAATACTTCACCACTGAAACAGTATGTGCAGTGGTGCATTTTAACTGGATTCCAGGGCACAGAAATACTTGTTGGTCTTGATCCTAAATTATACTCACATCCAATATCTTGGATTTTCATATTATTCAAACATAAAACTGTCACCATGTACATTTGGGTCTTAAATTATGTAGAGATGATATTTTATTGCGTAGAATTTGTTTCACATCTCTGTGGAAACCTGGCAGCCACCCCACTGCTGAAGTCCAAAGGGGCAGTGAAAACTGAGGAACAAGCTGAGAAACAACCCAAGAAAACAAGCTACACATGCTTTGTTATCTAATTGTGTTCTTTAATATTGGAGGGAAAAAATCCTAGGAGAAAGCATGGTTAAATAAAACCTGACCTTGAGTAATTTAGACCATAGACCAAGCAGCAGCATAGGATATTTTCACAGGAATTGGCCTTCACCCGGTTAGGTTCTTGTTTGGGTCAAAGCTAACTCCCATATGGGATTGCATAAGCTACACCTATATGGTAGTGGGTGAGAACACCTGGTTGTCTCCTGCATGTAGGGGTGAGTGGGCAGACAGGCCTGGGTGGTAGCCTGGGCTCCTGGTGAACAACAAAGGGGCTGCAGAAGCCTGGGACCCAGCTGTGCCCTTCTTTGGGTGCTGGCTGCAAGGTGTGTGTACCTGGAGGTGTAGCTGTGGGGTTGACAGGAGTGGTACTTGGGGTGGTGAGGTGACAGGAGGTGGGGGTAGGCCCCTCTCCAGGCACTTCTTAAGCACTTCTCCTGTGGGATAATGCGCAGGCAGGGAACCAGCTGTGACCTCCAAGTGAGTTCCCATCTCATCTCCAAGAACAGCACAGCCATTCTCCTACACAGGGCAGAATCCAGTGGATACAGAAGGCCTTCCTAAGTCACCTAGGGAACAAGATTGCTGTCTGCTCCTGGGAACCATGTGTCAGACCACGTGGCTCTCACTTCTGCGTTTTATCTGAGCTGGCATATCATGCCCAGTGTGAAATTTGATGGAAAATGACTTAGCATGAAGGGTCTTGTGATTTGCTTGTTGATGTGTGCGTGTCTTAAACTCTGGGAGGGGAAAAAAAAGAATTCATATCTTGGGTTGAAAAAGAAAAAAAAAAAGAATTTCATTATGAAAGCTAGGCTTTGCTAGAGGTTTTCTTTAAAAAAAAAAAAAAGCAAATGAGACAAATAATATATAAACACCTCTGAACAACATTTCCTCTAAAGCAATAGAGAATGTTGCTAACTGATGTTAATTTTCATGCTTCTGTGGGAGAAGTGAAAGAGGCTTGCTGCAAGGGATATTTTTGAGCTGCCACTAATAAAAATGCAGCATAAAAGTAGCACCTTAATTCTGTGTTCATGTCGGAGAACACTCTTTTCAGCTCAGGTTTTTGCTCATTCTGTTCCTGCACTCTCTGTACACCAAATAATATATATATACAGATATTTATATATATACCAGCTATCACTAGATCCATAGCCCTACTTTCTGTGGCTAGCAGAGCTAGCGTTTATCAGGACTATCTCCCTTCCTGAGCTGCGCTTCATACAACTAGTTGCGTTAGTGGGAACCCAGTTTCTTCTTCTTACCCTCACTTTTGGTTTTGGCTGGATCCTACCACAGACAGGTGACTGTCTTGTTAGCATCCTCATGAGTCAAGAAGGGCATGACAGCAACAGGCCCCATGCTACAGCCTGGCTTGGCCAGTGATTCTGTGCCTGTGTTGGCCTTTGATGGAAGAGGCTGTGTGAAACGGAAGTCCCTCTTGGCCAGCTCTTCTCCTGTTCCCCATCCTGTGCACTTGGGAGAAGCCATCTCAATAGGGAATTGCCTGAATGTTTATTTCATGCGTGGTGCTTATCTCAGCCAGCTCCTATTTTTGTACATGTTGTGTCTAAAGAAGGATGCACAGGAAAGCATGCCCTGGGCAGCTAGGATTAAGCACTAGGAAGGTAGCTGGTGGTAATGCCTCCAAAATTGGCATGCAGCATTTTGAGCATGTGCTTACTGGGGCTACTGAATATGCTTAGTATAGCTGGTACTTTCCCAGAGCAACTGCAGCTTTGCTCCTTTTCTTGGCCGCCCGTACTTCTGTACTCAGACAGAGCTTCCTCAGATGCCATCTTTCTGAAGAACTCTTCCCACCTTCTCCAGCATTCCCACTTCACATGTTCTTGCTCCCTACCATTTCTATTTTGTGGGTGGAAGGCTCCCTGCTCAGCCACCCTTCTCCCAACTCGAGGTTGGGGTCTGGAGGGGACCTGCTCTTCCCTCCATCTCTGCTCTTCCCTCCATCTCTGCTGCACCCCAAAGGATCAGTCCTGGGTGAGGCAGCTCCCCTCGGTGCCTCCTTCACACCCTGTCCCTGGCGAAAAACCCTTTTTTTGTTGCAGAACAAGAGCTTCTCCCCTCCTGCTGCTCTGCGCTGCCTTTGCTTCTCCCCAGAACGAGCGGAGCTGTGGGGGAGGGAGGCACAGAAAAAGCACTCCCTTGCGCAGGGAGGATCTGCAGGCACTCGGTGCTTTTGTTATATAAAATTTTAAGAGTGGATTTGCAAATATTCAACACTGATGTCACATCTACAAAGGTGGAAAGGCTCTGAAAGAGGAGCCCTGGGCCAAACATATTTCAGGGTAAGAGGGGAAAGGGGCAGAGATGTGCTTAATTATATTAAGCATCCTGTGTTATCTTCTGTTGATATTTGTATGTAGGGCACAAGTATTTGTGAAATGTTAAAACCCCAGTAAAGGAACAGCTTCAGAAAGATGTCTCTAGATGCATATTTATTTTTTTAAAGAGAGTACATAGCTATAAAAGTCTCCAGCCAATTTTTTATTGTTATTTTGTTAGACTGCCTGTGCATTTCTTTGCAAAACGAGCTAATAAAGCGAAGAAAACTGATGACACTGGTGCTTGGACAGCTATCAGAGGAAAAGAATAAAGTATTAGTGTAGGGAGAGAACTGAAACATTTCCAGAACTCCATTAACAGAATGAGAAGTGGTTTTAGAGAAGATGAGCTTCTATATTAGGAAAGCTTTACTTATTTCCTCTGAGATTCTGCCAGTCCCGGGGGAGAAAGAAAAGGCAGTGGTGGGGGCAGGAGTAGAAAAGCAGCAAAGAGGCAGGAATCGAGTGGATGATGTGGAGAAAAATACTTTGCCACTGTTTATGCAGGATAAAGTGGGGATCCTGCCTGAGCATGCAGAGCTTTCTGAAGTTGCACCTGCCACACAGTTCTCCTGCAGCCTTTTGGGTCAGAGGTGCCTTGGGGACAACATCCTTTGCCCTTGCAGCCAGTGGAGCCGTCTGAGCAGAGAGGATGACACCAGCCACTGCCGCACACCCTGTGCTGAGCAGGCACAGCAGCAGGGTGTGGAGCTGCACAAAAGTACCCACCTAGAGTAGGGCACGTGGCAGAGCAAGAAGTCAGTGGACAAGCGTCCTCTGCATGACTGTGCTGTGGCAGCAGGAGCAGCTGGGAGCTGAAGTGACAGCAGCAATTAAAGACAAGAGCAGCTAGAATCTGTTGATGTGCTGCTGCAAGTGAGATCTGTATTTACAATAGCTGAAAGAGATTCAAAGGAAATTTCTGCTCCACCCCTCTTACTCAAGACATTTTGCAGCTCTTTATTTTTAAATTTCAGTGTCTTTACTCTTCAGTTTGCTGGTTCTCCACGTTTGTGCAAGTCCTACTCATAACAGTGTGTAAAACAAGACGTAAGAAGATAGGCAAAAACAATTATAACCTCCTCCCTCAAAAACCTGCATGGTATTGGAGGCAATCATATTTCCAGTTTGTTATCTAAAGAAAAAATTCAATTTCATTTCCACTTGATGCCTTTAAGTAGGAAAGAAGATCCGTGGCAAAGAAAAACATCTTATAAAAATGCAAAAATGATGGGGATGAGAGGAGGGAACGGTTTACTATAATGACTGTAACTTACTGTAGTTGTAGAAAGAAAGATCATAATTTGCTGCACAATCAAAGCATGACGCCACAGTTAACACTTAGGCAAAACTGGCCCCAGTGAGCTTTCTGATCTCACACGCTGCTTTCCTCCATCTTGGTCATCCACGCTTACCAATGCATTCATCAGACACAGATGAATTTATGGCACTCTGGTTTGCTGGAGTTTTACACCTCATTTTTATGCATGTAAGCCACCAGGCAAGCTACAGCAGTAGTTCTGCAATCAGCGCATCAGTGCATGGGGAAGGGGCAGCAAAGTAGGGAGATGCAATTAAATATGACATGAAGTGTAGCAGCTCAGCATACACAAAGCCTCTTCTTATGTTGCAAAGCAGAAGAGGTTCATCCAAACTGAGAACAGAGAATCTCTCCATCATCATCACAAGGAGAGATCAGACATCCAACCAGGAACTCCTACAGCGGTTGGAACAAAACCCAAAGATGAAGATTATATTGCCTGAGACCCATGGCATCTCAGACTTCTGATGAAGCATTTCCCTAGTACGTACAGCGCCTCAATTCAATACTTGTAATGACCCTGCCATGTAGATTTTGAGCTAATCTACGTTTCTACCTCCGAGCGATAAGAATATTAATTAATTAACCCTCCCACCTGCCTAGGAAGGAGAACAAAGACAAATGAGGGAGCATGCTTTGGAGGAATGCAAATATGATAATAGAGAAATCAGCATAAAGAAGATAGGGTTTCATACATGTATTTAAGTCTGTCCATGTTAAAGACAAACACGAGAAATGCAATGCTATTAATGTATCAAGGAGCCCATCAAAGCAAAGAAATATACATCAGATAGGGTTGTGAGAGGGAAATTCTGACTTAGATTTTACTCGAATGGCTGCTTGAACACAGTACAAATTTTTCAGTTCTGCTTCATGCACATGGACTGGGTTTGACATCTTCTGGAAAGAATCCATGTGTCATCCTCAGTTACGCAACTCCTGGGTGACCATGAAGCTCTGATCTGCTGTGGGCTCTGTGTTGCTCGTTGCTGTATATCCGCACACAATTTCTCAAATTCTTTACAGATGTCAACAACTCTAATGTCTTCCAGCCGTCAATGGATTGCCTCAGAACGAGAGGCTTCGTTCTCCACCCAAATCTGAAGCTGGACAACATGACTTTAAACATGAGAGATGGAAGAGTCCCAGCTTTCCCAGGCTAGTTCACACAGTTCAGTGGCAAACTACTCAAGTAAGCTAAGCAGGCTAAATGGAAAGCAGTTTCTTCCTTGTATAACAATTAGTCTTTATCCCTTAGAGCCTGTATTGCAGACTGTATGTATTTGTATTGTGTTGTGGTTAAGTCCCCATATAACCCCTGCAATTATTCATCTAGATTCTGTAGCAATTTCTTGGAACTTCCTAGTTAAGACCTTTAGATGGAAGGTCATTCCCTCAAAAGCCTCTTCCATTTGTATTTGTTGGAAAACTCTTCTTAGTCCCCTGCATGAAATTTTATGTGAAAGAACAGACTTTGTTCCTTTTTATCTTTATAACAGTTAGGAGAGTGAGCAAATTGCAGGTCTTTTCACACATTGCATAGGAGAGAGCAGGTCCAGAATATTCTGGTTCCAGACAGACATAAACATAGAAGCTTAATTCAACAGCTATTTACCCCCAGTTCACAATTTGCTACAAGGAATCCACGTACGGAAAAGATGATCCAGCAGAGAGAACAGCTAGGGGGATTTGGTGTCTTATATTACTAAAAGGCAGTTGAAATCTACCTGAACAGAAGACAAGGTCTCCAGATGAGAACATTCAAGATCGCATTAAACTTAAAACCTTACCAGTCCTTCTAGACAAAGAAAGGAAAATCCTTTTTCTTTATTCTGGATAACGCACCTTTATATCAAGTAATTCTTCTTCATTTAATCATATGGCTTAGCAGTAGGATAGCCAAAGGTAAATGCAAAGGTGTGATGGATAATTCAGGCAAAAACAAACAGGTGACTTTGTCAGGCTTTCGTTTACTGCTACAGCCTGAATGCTACACACACTTAAAAGACAATTTAGTATTCAGCTCCAACAGCAAGTCTCAATGCTGTACTCTATGCTTATGCTTTATAAAGCTGACCCTACTTTAATGAGAGTACATAAGGAATTTTCATTCACTTTCAGTGGAAGTGAGGCCAGACCTCTGTAATTTACAGAAACAAATCTAGGCTTTCTCATGTTCGAGCACAATTTCTGAGCAGATAGCTGACCTCATTTCCCTAGGCAGTTTTCTGACAGATAGGGAGCAATGTACCCTTACTTTCCTCAAGCTTCTTTTCATTAGTCTGTCTACCAGTTTAATATTGCATGGTGCAGAAGGTTCACTGGGAATGAAAATGCAACCAATATCTAGGTGAGCTCTGTCCTGTCACGTAAGCCGGGTTATAATGAATCACACATTTACAACCTAGTAAAACCCTCACACCATCTACTTCATTTTAAAGCTTGTTTTCGAGACGCATATGCTTTGTATTGTCCTTTAGGAGGAGTAAAAATTGATGGCTCTTTTATGAGCCTTGCAGAACTTCTACAACACCAGGTTCCCGGTCAGCGGAAGGCAGAGCAGCACAGCTGCCAGGCACTGGTACAAAAATGATTGCAGAGTTTCTTTTCCTTCCATCTTGGGGCCATTTCATGCAGGTCTTCACAGTAATACTGTAGTAACCTTTGTTGGTGCTTATTAGCTCTAATGGATGGTGGATTTCAAGTTTGCAGACATTCTCAGGATGTCTGCAAACTCTGTGATACCCTAGACATAGAGAGCATGTAAAATGAGCTAAATCAACACCACACGTAATTATCTCATTGCTGTCCAGCCTTCTTTTAAGAAATCAGTTAGACCTTTTGATTGAAGTGCAATACATGTGTCTATTGCCATACATGCTAAAGTGCATGTGAAGTTGCCTGAAAGGACTAACAAGACAAAAAAACCCACTGATTTCCAGCAAAATTATTTTTAATTTGCTTTGCACA
This sequence comes from Numida meleagris, assembly GCF_002078875.1. Classification (NCBI taxonomy): domain Eukaryota; kingdom Metazoa; phylum Chordata; class Aves; order Galliformes; family Numididae; genus Numida; species Numida meleagris. The sequence continues at coordinate 79,236,087 of NC_034410.1, forward strand.
CAGGTGATTACATATGTGGGGGAGAAGAGGGTTAGTGATGGAGAGGCAAGACAAAAGAAAAGGAAATCAGCTTGTGACCTGTGATTTTTATTTCAGGAATATATAATGGTGACAAGTAGGCTCCCTTGATTACTCAAGCCATATTAAATATGCTTAGGGCTTTTCCAATATCATTTCTTAGTTGTTTTTCTTGAAGGTTGTTCTGATCTCAAGAGAGAGAAACCATATCTCAAAACACAGATGACACAATACATAGGGAAAAATAGGTTTTGAAATAAGTCATTACAAGAATGAGTATTTAAATACTTTTTCTTTCTGATTACATTACTTAAAACAGGCGTGCAGTTTGTGGAGGTGAGGTGATTACAAGCAGCAAATCATCTCAATTGAATCAAACTGAATTAGACATCCTGCTGGCTGTACTCCTATGCTTAGACATTTACAGGGTTGGGCTGTTGCCTAGGGAATTGGCCTCATTAGGAAACCATATCATATATGAATATGACTATGGAGTCATTTATACAGACAATGTCTGGCTATTCTTTTACGTTGCAGAATAAGAGAAATCCTACTTGTGCCAATTCTAATTTAAGTTTGGTCTTTGAACATTGGATGGGCAACAGAGAAAGGAAATGTCACATCATTTATAAGCATATCAATGATAAGGATTTGTTAAACATTCCATATTTCATGGTGGAAAGCACTTCAGTCTAGAAATACGAGGATAATTGAGAGACTGTCTCAGGTTGCACATAGCTCTCTTCATTTTATTCAGTGAAAGTGCCTCTAAGCAGATCAAGACATCTAAATAAAAGCATTAGTTTTGCCAACAGCAGTCAGATAAGTGTGTATGTATGCATATAAATATACATTTTTTAATATGTACACATAGATATATATCACTCATATTTTTTTTAATTTAGCATTAATTTAAAATGCCCGAAGACATTTTCGCTTATTTTAAAAAACAAAGCAAAACGGAAACCTTCATCTAAGTCCAAGAATGGAAGTTGTACAACAACCCAATTTCCATCCAAGTCAGAACCTGGATGGTGCTGAGTTTTGCACTGCTTTTATAATTGCGTACATGCAATGTTTTATATAAACATATATTTTTCGAAAGAATCTATTTAAACCAGGTTGAACTAGATCACTTATAAACCAGACGACATTTTTTAAAATCAATGTAAGAGCAACTCTGTTGTGTAGGCAAGCCCTTAAGAAGTGTCAAATGTGGGAAGCTGAAATTGTAGAAGTATTTATCCGATAGCATTAGCAGAGAGGTCTTCAACACCACTATTAGTTTAGAGTGGTAATTTGTCAGTACTGCTAACTTTTGGGAGGGGTTAGTGTCTAGTTAAAACTAGTGATCCTCTCACTTGCCACCAGACAGAAAAATTAGGCATTATACATTTTTAAACTTGTTAAGATTCCCCTAGCCTAGCATGTAGGCATAAATATATAAGCACAGCCACCACATACTTAGCACCCAGACTTTACATCCACCAAAAATGAATGTACAGTTTCCAAACAGAAAGGCTGATTAATGAAAATAATACTGATACATAAATAATATCTAAATACAGACATAATATAAACACCAGAATAGCTGATGGCAGATCTGCGAAAGAACATGGAGAGACTTCTCTGCTGACATTAGGAAATAACGTCTCTGAATGAAAGACTACCATCCGCCCAGGTTTGCCCACCATGCTACAGCCCACTCTTTCTGGAGTTGAACAGCTCGTGCCCAATATTCTGGGGCTTTTGGGAAGCAGCTGATATGTAGTCTGATACAGGGACAGTGCACGTGCAGACATAGCTGTTAGGAAAACAGACACATTTATTCAATTGTGATTCTTTCTAAGTGCATTTTCCCTCCCCAAATAAGAACTTCCTGATTAGACTTTTCTTTCCCATACAGTTTCATCAATCATCTTCTGCTGGAGAACAGCCAGGCACAACTCCCAGGCCTTTGCTCTGGGGCAAAGAGATCTTCAGTGAGCAAAACTTGGAAAGTCTCCAGGCAGGAGCAAGCTGCGATGTGTGTTTTATGCCCAATTCGTAATTCTGTCTACAAGATCCTGAGATAATCTAATCTTCACAGAGAAAGATAGGCTGTCAGTGAGAATATTTTAATTTCACCTATTAAAAAGGGAGAAAGGCCATGACACATCAGCTAAACAGATTAAAGGTGTGGGGATCTTTGCAGGGGAGATAAGCTGATGAGCAGTAGCTTTATAAAGTAAGAAGGAAGCTAGAAGCAGGAGAAGATCTAAATGGAGTGACACTAATTATTAAAATAACAATTTGTTTTAAGAGTTGAATGGGTTGTGGAGAGATGACCTTAAAAATCACCTCGTTTTGGTACTTCTGCTTTTGATTTTACAATTCACAGTGTTAATGCATACTGAACCAACCCCCCTTAAATTATACAGCTGTTTATCATTAATACAATTATACTAGTGAATTTGCATTATGACATGAATAAAACTAATGTCACAAAATACCATGTCAGCACTTCCACCATCTAATTTCATCTTCTTTAACATACAGAGGAACAAGAAGGCTCTGAGCCTCTGGTTAGTTTCTCATGCAAGTCCTGACCGCCTTCTGCCTACATCTTCCGCGTATGGGAACTTATTGCTTTGCTCTCTTCTGCTTATTTCCATGGAGCTGCCACCTGTAACAGGCCCGCCTGGAAAAAAAAGACCAAAAAAAACCCACTCAAAACCCTATAAGCACGTTACTTGGGCTGCCCTCTTGCTTTTTTCTACCCTTCCAGTCAGGCATGATTTTAACAGGTTCTATCTTGAGAAGCACTAAATCCAGAAACCAGTATTTTATGCCATCTGGAAGCTTGATATCCTTGTTTTTCAAATGGCTTACAAAAATATATCTAATTCTAAATACAAACTGTGGCTGCTAAATTCCAATTCAGATCAAAATAAAAACTAATAGAATTGAGGTAAATAGAAGAGCAGATCCATTGCAATGCACTGGGCAACTGGAAGAATCAGCACAGAAGAGATGTCTGAGAACTGCTGATGGGCTGGAACAGGGAAGACATTTTCCAGACAAGAACAACCTGAACATGTAGAAATGTTCTTGCAGCCCCAAGACAGAGCGAGGCAAGCTGTGCCAAACAGGACGTTGGGCACAGGCCTGAGGGCAGGCGGCAGGATGCTTGCAGCACTCTCAGAGCAGACACAAGCACCCAGCGGCATGCACAGAACAGAGGAGCCAGCAAAGAAGCTCAAGCAGGGAGTCAGAAGCCTTTTTATTGCAAAACACCAAGCAGATTTGAAGAGGGGAAGAGGTGGGAGCTCTGGAGGCTGGAAAGGAAGGTTCACTGATTGTTCTGAGGAAGAGGAGAAGGCACATAGAATCATAGAATCATAGAATCATAGAATCATAGAATCATAGAATCATAGAATCATAGAATCATAGAATGGCGTGGGTTGAAAAGGACCTCAAAGATCATCGAGTTTCAACCCCCCTGCTGTAGTCAGGGTTGCTAACCACTAGACTAGGCTGCCCAGAGCCACGTCCAGCCTGGCCTTGAATGCCTCCAGGGCACAACCTCTCTGGGCAACCTGTTCCAGTGTGTCACCACCCTCTGAGTGAAAAACCTCCTCCTAATATCCAACCTAAATCTCCCCTGTCTTAGTTTAAAACCATTCCCCCTTGTCCTATCACTATCAACCCATGTAAACAGTTGTACTCCCTCCTGTTTATATGCTCCCTTCAAGTACTGGAAGGCCACAATGAGGTATTCCTGGAGCCTTCTCCTCTCCAACCTAAACAAGCCCAGTTCCCTCAACCTTTCTTCTTAGGAGAGGTGCTCCAGCCCTCTGATCATCTTGGTGGCCCTCCTCTGGACCCGTTCCAAGAGCTCTGTGTCTTTCTTGTACTGGGGGCCCCAGGCCTGGATGCAGTACTCCAGATGGGGCCTCGCAAGAGCTGAGTAGAGGGGGACAATCACCTCCCTCTCCCTGCTGGCCACTCCTCTTTTAATGCAGCCCTGAACATAGTTGGCCTTCTGGGCTGCCAGCACACACTGCTGGCTCATGTCCAGCTTCTTGTCCACCAGGACCCCCAAGTCCTTCTCTGCAGGGAGTAGGATTCGGGATTTTGGCCAGCCTCCTGGGAGAGCTGCAAGTGCAGGAGCTGCAAGACTGCCCTGCTGCTGCTCCACATCCATAGAATCATAGAATCATTGAAGTTGGAGAAGACCTCTAAGATCATGTAGTTTGACCATCAGCTCATCCCCACCATGCCCACTAACCATGTCCCTCAGTGCCACATCTACCCTTTTATCTCACACCTCCAGGGACGGTGACTCCACTACCTCCCTGGGCACCCTGTTCCAGTGCCTCACCCCTCTTTCTGAGAAGAAATTGTTCCTAATATCCAACCTGAGTCCAGGGGCAGAGTTCCTTGCCTTGGATGCTAGGAACAACTCCAGCCGGAAAGCCAACTTCCCAAGCTTGGCACAGGGTTTAAAGCTTCATGGAATATTTCTCTTTGGTATGTGTGTGCATAAATGTGTGGATATATACACATAAACACACTTTTTGTTCTCTGTCTTTTCACAGTTGCAGTAAAAATAATCAATGGCATTGCCAGCTACCCTTGAGCTTGCTGACTTCTTAAAGATAGGCACTGGTGCTTCCATGGTACCTCCTCAGCCAGCACAGCAAGCACAGCAAGGAGGTAAAAGGCAGGCAAAAAAAATGCACAGTAGAAATAAATAAAAGTTAAACTCCAATAAAGGAACCATTCATCTTCTCTATTCTGTTATTCTTGGGTACAATATAAAACCAGTGTCCTGTTCCTGAATAAAAGTAATTGCACTACAGGGTTGGTTTTTTTTTTTTTTTTTAAGAAGAAGAAGAAAATGAGGACTACTCATGGTTACATAATGGACAAGAAAAAAATTATTCTGGCTGCAGTTGTGAGAAGTTTACAAAAACTTGGAGAGAGAAGGGAATTTTCCACTGTCTGATGTCTTTGGGAGTTATTGTGGAAGTATAGGAGCGTTGGGTTGAGAACACTTCTTAGAATTGCAGCCAATTAGAACTTCTAGTTACTTTAATCCAAAGTGAGCTGCAGGCAGCCCTTTTGCAAAGTTCAAATCTGCTATTCTAGTTAGGTGCTTTCAGAAAAGTACATTAGGCATATGCAGGCTGAGGGAGAGAACACTGAATTCTGTGAATGGGCTAACCCCACTCCCTGCAAAGGAAAGGGAATTCTCCCACTGCTTTGGCTGGAAGGAGAGCTCTCCCCATTACTGCTGCAGCACGTATTTGAGCAGGAGACCTTCCAAACCTGACCAAACATTATTTTAAAAAACGAGCCATTGATCTGTAAATACATCCCCAGATGTTCATCCTGAATTTGCAGTATTCAGCATGCTGAGCCTAATTGTCCATTCAAATCACCCTAGCTGAGGAGTTGCCTGCTCAAGGGAGTTACCATATGCCAATATAAAACCTGTTTTAAGTGACTGGAGAATCAAGCCTACGCTGTTTTACTTTACATTGCTATGCATTGCTCTAATCTGAGTGAGAAATAATTGCAAACGTTTTAGCTGTGAAAGAATAAGGAGTCATAAAACCTTCAATCATATTTTAATATGCAGTCACACTCTACTTGCATAAATAGGAATTGGAATAATTATAAAGACATCATTTTTAATTGTCACTCATCGTTCAGTTGACTCCTTAAGTAGAACACACATTTAATTAATGCCTTAGATTTTAGTGTCAATTACCACATTAGATGTTCTCCCATATTCATTCCATCTGCTGCAAGTAAATATATTGCCACTGCGCAGTTATACACCCATACAGGAACCTGATCACAAATTTTCCTGCCTCCTCATGACCTATTGTACAGTGAGTGAAAACATTTGCAAAACATAGGCACACACACAAAAAAAAGTTTTGGCTTGAAATTGGAGATATTTTCTTATAAGCATAAGGAATTTGCTCAACTCGCAGGTATTGGTTTAGATAAGAACGATATGTTGCACTTAATGAAGATGCGTAATGAAGAGCGTGTTAGGCACTGAGAAGTCAGTATCTCTCAGTTATCCAGCACACAGTGTTTAGGATGTTTTTTTGTTATTTCACTGTTTCTACTCCTTTTTCATTTATCTCATATCTTCAATAGTCAGTTTGATTTAAAGTCTTCAGATGATTTAGATTTGACTCTTCTTCAGAAAACAGCAACAACAATGAATTGTGTTCACAGCTAAACCATTAGACCACAGTCCTTATGCTATTTGCTGTAAGGCAAAGTCTTCCAAGTTCTTCTTCTTCCAAGCTCTTCCCTGTCTTTTTCCAACTTTTCGTTGTTGTTTTTCTGGGGCAAATCCTCGGCATTTCAGCCACAGTCTCCGTACTGCCTCAGGCAGGTGCAGTAATCTCTTTTCCCTGCTCCAGCCTGGTGTCCTCTGACTCACTTGTCCACCTACGGACTCTGAGGTGCCCTCTGAACAGCAAGGTCACACTGGGAGATCCATTCAGGTTATCTGCAACACATAATTACTAGGCTGTTATTAGCTCAGATCTGGAGAAAAAACAAGGCAAAGAGAAAGGAGGAGAACACACGGTCTAATTTGATGGGGCCCAAGAGGCAGGTAAGGTGCAAAGAAATCTTGCAGGTGGAGGAGCATAGACTAGGCATGCTGATGTCACTCAAAAACCTTGCCCCGCAAGGCGCTCTTTAATGTAGGATGCTGGCCAGCCACCTTTCTGGCTCCCTGTGGCAGGGCCTGGGGCCTGTTGTGAGAGCACGGCACTGAGCGCTGGAACGACTAGCACACACAGGGCAGTACCCAAGGCATTCGGCTGCCCAGGAATCTGACTGACACCAGCCTGCCAGACAGCTTGCAAAGGAGACCCCTGTGTTTTTTGCGCCATTTATTGCTGCTGTGAAGATTTTCAAGTGTCTGTAGGCTTTAGGTGGAACAGCTGATATGGGCTGGGAACACCTCTGCAGGGAGCAGGTAATGATGGCTTTTACCACTGTGATTACAGGGTGTACGAGTGGAAAGGAATGTGAGCCCCCATGGCTCCTCTGAGGTGCATGAGGCAATTACCTCCCTACAAACAAGACCAGGTGCTTGTGTGCTACGCAGTTCACTTCTCCTCTCCTCTCACACGCAGTTATTTCCTCCACCAAAGAGTCCTGACACGTGAAAATCCCACACTTAGCCATGGTCGTCTGCTGAAGTGGAACTCCCGAACTGATAATCCCTATTATGACTTCCTCAGCATCTGCCCATTGGGTGGAATGACCTGAAAATCTGGAAGAACAATGCTCACCAGGATTCCAATCAGCGCTGGCACTCCTAATTGCTGTCCCGCACAATGGGCTGCTGTGTTACCAGTGTGAGGGACTGCCCTGGGAACAGTCATCTTCTTAGTAGTCATCTTGGTCTTTTAAAGTCATCTCAAACAACTAAATAGCATGGCTTCAGCATTTGCTCAATCACCTGGCAACTTCCTACAGTAAGACAGACTGCACATGTTGCAGAGATGATATCTAGTGTTTTAAAACAGGTCTGTAATTTACTTCATCAAGTCATATAATTTTAAAGTAATAGTACAGATTTGGATGCCTATTTAAAAACATGGACATCCAAAACATGAAAAATACACACCTAGCAAGATGCTATTTCATAGCAGTGATGCATTATGAATTTTTTATAGAGTATTACATGTTTGACATGATGGTCCTGTCGGTGATATTAAATATAGAATAAATATTATAAGAGAGAATGCTGAAATGGGCATGTATGTTGGGTATAAGCAACACAGCGATTTGCTGAACTTTGTAAATGTGATGTCTTAACTAAAATAATTTAATAAACATTTCAAAATGCAGTTTCTATTGGAAGAATTTTATGAGCATTTTATGAGCATTTTAAGGAATTCTGAAAGACTAGGCCTCCAGAATACTTAGTTTTACTTTTTTGTTCAAGTGCAAAAACCCATTCACTGATGCTCAGGACTTCACTGTCTCCCGAACAGCTGTATATCTACTTCAGCTTTTGGAGGTAATTTGTGGTTCACATTTTGCATCCAATCCAAACAAGGCCTTTGAACTAATGTGCCTTCAGAGTATTTAGCCTTTCCTATTAATTAGCAGTGAAAAACATTCATTTTGTTCAGATTTTCCACGTAATTCATCAAAAATCTCAGTCAGTCCCTCAACATCCAAAACAATTTTACAATATAGCTGAATTTGAGAGGTGCCAGGTCACCAGTTCACTTAGCAGCTGAAACAGAGTTCTTGCTTTGTTTTTATTCTGTAATCTACTCTTGTACTTACTGAATGAACTATAATCCTATATTGTTAGCAAGTATAAATAATGAATGTAAAGGTCTTGTAGGACAGAGGAGCAATAAGCAGGAAGCATCCATGGAGTATCAAGCTGAGTTCTGCTCTGGGATGGAGGAAAGAAGGAGCTGCTGAAGGAGAAGGAGAGATGGATGATCCTTAGGGCTAATGTTCCACTTCACTGTTGTCATGGTTTTATGATTTTCGGTTATTGGTACTCCACATCATAACATCATGTAGTGAATGTACCTGGTTCTCAGAAGAAAAGGACTACTACATTCCCCACAGTACTTTGCTCCTCTGTTACCATTTTCCAGCCAGAGGGAAAAGATAAAAGCTCGCAGTATAAAAACTTGCAGATCACGAGACCTCGCTCCTTTTTCTGCCGGCTCTCGTCTTGGCAGCACCTCGCTCTCCAGCCGTCTTATCGTCGGTAGTAGAGTAAGGCCTACCTTGATTTTGGGACATTCTCTCTCTCTGTATTGGATTTATCAGCTTAAATTGTAATTATATTGTATTATAGTGTGTTGTTTTGCATTCCAATATCTTATTTAGTAAATTAGTTTGTTTCTCCTCAGATTGTTGCCACTGTTCTTTGCTCTCAGGGCCATCTCCTTACCCTTTTCCCCTTTTCCCTTTTCCCGGGGCGTGGGCCCGTGGGTCCCCCGTCCCCTTTGTCACGGAACCGGGCTGAACGCCTGTAAACCATTTGACATTTCTGACTGTGCAGACGCTGAACGGGTCGCTTGGAAGTTTGATACCAAGACAGACTGATATCCAACTTGTCTTCATTTAGATGTTTCTGACTTGAAAAAAAATGATCAAAACCCTGAAACAGGCTCTCTAAAGTACAGGCACTAAGAAAAGTGATGTTTCCATATCTCCCTAGCATTAGTTTTGAAGACTTGCTCTGAAGTTCACTTTTCTCCATCCCATATCTTTCACTGACTTTTCTTCCCAAATTATGCATGCACTGTCATCAAGCTCTGTGTTTGCATCTAAATCCTTGTAGTTATTCTTGTAATGGGCAGAACAGAAATGGCATGGGAACAAAAGATAGTCAGAAAGCAAGAGATACTATCCAAAAGCCAGAGCGTGGGCATTTCTCCACTGTTTCTGAGGCTCGTTATTCTTCCTGTCCACTACATTTATTGCCATGGCGTTTAGGAATTTCAGCCCTGGGATCCCATAATGAGCTATTTCTGTGAAGTGTTGTATAAAGGCAGAACAAAGAGATGGTCCTTCCTTTAAGATCTTACCGTGGACAGCAACAGATGGTGATGAGCAGACAGAGGGGGAGTACAGGAAAACAACAAGACAACTGTGAAACTAATTAGGATTGTAAAACTCTGGACAAGTCTGGTCACAATAGAAATATTAGTGGTTTTGGAGGGTACATTATTTCAACTTCAGAATCAATGAAGCAGCCATCAGAATAAATCTGCAGGCAGTGTCCTTGTTTTGAGAATGGAAATTGTATTTATCCAGTACAAAGCAAACACTTCAAATCAATATGCATAGAAATAAAATATGAGACTTCTATATAAAATCAGTACTTTTCTGTTCCTCTTTTAGTTAGCCTTACATTACTGCAGACAGGCCAAAATACAACTCTGTTTTCTTTTACACTTAAGGACAGTTACCTATCCTTTTCATTGTCTTCAGATGCTCTGCAAGGTCCAAATTAATGCTCTGATTTTCCTTTCATCTTATGTGGTAATCATGTGTTTTTTTGTAGGGATGTTGTTCATACACTATATTGATTTTTACCACTCCATGGAGAGTATCTGTTTCTGAAAATCAGCAGTGTATCTGTTTTAATAATGCTTAATTCAAAAAAGAAATAGACGCTGCAGTCTTTCACTTCAGAAATTAATCATTCCACTTGTTCTTCCTGCACCATTTTATTTCTCCCTGAGACATCTACATGCTGGCATTGTCTCCACATTAGTCGTGTTTCAGAGATGGCAGAATCAGCTGAGAATTTATAAATTGTTTTTATATCTTTGGCTATTTTGTCTTCAAATTCCTCCCTGTTTTTCCCATGTTCTGTCTTCTGCTTATGCTATCCATAATTTATACTCCTTGCGGTTATCTTTGACAGAAAGTTGTTCAATAGAAATATTCCTTCCTACAGCTTTCTTTGCATTCCATAAACCCCATTTGTTTCAAGTTATTAGTCTATATAAAGTAATGTGGTGCTTCTTTCTGATTTATCTTAGTAAGCGTTGGAACCATGCTAATCGCCAAGTTATGACTGCGTATCAGCCAAAAGAATGTGTGGGTAGCATTTGTCTCTATCAGGAGGGAGTCCAAGAGCCAGCCATAAGGATATTATTAACATTGTGTCTTAGTTTTAAATATTAGCATGTATCTTCAATGCACTGAAAAATATGCCTGAAGATTCTACGTAATATTCTAGGCTTCAGCAAATAAAACCAACAATAGCCAAGCTCCAGTTTGATTGTACTGTTCCCATGTCACTGAAACGCCAAAACAGCTGTGAAATAAAAATGTAAATGTCATGTAAAGTATTCAAAGAACGTGTCATGACAAGTGTATTTCCTCCCAGCTCCTTCCTTTTGAGCTGGTGTCCCAGTGATGGTTAGCAGAAGTCTGGGCAATACTGATGCGAAAGTGGAAGTAAATGCTGTCACTGGGAGTGCCACCTTCCCTGTACCCAGGGAGAGGAGGAGGAGGAAAGACGGGAAGATGGTAACAGGATTCTTGGCCGTGTAGCTCGTGTTTTACATCTTTGCAGCCCTTTCCAAAGCCAGTCAAGACTAATTAACTCATTCTATTCTATTGTATTGTATTTATTTCATTTTATTTTTAATTTTATGTGTTGTTCCTTTTGTTCTAAGAATCAGGTGCAAATGTTAGGTTCCTAATCCAAACTGATTGTCTAAATTGCCTCCATAGTCATTAAGGACCTTTGGATTGGGTGACCTCCCCTGCAGAGTAGAAAGGACTACATTCTTTACTTTTAAATGGCTGAGTTGAGGTGCAATCTGATACATATGTAGGTCACTCCAAAAGTAATGCCTCTTATTTATTTCCATGGAAATTACTACAGACCAAAAAGCACAATAAAACTATTTGATATTTAAACTGGAGATTGATGTTTAGTCTGGAGAAGAGGAGGCTCAAGGGAGACCTAAAAGGAGGTTGTAGCAGGGTGAGGTTTGCCCTTTTCTCCCAGGTAACAGTGATACAGCAAGTGTGAATGGTCTCAAGTTGCACCAGGGGAGTTTCAAGTTGGATATTAGGAAGAATTTCTTCTCAGAAAGGGTGGTGAGGTATTGGAACAGGCTTTCCAGGGAGGAGGTGAAGTTCCTGGAGGTGTTCAAAGGAAGGGAAGATGTAGTAGTTAGGGACATAGTTTACTGGGCAATATTGGTGGAAGGTGGACAGTTGGACTAGATGATCTCAGAGGTCTTTTCCAACCTTAATGATTCTATGATTCTATGATAGAGCAAATTCTCAGCTACAAAATGCTATTTTTCAACATAGGCACCACCATTAGCTATCTGCATGGATGAGCTGAGTGTGACACTTTTCATTTTGTGATGTGAAAGTAGAGCATGGCTGTCTGGAATGTGGCTTGTCTTTCACATCGCTGTCACCACTGCTGAAATGCGCCAAACACTGCCTCACTGTGCTCACATCCACTGTTTGGTCTCCATAAATGTTCACCAAGAGTTGATGAATATCAGTGGTGCCATTTTTTCCACATGGAGGAACTTGATAACTCATCTTTGCTTTGTATACATTTCCATGTCAGACACCATTTTGTCAAACTGCCCCTTTTCTGCCATCTGTCACACAGCAAGAGAATGTAACGGCATGCTGGCAGGAAGGTTCAGCCTCTACTGCGATACCAGTATATATGAGTGCTGCTCTGAAAGCAGTGCCTCCTATTTTATTATGCTGGCCCGTGACATCAGAGCTCGATGTTGGTAATGCTTCTGATGTTATGGGCAAACGTAATAAAACATTATATACAAAATGGCATCTGACATTTTGTATATATATACATTTTGTAACCCTAAGTACATATGAAGCAACTGCATGTTACGCTGGCAACATCCTCACCGTAATCAGTGAAACTATAAATGGAGTAAGGTTGTCACTGACATTTGGTCCACAGCATTCACACACAGCAACACTCCACACAGTTTTGTATACACACTGTAGCATACATAATATGCCAGAAACAGCTTTCTTGAAGAAAAGGGATGTCCAAGAAATGCTCTGTGTTATGGTCTATAATTACTGTAAAAAGAGAAGATGCTCAAGGGAATGAGCCAGAGGGGCCCTTCTTTGGACTTGAAAATCATCTCTGCAGCAGAGTGAATCAGACAGAATTTAATGAGTCCTCGATTTTACCACCTTTGGGTTCTCCAGAAGCCACTCTGTACTTCTATCAAAAAAGATCAAAGACAGATTAGCTAGTGAAACTTAGCTTGAAAGGGATACGATTCTTCCTGACTTTTTTCAGCATTCTCAGTTTTCTAGTGAAAGACTCAACTTAAGCTAGTGCTGGGTTAGGCTATTCATTATTTTTAAGTGTGTCTCCTGTTCTTGCCTTGGTTGGTTTCAGCAGGAACGAAGCAGCCATTTTATCACAAATGAGTGTGTAGAAATGGCTTTTCTCCCACCTATCTGTAGGAGTGTATTATCTTGCTGTCAAAGAAGAACGGAACAAAAGCCTTCCAGAACAGAGCACAGAGGAAACTACTGAGGACATCAACTTGCATTAACTTTTAAATTATCTTTAGACACATCAGGACACATAGTAAACACAGCACCATGTGCAACTGACTTCTTCTAAAGTTGATAGTTTCCATGCATATTTGCAACAGTTGATGTTTACAGATTTTTAGTAAAGAGCAGTGCGTACTGCTGTGGATTACTTTCTGAATATTTTTGCTAAATTATTTTCTAGCTTTGAAGGACATAAAGGAGGAATATTTTTAGGGATGACTAAAAGGAAGTTCTGTGCTCCTAAATTTCTCTCTGATGGAGATGGATTTCCCCCTCCCTTTTTACAAGATACTGTTTTTATAGGCCATTACTTGCCTTACTGCTGCATATAACACTATTGTATACAAAGCATTACTGTCTGACCTCCTCGTTAATTATGCTAAGCACTACAGCTGCTTTCCACTAACTGGTGAAATAAAACATAATGGCTTTCTTGCCCGAGGACGTTGGCTCTCCACGTCAAAAAACGCAGAAACAAAGTCTGACCTTTAATCTAGTCTAAAGTTTAGATACATGCAAGGGGTGATTGGAGACACGACTCACACACATGCGTCTATACTGCTGACTCCAGCGTCTGTGGCTGTGCATCCTGTCTGTGACCAGGACGTGGGGTGAAGCACCACTTTCTCCTTCACCAAGCTATAATGTAAGTGCATGTGACGTAATGAAGCAAAAATACAGTGTGAGTTTTAATGGCAGTTCTAGTTGATGAGCTGCTCTATTCTAAACATTTCTTCCTGATCATTTGAGGAAATCATGGAAGGAGTTTGCATTTATTGATGGTACCCTTACCCTACTGAACAGAATTTCACTACAGCCTGAAATAAGGGTTTTTTTTAAGAATGGCTAAGCAAAACTAAAGAAGCCACCTCTGTTGATGCCATCTGTGTTACTCATTGATCCAACAGCTGTTCTTCTTTAACTAGGAACTAGCATTGGTGCTCCTTGTATCAGCAGCACCACAGACACTGACACAGAGATCTAGTCACATTCTTAATTCCCACTTTGGCCTCTACTATCCAATAATTTCAAAATGGATCAGTTTTCTGCAGGAGTGTTAAGTGGTTTCAAATCTTTGTGGACTTTATTCTTACTCTTCAGGTAGACTTCAGTAAAATAAAATACTTCTCTGTAGCAGTAAGTAAAAGACTTTGTCTCTGAACACTGCAGTCAGTGACAACGATACATTAAAAACTAGTGGGAGGATTAGCTTTCCATGTGAGGAACCTAAGCCATGGAGGAACTGAGTTACCCAAATTCATAGCAAATGGAAACTGAGAGCCTTGAGCAATCCTTTTTGGTGCCTGAAAATGTGATGCTGAAGAACATCTCCACCTCCGATGGCATATAAGGATAAGTCTGTCTTTCCCTGATAGCTGCAAAAAATAAAGAGATCTATGTAGTCACAGGAGTATCTCATCTCCTAGAAACTGCAGCTCTGTTATTGCAGGGCTTTGCTTTGTCACTGACACTCATGAAGTCAGAACAACCTTTGGCTCCTCCCCACGTACACTGCTACAGAAGCTAAATAAATGGGCATGATTTCTCAAACATTACTACAGAGATTTTAAATAAGATTTAAACAGAAGTCATCTTCTACTGAAAATATTCACTGCAAGGAAAGCTGTGGCAGAGAGGAGATGATGCGAGTGCTAAAGTGACATCAGGGATCCTCCAGAACAGTGAGGAAAGACCTTTCCTGGGTCTGTTTTTCAGGTGCCCCTCAGACAAAGGGGACAGTTTTCCTTCTTGGCCTTCTGCCATACCGTTAGCTGGGCTACAGCGAGCCATGTTTACAGTTCACATTGCTGAAGATAATCCTGACAATGCATACAGTATAAGGAGAATACAGCTGGGCCGCTGAGAAAATAAATCATCGGAAGATGAAAAAGCAGAGGAGGTGGGGGCTTGGGAGCTTCGAGCTTTTCCCCCCTCAGCTAGGGTAATCAACATAGTCATAAATTAAATATTTATTCCAGGACATCACATAAATTACTCAGAAGCCATCATAATCACAGGACTCTTATTCACAGTCTGTACATAGTTGGAAAGGAAAAAAAGAGTATGCTCAGGGAAGTGTTGTTTTTCTAAGTACTTACTCAGTATTTGCGGTCTTTCCAGATAAGAGGGCAGAACATATTACACTACTTATCACCAACATTATCAGCCATTAGACACAACTGAGCGGGATCACTGCTTCTATTTTTTATTTCTTTACATTTTTTTTCAGTAAATAGAGCCACAGAAGAGTTACATATAACTCAGCTCCATACTGTCTCTTTTTTTTTACTTCCAACCAATGTACAAATAACTTATTATGCAACTATTTGTTCAAAGAATTAAATAAATTAATTTTCAATATTTATGTGCGACCGTTGTGGCATTAAATGTGACTTTGATCATGTGTGGAAAAAAATTATGCATTCAAGGCCAGGTTGGACATGGCTCTGGGCAGCCTGCTCTAGTGGTTGGCGACCCTGCACTCAGCAGTGGGGTTGAAACTAGATGATTTTTGAGGTCCTTTTCAACCCAGGCCATTCTATGATTCTATGATTTGTGTATTCAAGTATGATGTAATATTAATACATGTTCTCCATTAATCCAGAACTGAGCTTTATGACCCGAAACAATGTAGCAGCCATTAATGGTGTTGTTTGTTTTTTTTTTTTAATGACAGAATATAAATTCCATAAGGTACAGAATGTACCTGATGGGCTCTTGCTCTATTTATTCAAAAAATAGGGTGTAAGTAACATATATTGGAAGAACAGTTATGAAGGTCATTGAACTAGGCACTGCATAAATTTCTGTGGCATCCTCCCTTTTCTCTGAACTGTATACCAGCCATAAGATCTTTCCTACTTCTGCCTATAAGTGTCATTTGTTCCAAGATTCTGATAGCTGGTTTTGATGAACAGTTTAGTGTATCTGCCCATAGTTTCTCTGCTATGGTTGTTTATCGGCTTTACCATGTTGGGTTATACTGCATCATTTTAGCACTTGGACCTGATGACTGAAAAAGTTTACCTTCAAGTAAACAAGCAATCAAAACACCTCTTACAATTTTGGATCATATAATCTTTCAAAGTAACAAATACTGTGACCCTACAAATAACTCAAGTAGCAAAAGCTGCTATCCTACAAGTAGCTGTAAAGCTCCATCTTCACACATATGTTTGCAAATACTCTCCTTGTCATTCAGCCAGCCCCTGAGATAGTCACAAACAGTGTTTATCAGGCACTTAAAACTGTAAAAATCTGTGAGCATCTGTCCTGGAACTACCATTGATCAGCTTCAAACACTAAGTCAACAAATCTCTGCAAAATGTGGAATTTCTGTGGAATGTAGAATTACTGTGGAATTCCCCTCCCCAATTCCCATGTACGTAGGTAGTTTAGTCTGGGACTATACTCAGATATAAATTCTAACAAGGTAAGAAACAGCGACTCGAGAGTTACATCTTCTCTTTCTTATTCTTTCCCTCTAAGGGCTTTTATTATACATAGAAAACCTGCTGCAAGGCAGTTTTTGAGTTTCCAGCATTTACTCACAATATTTTATACTTTCTCCCTCAAGGTCTGTATGGTAGCTGCAGAGTATGACAGAACTCTGACTTTATTACAGACTAGGTTGCGTGAAAAATAGCACTAATATTAAAGCTTTCTCTGTATTATATCTAAAAGTGGTGCCTTTTTAAAGGAAATTATCAGCATATAGAGTGTTTGATAGTACTGTACAAGTAAAATGTTGCCAATTGTTTGGGGATGATTTTCTAGTTATTGACTGTCTTGTAGGCTTTCAAATTTCAATTTAAGTGACCATTTCCAAGTTCAATTTTTATCATATTCTGGACTGCACCATTTGGATACCACTGGAGTGACCAGGACACACTTAAGTTGGTTTAACCTGGCCTAGGATATCTCTCCTTGCTCAAGTCTCAAAGCTTTGTTTTCTGCAATTGTTTGAGAAACATGAGGAATCCCCTAAACTAAGTCTTCAGTGACTTTCTGTCTTTCACATCCATGGCATTAATTACCAGTTTGGATCCATGAAACTAACATAAACCGTTACTTCGTTGTTTAAAATAAATTAATGCAGGAAGGGCTAAAACTGAGCAAAAGAAGCAGTGGTTGGCTTTTGAATGTAAAGAGACCACACCTACACAGGGGCCCATGGCTAGAAATGCACAGGAGTTGCAACAGGAACCCAATTTGACCTTTTCTTTAGTTCCAGGAAAATCTTATTTATCTGGGATACCAAAAATGTTGCTGCCCCTCTTTTGTTTCACTGAGGCTGGGAAACAGGAATCAAGCAGCAGTAGGACAAAAGCTATTCTTACAGATTTCCCAGCTCAGCTAAACCCAGGACTGATTGGAAGGCCACCAGGAAAGCTTGGACTCTGGAGACCTCCAGCCCGATCCGGAGACTTCTGGAATGTTATCCACTGGGAACAGAAACACCGAGAGTCACACTCGGAGCCAGGCTCGGAAAGTGTCAAGAATAGCCTCTGGCGTGGTATTTCTGTACTACCGCTTCCTGCCCAGGCTGAAACAAGGAAGGATAAGGTATGTCACTTCTTAAACACAGTCCTCAAACCCCCGGTTTTGTGTGCTTTTCTCTTAAAGGTCAGGAACCAGGCAGCAGGGCTAATGAGATTGTGTGGGATATAAGTCGCGGGTAGATGCGGCGTGCCATCCCGTTATAGCAAGCACCGCTAAGTGGATGAAGTGGGTGCTGGGGACCAGGTACCGGGATGCCAGTCCTATTTCTGTTCTGCTTTTCTTACAGCCCATGCAGCCTGCTTCAGGTATCCTGGGTTTCTTCTGCTTCATGAGGAGCATCCTGCAAAGGTTTTTTTGAGTCCTAAACAAATGCTTGATATCTTCTGACAAAAAGATATTTCAGAGGTGATAAGCATTATCATTTCTATAATGTAACACTGAAGGATGACTCAATATTTTTACCTATGCCAGAAGGACGCAGTTGTGTCTAAATCAAATCAGACTGTAATTTTCATATAATTCATGTTTTCGTACTTTCTTTCTGTTTGTTGACATCCACAATGAGATTTACCCTGAACATTACTATAATAAAACTATTACAGTTCATTTCTACGTTGGTGCTGTTAATATTTAATAGACAATGTGACAGGTGTCCCAGTTTATGAGGCCACAATACATTTCCTGACTGAATAAACTATGAATGCTAAGGGGCTGAATAGTTTTTTTCCCTACGTGGGAACGTGACTATTGCTAATCGGGTGTCAGTTGTTTTGTCCAGCGTTGTCCTGGTTTAGGAAAGGACAAAATCTTCCAAACTGCCTGCCAATCCTGCTTGCTGTGTTCAGCTTCCAGCTTCTGTGTCTCAAACACCATCTCATGAGACTTCAGCTGCTTAACTCAGAAGCCAGGAGTGCCTACCTGATCTGGAGCAAGAATGAAATGGCGCTATTTACTTCTGTCCACTTCAGAATTAATCCTTCCTAAAACAACATCAAGGAGAATGAGAAAAATGAGATGCTTTACCTTTCTTCAGTTTGAAAGAGGCTGTTGGGCTGCAGAGTAAGAGCATCATCCAAGTCTGACACAAGTCGGTAGAACTCCCTGTGCTGGGATGTGATGGATAAGAGATTGCCTAATGACATAGTAGACTCAGAAGCACCTGAAATGAAGCCAAGATGAGCATCTGTGCTAGAAATTCCACCCCGTGATCACAATTCTCTTTGTTCTACCTCTTACAGAATCTGAGCTTTCAATTTAGGTTTTAATTGAAAGGCTTTTATGCTTAAGATGTTGCATATGGTATAAGGGGAAATGGATAATCTTTGGATATTTCTCAGCTGAACACCTATGACGTACAAATATAGAGGCTGAAACTCAGTAGCAGATATTGTCCTATGTACTCACCTCTATACCTCCCAGAACTATAGCTAAGAAAGTAATAGTAGCTTACAGTGAGTTAAACATAACATTACCCTCTTGCTTCTGTCTCTCCATATCAATCAGAGCTCATCAACCTGATATGTTAGCCTCAGGTGCTAAAGTGTTTTAGTGAACATGTTCCTCAAGGATGAACCTTGTTGGAAGCCCTGCTTGTGAAGCTGGCAATAGCCTGAAATATCTGTGCATCATTGAGGCAAATCCAGATGTTCAACAGGCCAGCCCTATGTTGCAGTTAGCCTTTCCTTCACCTTTCCTTAACCAAATTATTTCTTATCTGCCTGTCACAATCCAGGTCATAAGTCCAATACTCTTCACCTTCCAGGGAAAAATAAAAGTACCAAAATCTCCACAAAGCTTATCAGGTCCTAGCTAAAATAGGGCCCCACAGGGAGACCAGTGAGAACTGATGGGGACTGGCCTAATGCCACCAGGAAAGGCAACATGGCTGAGCACAGAACAGTATTTTTCTTGAGGGAAGTTAAACAGTAGCAAATCTGCTGGTATCTTCACTCTCCATGTAATAGTCTTAGTAATTTGAGCGATCATCGTGAGCAAGAAGACAACTCTCAGCACCTCCATGGGTGCAGACAATGGGGCACATGTGAAAGGGAGAACAGCACTGAAAAGGGCATTTGGTTCTCAGGCAGTTCACAAACTGACATTTCATTCTTTTGCTGATCCCTATCCAGAACACTCCAACCATGCTTTTTTTTTTCTGAGCAGGAAGTTTCTCCCTGCATCAGCAGTTCATAATCTGCCCCATCACTTTCTTTGCTTTACAGAGTCTGATGCGGTCTTGTCCATGTATCTCTCATCTGGAGCTCTGAGAAGTGAACACTGAGTTTAGTGGAGCTATTAATTTATCTCATGATTGTGAGGAGAAGGGGAGATGGCATGCAATATCTTCTTTTAAATTCTCTGACCTCATTTCTTTTCTGTTTCTTCTCTGAATAGCTATCTTCCACCCAAAATGAAAATTAAAATAACCACAAACACTCAGCTCCTAGAATCACATAGTAAAGATAGGAGAATGTATTCTGAGCAACATCAGCTTATAATTAAAACATTTTTCTTTTACAAAAAGTGCCTAGGCTATTCTTGTAGGATATATTATTTTTCGGAAAATGTATTTTATGCAGATTTCTTTCTTGTTGGAGAACCGAATATTTAAACACATTAAGTCTCAGCAAATCATCTTCTTTTACTACCATTTTTATCTGATGCATTTGGGACTACACAGACTGCAGTGTTCTTTCAATTAGTGGTTAAGATCATCACTACATGCAAATGTTCCTCATAAATAGCCATGGGCTCTGCTTCTGCACAGTTCTGAGCAGCTTCAGCCCTTACCAGTATAAAATGCGAGTCTGGCAATCATCCCTCTTGTCAGGATCAGAAGGACAGAAAGGGCAAAATTTCTTTTTCCTGCAGCTGAAACGTTCTTGAAGATACAAGGCAGTTAGCACATTCATAATTTGAGCCACATCCATCTGAAACCACTATCCACCAATTCTTCTTTTTTCCAACTTCCAATGACTAGGCAATCAAAGTCACTAGACCATTCACCATATTAGCAGTGATGGAACACTTCAGTGGGTATTTTATGTTAGCTGGCATTTTTCCTGGCATAGCAGGACATTACTCTTATATTTGCTCTCAGTTTTCATAAGGGTAACAAGGTTATTGCACAAATCTCCTCAGCCCACCCAACACCATGGGTCAGAGCCTCTAGGTGATGTAATTCAATGCAGCCCCACCAAAGCTATCCAGAGAAGACATGGGCAATGGCCTGGAGATAGTTCAGTGCCTCCCAAGCAGTTTCTGCCCTCCCAAACCATTTCATTCTGTCCACCTCAGCTCTTGCCCTTTCTCAACTTGTGTCTATTGTCTCCTCAGCTTCACAACTCACAAGACACAAGAAACATTTTGCCATGTTCTTTTCCCTTCTATAGCCAGCATTTCCTAATAGTCTAAGTGCCTCAAATTCTCCACAGCTGGCCTCTAGGACAGTTGCGGCTGTGGGTGCAGGGCTGGGTATATCGGCTATGGTCACGATTTATTTTTGGGATGCAGGAGTATGCCCACATTTTAGCAGCTGTGAATGCTGGCATGTGCTTGGGACAGGAAAGGTTTACATTGTCTGGATTCCAAGGGACTGATTTAGAGCAACTCATTTTGAGGCAGTTGGCCAGATAAAACCCATGCTGACTCCTTCCCTGCCATTTAAAAATGATATGGTCACATCTTCATCTTCCAGGCAGTTGCCCTCAAGAAAACCAGCAATTGCTCTGGGGCCTCTTTCTGTCTCGCGCCAGTCCCTAGTGGGCAAGGGACAAGGGGCGGACACTGTGGTTATTTACTCCTCTTTCTGAGATGGAGGTCTCCCCCAGCAGTGCCAGGGCTGTCAGGCTCCCCTGCAGGGACACTGGGAATCAGAGCCGTACAGCTCAGCAGCTGAGCCTGTTGATGGAGGCATGATTTGTTGTTCATTTTCTGTAGGGTCAGCATCCCTGGACCACGGTGAGACAGCAGATGATTAATTTCCGCACTTTTTGCAATGGTGACTAGCCCACGGAGCACTCTGCCCTAACCCAAAGATAATGATGCAATGATTCAGGGAACAATTAAAATCGTGATTATCTTCTTTAACAACTTTACTAATGACAGCAACAGCAGGAGAGTTTGCCCTCTCTGAGCATGCATTTCTCAGTGACATAATACATTTCAAGCTTTAAAGCACCCTCGTGGTTGTGAGAAATGAAACAATTCAATAAATTAAACATTGCTCAAAGGGAGATAGCTGGTGAGTGCTGGCTGACACTTGGTTCATGCAAGAATAAAACAGCAGAGGTCCTGAGGCTTCGTGCAAAGCTCTGCTTTTGATTAGGTTTGCTTGTGGTGTGGTAGGAGGTACTGCAACCTGCTTAAGCTGCCTTGCAGGACTCATCTCCACCTCATCTGCTTTGGATTCACTGCATGACAAATGCTATCACCACTGCACAGCTGGCAAGAGAGACATGTCCTGAGGTCGCAACTCATGAAAAAATCTGGGTGGGACAGCATATATTTTAGAAATGCCTGATGCAAATAAATTGCTGAAGCAGTCTCTTTTTGCATAATGGTTTAATTAACAACTGCCATGCTGCTGGGTTTATGTGATTCACCGTGCTTATCGGAGGACTGCTTTTCTGAGACAGGGAACTTCTCTTCCTGCTGTGGTTTATGGGGGTGCTTTCTCACTCATGCAAGGCCCCACTTCTCCCTTGGCCCCTCAGCAGCACAGCGAGGCACACAGTGAGCAGCCACACTCCTGGGGAGCTCCTGAGCCACAGGGGGCTGAGGGCTTGCCTGTCTATGGGGAAGGCTCCTTGCCCCTCCCCTGAGCAGGCAGTTTTGTAGGGATTCTTGTAAAGCAGAGTGCAAAAGCTCAACACAAAGTCTCACAGTAGCCTAAACCCCACTTTTTATTCCTTATTTCTGTTCCATAGTTGTGGGTTACAACCAAAATCGTCTTTGTCCTGTACTGGGACTGCAAGAGAGATAGAGTGTGCCTTAACAACTCAGCCAGAGTGGAAGATGACCCCATGTAACAGTGCTGTCCACAGAAGAGACTTTGGGCAATGCTACTATTGAGTGAAATTTCTTGAAACTAACACGATCCTTAACATTTTTAAAGGCTGTTTGTATCCTGAGCTTTTAAGCTCTGAGGGAATTGGACCATGCTTCTATCTAAACTGTAAATAATTTGTGGCAAGAGCTGTTTTTATCACTGTGCTTCAAACAACACTCAGCATGCTGCTGGAACCAATTATATAAATAAATTATATAATATGTCTTTGGGTAACTTAAACACCATGCTGAGCAGGCAGTGGTTTAAAGTTGAAAGGTGCCGAAGTCAAATTTGAAAACAGAGGGATATAAAACATTAGATAATTCAGGCATATTTTTAATTCTTTTTCATTTTCTGGAGCGGGTGGCAATATAGCTAGACCTTTGAGTTAAAACTTCATTGTTCTACAGAACAGATGTTTTTATATCACTTTCTCAATTGTGTTTAATATATTATATGACATGCTGTAGTCATAACACATTGTTAAAAAACTTCTGCAGATACAACATTTACTTTTGATTAAACAAGTTGTGCTGGGACTTCAGTGTGTCCCAGTGTAATTAAATATCATTATTATTCTGTTTTGGAGCAGTTAAATGAATTGCACAATGAGCTACTTGAAGAAAAATGGAGAATAGCTTTCTTTCTAAAATTTCAGATAAACAAATTTAATCAATTTAATGCTGAATGTTACATGCTGTTCAGGTTCAAAATAAATCCTATTCCCCTATGTAAGCATCATTTTTTGACAGTGGCTAAGCATGGGGCTCAAAATACAGATTGCAAAGTGAGGGCTAATGTGAGCTCTGAACGCATAACAGATATGTTGTACTGGACACTCCACAGATTTAAATCAATGGAGCTAGACATACTGAAGCTTTGAGCATGAAAGGCAGGATATGCGCCTGTACTATAAGGCCTAATTTATATGAAAAAAAGGAGATTAACAGCAAGATCAGCTAGTTTTGAATGAAATAATGCCACTGGAGCTGGAGAGAAACAAACATGATATTACCATGGATAAAGGAAGGGAGGCAATAGCTATCTAGACAAAAGTTCATCAGCTGATGGGAACGGCACCACCTCTTCCTTACCATCAGTTTTCAAACACGTTGATTAAAATGTCTCTGTATAAGTGATTAAGAAAGTCAGACTCTCCTACCACAATGATGTACTTCCTGTACACCTTGATTCATGATATCCAGAAGGCATTTGGCTAAGTTGGGTGGCAGTTAATGACCCAGATTGTGCCAGGACATGTCAAGGAGAAACTGTGAACTCTGGAGAAAGCATAGCTTTAGGATTATAGGAACAATCACATTAATACAGCATTTTACAATCACACCCACGGTAAAATGGAAACTGTCTCTATTAAGGTTACCAGGTCAAAGTGTCTTTGACACGGGTAACTTGATCATTAACTTCCTAGCACAAAGTTTGAACTGCAACATGTATTATTTAGCTGCATATCATATAACCTCAATGTATCTGTGTGACGGAGTATCCTTATCTGAATTATTAACATTAGATCATAAGTAGCTGCTAAAAAAAGGTGCAGGAAAGATAAAAACAGTGCCCTAATTAAGTAGCATCCCCTCAGATTTACAGCTCCAAGGTGACAGTCATGGCTCCGCAGACCAGAGGCAAGGGTGCTTGCCAAGGCTTAGAGTAGAGTAACTGAAATACAGAGATACATTAAGGGCCTGATTCCTGAAAAAGGGAAAAGAGAAAATTTTTACTCCTGAAAGCAAGTAGAGAGCCCAGAGTATAACCAGGCTCTCCAGAGAAGGAGGGCACTGACATTATGCCTGCTCAAAGCGTAAGGCCAATTCCAGGCCAAGGTCATACAGCAAGTAAAGTACAAGCATCGTGCTCAGCCTGGCATGAAGTTAGTGCCTGGAGATGGAAGTGGGGAGATCATTAGCTTACACCAGACAAAGAAGCGAAGGGACCTGCCTACTGCTTGGAAAGGGTGCCATCAGGTTGCTGGGAGAGGTCTGAGGAGAAGCAAGATGTGTGACAGATGGCATCAAGGAAACCTGAGCTGCATCAACAGCTCATTCGAGGAACATAAGGTCACATTCATAGTGTTTGCTGATGAATGGGTAGATTTTACTGCACATCCTGGGCAGTCTAGCCCATGCTATTAGGAATCATAAAGTAATTTAACACATGATGAGTGTGTAACTTGATACTTACCAAGTCTGAAATCTCAGTTTCTGCAAAGAGTCACACCCTTCTGCTTAGACAAACTGTTGAATAATAAAAGTATTTGGACTTAGCATTCCGTGACATTTGAAATCAAGGTTAAATGTCAGTTCTCCAGTTCAGACAGCTAAGGCTGGCCTAGGTGAGGCCATCCGTTCCTGAGCAGGGGTAGGGCCTGCTTCTCAGAGTGAACTACTGCTTCCCAGTTGGTGGGACCAACTTAATAGGTTTTCAGGCAGACTGAAAGCTAATGCCTTCTACTTGGGTAGACACTTCTATTTTGTTTATTTCACACAAAAACCTTGAACTGCACTTTAAAATATTGGACAACATGTAACCTTAGGAAACCACATTCCCAGTGTTCGAACATATTTTGAGGCTTTGCTAATATGATATTAAAGTATATGAGACACGCTGGCTACCATTTGGTCTGAAGGAAACAACAGATGCCAGGTAAAATAAGAATCCAGTGCTGCCAGTTGCAGGGCCTGGAGGAAATACCAGAGATGTCAATGGAGCAGAGGACAGTGATAATTCTAGGCTATGTCTACACAGCGTGTCAAGCAAAAATAGGGAAAGTCTGATGCACCTCCTGACCCCACTCTTTGCATTTGTGCCACCAACTCTATAACTCCTCTCAGTCAGGCTTTCGGTATCCACATTGCATCAGAAACTCTGAGCTATACATTGCATTTACCTCTAGGTCAAGGAACATCAGGAGCCATGTATGAAGGATTGCTTAGACGTGTGGGCACAAGGGCTGATGGGAGAGATGGTTGTCACCAAGGCACTTAAATCGCATCCATTCTGTCTGCAGTATAGTAACAAAACATGCCTTGTCTCCCTTATGTCTTCCCTCACCCAGATGCCTGCATGCCCTTCCATTCTTCCTTACATTTACATCTGAGTACAAGCAGAGATTTGTGGGTGAACTTGGGCTGAAGTGTAACCCTAGGCCACTCCAGATAAGCAGTATTAAATGTACCCTTGGTATTCAGAGAGCATCTCCAGGGGATTCTTTCTGGCAATGTTTTGGGTGGAGAAATTGAACTTCTGGTCAGATTTTTCCCTTGGTTATGGCAAGGAGCAAGTTCCAGTGATGTCCTCCAGAAGTATGAGTGCAACAACACAGAAAAGTGAACAATTTCCCCCATCTCTAGGATTTCAAAGTGAATGGCCCTTTAGATAACTCTCCAGCTGCTGAGCTTTTACACCTCTGTTGCATTTCAGCTTCTGTTTTTAACTCTTTACTTTTCTTCTAGTTATTTCTTGCAGAAGAGGACTTCTCCAAGAGTTTGCAACTGTCCATTCTGTGAATTCTTAATTTTAGAGATATTCCTTGAACGCCTTGTGTCCCCTCCTGCACTAAAGCGAAGTTCAAATGTCTTCAGATGAATATGCTTTTTATTTCACAGGAGACAACTGAAACACAAACTCCTGCTGTCTAATTTACTTTAATGCAAGATCCACGTGAATACAAAGACCGCGGACAAAACGTTTCAGACACTAGAACAGGAAGGCTGTTCGGAACTCCTGCTTTACAGAATAAATAGCCAGAACCAGGGTAGCTATAGCAACGTGTGTATCCCCATGTCTAAGAGAAATCTAGTTCTCATCATGGATAATGCAATCTAGCAAACAAAGCAGATACCTACATAAATCTAATAAAGTTATTAAAAATAATTTAAGATTAATACAATGAGATAAAAATCCTTTCCGCGCAGCATGCAGCAGTTTTAACTCTTCAGCTTCAGCAGATAGCCAGGCTTACTACATCACCAGTGTCAGAAAAACTGTTACTTAAAAACAAACTTCAGTTGTCAGTCTGATGTTTTATACACAATGTATTTTTACACATGCACACACATATGCACCCATATTTCATATAGACAGTCCAAATGTGACCTACATACACAAAGCTCATGCACTTGTACATGTTCTGGAACATTTTTAAAGTCATACTCTTCCTTAATCTCTACCATAATATTGCTGGTGCCATCTACACAAGCAGTGCTGATGTAGGAGGATTCACATCCTTCAGCTCAAGAGGCAAAGGCCCTTGGATCTGCGCTGAAGAATTTCCTTCACCAGCCAGCAGCCCAGGGCTTCAGATGCATCCCCGTATGGTTCGAGTACAAGGAAGTCTATACACAGGTGGTAGCTTCCCCTTTAGAACTAATCAGCCACCTTCCTGTCAAATCCACAGCCTCCTGTTCTCCTGGAGTTGAGGACATATCTCCCAGCAAGTGGAGGATAAGTAGTTCCTTTTGTCTGAAAAGTGGTGAACAATTCCTAAAAGCACAAATTTAAATTTTATGATTTTGGCCTTTTTTCCCCCACTGTTCCTCATTCTTGGAACTCCTTCCCTCTTTTACGATCCAAGTAACCACCCATTTTCATTTAAATCGTTCCCTGAAACACGCTTTCTCTGGGAAGCCTCCGGCTACAGATGACTGGATATGGCAGAAACAGTGTTTGAATTCAGAACAAGGATTTAGTTTGAGCAAATTGTTTGGGGAATAGCCACTTTTTATACTACACCTGATACTCTACAGAGTATTAGCATGCAAGCAAGGATTTTTTTTTTAATTCACGAGTCATTATTTCATTATTCTTCCGCTTAAAAGAGCTTCAGTCATCCAATCACAGCACCAAGGGAAGAGAGACATATCACATCACTCAGCGTATCAACCACAGGCCTTAAACAAGGATGAACAAATAGCCACTGGGAAGAGTTTGCTAGTTTTCCTATTCTCTAGGGTGGAATTAGGTTCTGTTTACAAACAAACAAACAATGCGTTTTTAGGAAATATGTTTGCAGTCAACAGCTTAAGCAACTCTTTTTCCAACAAAAATCTGTTGTGGAGAAATGTTTATTGAAAAAGAGCTAGGGAAAAAAATTGTATCATTTTAAACCATCCCCTTTAGTTGAATTGTGGATGGTCTCTTCATGTTCTTCCCTAAGTTATTTTGCAGCTCCATATGAGAAGGGTTTCTTTCTGCCATAGTTACTGAGGTGGTAATATTCCTAGTAAGTTTCTCTAATGATGAAAAGGAACTTGAACTTTCTTGAACTGTGCCAAAAAGCAGAACACAGAAGAGTCTCAAGGGAAAGCTGGGGGCAGATCCTCCTTAGCCTCTAAACACACATTCTTCAGTGTCCCTCTGCTCACACGCATTTGCACACGTCAGAAGCTGTGCCACCACATGAGTGCATTGCACCAAAGGCCACTGAGAGAAAAGGTGACAACCTTGGAGAGGGAGCTGCCAGCAGAGCCACTGCCACCAGCTGCCTGTGTCCTGGGGGAATTCCTCCCACAGAGAAATAGCAGCGGATTTATGGACTACATACAGGACGCTGAATAATAAAGTGGTAGGAGGAATGCCCAGTTGTCTGTGTGGGCGCAGAGTCTCATTGTCAAGTACTATAAATTCCTCCTCTGATCCTCCAAAATTGCGTCTTCAATCCAAGACATCATTAACCACAATAATCATATTGTCCCTTTGTTCTCAAGGCTCTATTATTTTTCATCTACTTTCTCACTATCTGGAGGCCCTGGAAAAAAAAAAAAAAAAAAGGCTGGATCATGCTGACTTAACTGCTCTGTGTCAAGGACTAAGTGGATGGGAACAGCCGTGTTCCCTGAGAAGAACCCAGCTGAACAAAGCTCGCTGGACCATTTGATACCATTGTTTGACATTGAATAATCAGGTAGATGCTGAAAAGTGCCATGTGGTGAGGCAGAAACATTACGTAAAACAAACCCAAGCCAAACCCAAATACTTGGGCTATCGTGAGTTGGCACTGGGAGGTCACTGTGCCTGAGCACACCATGCTGCTTTGTGTCCCTTCCCCACCAAGACCTCGAGTGCCAGCTGCTGGCAGGCTGATCCTAGCACGAGAAAGTGCTGTACTGCATCAGCCCGAACTGCAGAAAGCCAGGAAGGACAGTGACTAGATTGCCTTTCCAAATAGTATGTGTGTGTGTGCGCATGGGAAATCATGCAGGTATGAAAAACGCTATGGCAAAGCCAAAAAAACATATCCTCAGTGCAAAGTTAAGATACAGGCTGCCTATAGTATAAGTACATATACTAGGTTCTTTGCTAATTGAACCTAAAACCATCATATTCCTCACTTAATCCTATAAGGAGAGAAAAGTTGCTATCAGTTGTGCTTGTGTAGTCTGAGCAATCTATGTGCAGCAGAGCAAAGCCTTATTAGCACATCCTGCAATATGTTAACTGGCAGCATGAAGTCCTCACCTAATATTTATAAACACTTCCTCATAAGAAACGCCAGGCACTCCAATGTTTTTAATTTTAGGAAAGCAGCTGGTCCAGAGCAGTGTAGACAGTATTATTAGTCTCTCTCTGAGGCAGGACTGATCATGCTTTCCCATGGAGAGACCTGACAGGCGGTGTTTTGGGGCAGTTCTGGCGCCATGCAGCAGGCTGGTGCAATTCAACTGCCCAACAAAAGGGACATGACCAAGCTTTCCAACCTCCAAAATCTCGTCTCAAAAGACATTCTATATTTTTATCTCAAAACATCATTCTGCAGTTCATAGCTGAGGGCAGAGCTTCTGACCAGTGACCTTATAACTTACAGGTACCACTCCAGCATCCTCAGAGAATCATAGAATCATTAAGGTTGGAAAAGACCACTAAGATAATCTAGTCCAACCGTCTTCATCCCATCCTGCACCTGGAGGAAAGTTGTGCAGAGCTGAACAGCATCAGAATATCCACCCGCCCAGTCTGATCCATTATATAGATGGACCTGAGCTGCAAAAGCTCTGATTGGAGCATGTGTTCCACACCACTAGGGCAGCTGGGTGGTGCCACCTGAGCCCCTGTTAACTACTGAGCATGGATAAAGCATATGGAAAACCTCAGGATAGAGACATAGCACAGAATGTCTTTGTGGAGCCAGTAACACTGCCCTGCATCCTACTAGGAAGCAGGCCAGGGAAGCACAGCCTAAAATGCTTCAGCAAGAGTTGATCTAAAAGCCTTGATTCAATTTGTTCCCAGCTCAGCTACACAACTGTCTCTTAGCTGCTTCAAATTGCTTTCTTTTTGGCAGCCCAGAAATTAAATGTTAACTCAGAGAACTGTATTAATCTCTATTAGCAAGGAGCTGGAATCTAAACAACTTGAACCTAGCCCTTCTTATATGTCAGCTAAAGCAACATGCATTTATCCAATCTAGAAATCAGTTTGTTAGGCAGAGCAAGCAAAAGCAGGTGCCGCAAAAATACGATGTTCTAGGCACAGTGCTTATCTTGAAATTGTTTTATGGCTTACTTAAGAAAGATCCAAATAAACAAACAAGCAAAATTATGACAAAAACTGGGAACTGATCTAGGAAGGCTAAAAATACAAAAATAATTCAAAATTTATTTATTTTAAGCCTTTCCCAAACATTACAGATCGCAATAGCATTGCTGCAGGTTTTCAGCTGCTACTGTTGTGTTTCTGTAAGGGGAACTCTCTCTTAAGTAGTTCTTCTCTCACAGAAGAAACTGAATTTCTTCCGTACAATACGCTGTACATAGAAAATGCCTGCTTGCCACCTAAAACCATTTCTCTTGTTCAGGCAGCAGCAGAATGCTCAGAGGGAAAAAAAGGGCAAGAAATGCGAAAATGAACAATTACTGAGGAACCTGCCCCTAGCCAGAGTTGCCTTCTAATCACTGGGCAATTTATTGTTATTTATGATCTAAAGCATGGTGATTTATATCCCTTGTAATTTGTTATTCTACTCAGCACAGCACTTGGTGTTTGTATTATTCATGGGCCTTTTTAAATCTTATTTCTTCCCTGACCTCAATAATAGCAGCTGGGGCAGTGAGCTCCACAAGTTAATTACTGGTTGTGTATAAAGCACCTTCCTGAAAAGAATTGTATTTTACTTTCGTCTGCCTCCTAATTTGTTTGAGTCTCTCTCGTTCTTGCACACTGAGTATGGCTGCTTCGTCTGGAAGGTTCATTATCCTGCTTTAAACACACTTCTACAAACCATTGCTCATTTGTCTCTTTGTCAGCTCTGAGCTTGTATATCTTGTTATGTGTAGGACCATGTACACCATGAATCCTCGACCAGCCTATGTCTGATGGGTTTTTGTGAAGGTCCTTGGCTTGCAGAATTGCTTTGCCCTTGCAAGGTGACCACTGGAGTGAATGCTGGGGCACTGACAAACAACAGCAAAAAATGAAGAATTCTTTCTCAATTCTCTTCCTAATTAGGAAGCAAGCCCCTGAGCATGGCTTCGGACCAGTCATGTTTGCACTATCTGCCAGAGCTGTCACAACAAGGAAATATATTGCCCCTGGACAGACTTTGCCTGACAGTAGGGACTGAAAATAGTGTCTTGCTGAGGCTTGCTCCTGCTCCATGCCCCTCACTGGAGCTGCCTGCCCTCTCACTGCCTCTCCCCGCTGCTCTCCAGCTGCCCTCTCAGCCAGGCCTCAGCTGGCAGAGACAGGGAGCTGCTCCCTATAGGCCTGGTGCCCACACTGCCTGCTCCTTCCCTGTCCCAGCCCTGGAGGGAAAGGGAAACTCAGGCGACATCCCACCACAGCCAGGGCCTGACCCAGGACCTCTCCACCCACCCTGGGTGTGCACAAGGTTAATTTCTCAGTTGACCGTAGCCTAAGGGGCAGAACAGCTTCTTACTCCTACTTCATTTATCCTCCACGTTTAACACCAAGCCCTCTCCCACACTGCATGCCCAGCTGCTACCTTTATCTCCAATTTCTTTCTGATGGAAAAGCGCCCCACACCAGGAAACTCCAGCAGGATCACGGTTTCTTGTCCTTCTGCACAAGGAAAGCCCATGAAGAGAGACCTGTCCCTGGCATGCCATGTACCTGTCCACAGTCACTGCTGACTCTATCTTGCTCCAGCAGCAATGACCCAGCAACCCACAAGTATATTTTTGTAGTGGTGTGCAGTAAATCAAACACCCACCTGGGATAGGCATGTCTAGTCTTCCAAACAGCTTCAAGTATTTGAAATTAACAGTTAAGTTTTGCTTGTGGGTTTTTCACTTTCTTTTTTCCTGTTCTCAGACAATCTCCTGGCTATATTAATGCCATTTGAAGCCCAAAGTAATTCTGAATCTTCCCGTTTGGACTAAAAAAGTTAAAAACACAGAAACTAAAGTACTCATTTTAAACTAGCAGAGCTTTGAATTAAACAAATTAATTTGAGAGCATAACCCCTAATGTATCCTGTGGGCTAGCAGAATGAAGTGTACCTCTAAATTTCATTTCAAAAGCTCAAGTATTTGCCTGATACGATCGAACCAGGCCAGAAATACCAGCATTCCCCCCAAATCAGTGATTTTTTTCTGTTCCAGAACTCCTGAATTCCAGTGGGGGCCAAAATCTGTATGCTCTGCAGGGATGCTGGAGCATGCTAAGCAGCTGCCAGGTTCCTGGCTTGGGCAGATGTGGCTGGACACGGCTCTCTGCCCATGAGTGTACTCACACCTCACTTGCCTCCTCTGTAGCACAGTCCCTTAAGGTTAACACTTATTGATCTCTCAATAAAATGTATAAGTTATGAATGCTATTAAATCACAGCTGGCTTTCAGGGAATGCTTCTGCCAGAAGGCTCAAGAAGCAAGAGCTGCTTCTTGTTGAAGAGGTAGAAAAACCCTTCTCCTTCTGTCAGTTTTAAATAAAGTGTTTTTCCACTTAATGTGTTCTTTCAGCTTACTGCCATTTACAAAAAGCACTCTTTATCCCTTACTCCTTTCTCCTACATCCTAGCTGAGAGGGAACCTTCTAGGCAAGATAGTAGCTTTCTCATTTTGAGATAAATCATCTTGAGATTGTGTCTCCAGGCAAAGCAGGATGGAAAGGGTTGGGAGAGGCAGTGAAGTGTGACCAGCAGTCCGACTGGAAGTGATGATGGGGGTAGATTTGAGGGCTGACCCACCAACAGGTCAAGAGTGGTTGTAGGGGACATAGCACAGGTGTGGTTGCATATACGTATACATGTGTATGGTAGGAATTACAGATGTTCAAGGGAGTCTGTACCTGAATACTAGTGGTCCCACAGGGTGAAGAACTTTTCCTTAAGGTCTGGAGGAAGAAAATTGGCTGAAGACCCTGACACAGGTCAAACTTGCCTTTCATTGCAGATAAATAGTAGAAATTACCAGAAAAAGCCAGTAGGTTTCATTGTGCTTCTCTGTATAAGGAGATGTTATTGGTGCATGGGGCAGGAATGCACGGACTAATACTCATTTGAAGCAAGAACAGATACAGGTTGCCAGGGTGGGAAAGAGAGAAGGATGAACTGTACTGTCTGCAGGAGGTAGGAAAAAGAATCCATACACTCTAGTGTAATGCTGTAACGCAATGGGAAGTGCAGCAATGATAGCAGAATAGCAAAGTCCTAGGCTACAGCAAGTGAGGATATGCTCAAAAGCAGCAGCCATATATACAGAAACAAAGAAAATAAGCTGCTTACCCTTAGAAGGCCTCAAGTACAGAGGAATCTCCAGCAAGCTGCTCTTGCCTCCACTGCCAACCCTAAAATGAGGTCTGGGAAGGGGTGGATCCAGGATGCATGCACCTGAGCTCCCCTGGGTTGGCCCTGCCTTCCCACCAGGTGCTCAATCACTGGTTCAAGCCATGACTTAGCATTTCTGCTCCACTCTAGATAAACAGTGACGTGACTGTAATAAGTGATGCAGTATCTGGAAGCAGGAAGAAGGGACACTAAGGTTTTAAAGATGTTGAAGACGGTGAAGGATCAGGAGGGCAAGACATATGAGGAGTAGCTGGTTGGGGGTTAGGAAAAGGTTCTTCACCAGAGGTTGGTGAGCATGGAACATGCTCCCCAGGGCAGTGGGCTTGGCTCCAAGCTGCTAGAGTTCAAGAAGCCTTTTGACAACACTCTCAGTCATAGGGTTTGATATTTGTGTGGTCCTGTGTAGAGCCAGGAGTTGGACTTGATAAACCTTGTGGGTCTTTTCCATCTGGTTCCACACATGGTTCTGTGTAAGGCCACCGAGGCTTTCACTGATGATGTTCATAATGGTTTGATTGATAGCATGACTTAGTACTACAGACAGAGTGCTCATCCACTGTTGAACCAAGATGTGTTTCCTCCTTAGATCTGGGTGGAAGCTCTTGACCATGTTCTTTATGGGAACATAAATGGAGTTATTCATGTCTCTGCCTCTTCCTCAAGCTCTCTTGAGAAATAACCCTGCTCTCTGCCTTTCTAAACTAGAGCTAGCTGTAGAGATAAGAGTCCCTCACCATAAGGGGACTCACCAAGGCAGCTGTGGACATTGGAGGTTCACAGGAGGCAGCACTCCTCACGCAGAGCTGCTACACAGTCACAGGCTTCTGCACTGCATCAAGTTCAGTGACAGCACATAAAATGGGCTTTGCTAGAGTCTACAACTGCTGAGGAAAAAAGCATCACTGTGCTCCAAGAAGTCCCATGCTGTAACCAGCACGGCTGTGGATGGGGCATGCTAGAGATATGTTAAAAAGCCAATATTGCAGGTATGATTTATAAAGAAATATAAAAAAAATATAGCTAGAAAAAAAAGCCAGGAAAGTTCTGGTACTACAATGTTGCATAAAAATGGAGTAACTTTGGAGATACTGCTGTTCTCCTTTTTCTGTCAAAATATATTATTCAGTGCTGGGAGGAAAGGAGCTTGGCTCTCTCACTGCTCCCTCCATATAGCTTGTACTTAGACTTGGCCGGCCTCATAGTTATAACAGATGAAGAATACTAGAGAAAAAAGTTCAGGCCGATGTGTGTTCAGGCCAAGACAGGAAGGCTATGAATGCTGACTCAGCAGGGGCTGCGTTTTCTGTAGGGAGAGAAGAGGATTTGTCCGCACCCAGCAATTAAGATGTCATCTCCATTTGATACAGCAATCACCTCTGCAATTGCTCTGCAGAGCAATTTGCTTCTACAAATGGACTTTGGTCCTATTACTTAATGTGACTACAAGAAGTTATTCCAATATTGAGTGCAAGACAGAACCTATATAGAAGGAGGGTAACAGCACAGAGCCCTTTCCGATCTAAGAAAACACCCAGAAATCTAAAATAAATGTTATATGATGTGAGCAGGACTGACCTTTCTCAAGACAGAAGCAACAAATTATCAGGCTGAAAAAAAGGAAAAGCAGTCCTTCTAATAATGGAAGTGAGCCCTAGAAACCAAGTAATTTAATGGTCTTTAATGTCTCCAGCCAAGCTTCATATCACTTGGAGCAGTAAGGAAAAAAAAAGGAAAGAAAAAAGAAAAAAAAATCAAACCACCTTTAATTCCACGAGGAGGTCACAGAGTTTATTATGTCCAAAGG
This sequence comes from Numida meleagris, assembly GCF_002078875.1. Classification (NCBI taxonomy): domain Eukaryota; kingdom Metazoa; phylum Chordata; class Aves; order Galliformes; family Numididae; genus Numida; species Numida meleagris. The sequence continues at coordinate 79,271,322 of NC_034410.1, forward strand.
CTTACAGCCTGGTACTAGGGCTACAAAAGCCAGCAGGGAATATTCCTTCATAAAATGATACATCTTTTTCCCTTCTGTCAAGATTTTGCTGCTTTAATCAGATAAGATCACTTATTATATTCAGTATACTTTAAAAGAAAGAAAAATATGAGATTGTGGCTTTTATTCAACTTAAGGCCTTAAAGAGAACCGTAACAGAAAATCCAGTCTATCTGCCTGACTACTTCTCTCATCTCATAAAAAATAGGAAGGCTGTTGATGTGTTAATGTATTGTACTGAAAGTTTAGCTCAGAGGTTCATATTCTCTCTTTTTTTTTTTCTTCCAGCTCAGACTTTCAGGCATGCTTCTTGCTGCTAACTTGACATGAGCACTCAGGACTTTTGGAAATCCAACCTAACTCTGCCCCATAGAAGAGCCTGTAAAGTACCACTGCAAAGCAATCGTGCAAGTGAACATAAATGTGCCTATCTCTTTGTGCACTTGAACTCCCAGCAACTGTGGGAGAAACTTTCCTAAAAAGACATGACCTTTCCTCTTCAACGAGAAAGCTCGCAGTTTAGTTCATCGGTGCTTTTGGCAGACATGAGTAAGGCCATCCTAAAGCTACCTCACTGGTCAACAAAAATAAGTTAAAGCTTGTAGGACTTCTTCATGCACTTTAGTAATGGAGGAAAACCAGTCTTCAACAGATGTCCCTATCAAAGAGACATCAAAGCTTTTAGGCCTGGACTATTATAATGCAAGATGATCTCCCAAATTCCTCCAAAACAGTTTTTTAAGCAGGAAGGTACCTACCTCTAAGGCTGAGCAGACTACAGTGCCCATTCATACCACAGAAGCTACCAGTTATTCTGCCGTACAAATATACTCCTCAGCTACATGGCTGCAAATGAACTCAGATCGGGGCATAAGGGAGAAACCATCTTTTCAGTCCTGCTGCCTGTGGCAGGATAACTCTCACAAAGAAGAGCTGGGCACACCTGGGAGCTCACTGTCATTGAAGTAACAGAGTCAATGTTTAAAGCCTTTTTTTGACTCAGAAATGTTGCAGCACTTTTCCAATGCTTCTGAAGGCTAGAAGAGGTAAGAACTCCACATGAACACTTGCTGATTGGTCTTAAACAAGGGAAGAAAGGAGTGAAACAGCCTTCCAGCTGTTATTAAGGCCTCAGACTGTAATGCTAAAGAAGTGATCATCCATGAATTGGATAATGTTGAGAAGGGCTTGCAGCAGCAGAGTGAAAAAACTCTTACTAGATCTACATCCCCACAAAAAATCTTGTATTAGGAAGCTCACAAGCTAACGACAAGCACATAGGCAAGACATGACCAGAAAGAATGACAGCTCGTAAGCAATTTATATAAAGCTGGAGCAAAATGCCAGATGTGTCACTGACAAATATTTGCCTAGGATCTGAGGGAAAGATTTACACTGTCAAGGGAGCTTCTTTGCCAGGAAAAACAAGCATGATGAGGTTTTAAGTAATCAGCCTGTGGTGGGGTAGGAGAAAGGAGGCCCCAGGTCATTGATAGCACTTGTGGCCCGTTCCTCACCAACCCCTGGCTACTGGGATTGTGCTTAGATGAGACTTAGAAGAGGTCCTTGCTGTGCCCCTTTAACTGTCTTCTGTCAGATCACCACAAAGGACCATAATCACATCAGAAACTGGCTCAGATCCCAGCTGGATCTGGGACTGTGTGTGTAAAATGAGCATAAAGCCATCATCAGTGACTCTCCTTCCTGAGGGACAGCATGAGTGGCTCCGAGGCCACCTCAAGAGGCCCAGCTGTATTCCAGGAGATGTACTGCATAACGCTGACTTTGAAAGGCAGCTCCCCTCCTTTGCTACAAATTTCCAACAAGGTAAAACGTTTGCCTGTGATCAGGCAAAAATGAATTTGTCATATTAGTTTTGACTACCACCTCACTTACCAGGCCCCTTCATAGCAATATCCACTTTATTGCTCCTTCATCCCTCCTTAAGGTTTATTTGAGCATCAGAAAAATCCCCTTAGGAAGCCAGAGCCATCCTGGCAGCTGGAAAGACCAGACATCTCTGGAGGAAGGAGGCCAGACTCATTTGGTTGTTTTCCAGGAGGAGCCAGGGTTATCCTGGCAGCTGACCTAGTTGCTTGCCAAAAGAGCTAGGGAAGCTGGGGAGGGCATTTATAAGGAAAACCTCAGTCTTTGGCTTCAAATGTGTGGTGCAAGACACAGGGATGAAGTTAGGCTGGGATTCAAGATCTGGAGACAAGAAGATATTTATTGATGCTTGAGAAGTATTTGCAGAGAGAAAGAAGGCATGAACTGTCACTGATTATGGAGGGAGAGCCAGGAAGGTGTGAGACATGGAGAAATAACAAGCCATGCATTTTTAGACATTGCTAATGATGCTGACTGAGCCCGGGGGCTCTGAGGATGGCAGGGTTTCATAGAATCATAGAGTCACAGAAATACAGAATCTATTTCTGAATTGAAAGGAACCCACAAGGATTGTTAAGTCCAGCTCCCGGCTCCACACAGCACCACTCAACGTTCAAACTCTGTGTCTGAGAATGTTGTCCAAACACTTCTTGAACTCCGGCACTTGGTGCTGTGCCCACTGCTCCGGGCAGCCTGTTCCATCACCCTTTGGTGAAGAACCTTTTTCTGACATCCACCTCTCCCCTGATGCAGCCCCACGCCGTTCTCTTGGGTCCTGTTGCTGTCCCCAGAGAGCAGAGCTCAGCGCTGCCCCTGTGGTCCCTGTGAGGGGCTGCAGCCGCCATGAGGCCACCCCTCAGCAGCAATGCTCTGGGCTGAGCAAACAAACAGACAGACCTCAGCTGCTCCTCGTACATCTTGCCCTCTAAAGAGAGGAGAAGGAGCAGCTCTGGACATCAGAGAAGATTAATCCAACTGAGCAAATCTACTGCAGGTGTAACCAGGGGATGAGACATGAGGCTTCTATGTGTTCTCATCATGCACTTCTGCAGCTGTGCCAATGTTATCCCTGCTGAGAGTGGTCTCAGTATTGCCCAGGTTACTGTAGGAGCACCACAGTCTAAGGCAACAAATACATTCAGTTTTAATCTCATTAAAGACCATGTGGTATTTGGGAACCTTTTCTCTATACTAGCTTTAGAATTCAGTCATCTGGGCCTATCTGTGGTTTTGTTGGTGACGCTCTTTTAGTTAAATGGTTACAAAAAGATGACACTGGAATGTATTGCACTTTGCCTGTCAAATTTTTGTCCTACTCTCATTTGGAAACTGCTTGTGATTGAGGTCCTGCTCCTGCTTGTGCTAAAGCTAATGAGTCGTGCCTTTTACTTAATATTCCTGTTCCCAATTCATTTATACAAGAACTTGCTGAGATCTCATGGCAATAACAACAACTGAGCACGTTTGATCTACCAAGTGCCTCACACAAACACTACCCACACCACCTTTATGAGCCGGGAACTCATCATAAACATCTGCAGTTTCCCTTCTAGGAAGCTAGCATAGATAGATTAAATTAATCACCTTATTATTATAATACTGGTATGTTAAGGTGATCACTACTACTGCCCAAGACTTGGACCTCCCTGTGCTTACCAAATAAGTAGGAGTTTGGACAATACCTTGTTCTTTGAAAGTTTTATTTTCAAGCAGATGGAACAGAGGAGTCTAAGAGAGAGGATACCCTGTACAAACAAGGGATTGGAAACCAGGGTATGTGAGAATTAAGCAACCTGCCTGGGTCCATGAGAATGTCTGTGATGAGGCTGCAGTGTAAGTTAGGCTTGTGAGGGCTGGGGACCATCCTGCACTCTGAAGAGGGAATCAGCCAGAAACTGCTTGGAAACTGGGAGGTTTTAACTCCTTGTCACATACTGAGATCAAGGAATTTTGCTTCCTTTGGGAGATTTTTCCTGTTTCTCAAAAATTCCCAATGGGAGCCACGTCCATTTTGGAATCTGGACTGCTCCCCTTTCAGCAAAACACATTGGAAAGGGCTAGGAGAGGAGCTCATTACTGCAGGAAGGTGTACCGCAGGGATACAGCAACTCACCATGGTCTGACAGCGCTGATGTACAGCTCCCTCGCAAATCCCCAGCAAGCCTTTACCCTCTATGGCTAACCTATCTCCTCTTTAACGTGAATCAGTTGTGTTTGTTCTGCTGATAAAGTCTTCACTTTTCTTTCTTTCTTTGACCACATTGGCTACCCCAACCTTGTAAAAATGAGATGAAATACCACACTGGAACCTAATGATTTAAATATGAGACTGCACATTTCATCTTGAAATAAGGATGGTCTTATTAAAGTGTGAAGGGAAAGCAGTCTGAAGTACAGCCTTTTGTGTTTGGCTGGGTACATGTATTATTTATGATGTAGAATGAATGACTGATTGCCTTGAATTTTGATACGTGAGGCAAATGAAGAAATGTTACCTCTTCACATGCAGTGCTACAGGAAAGTGGTTCCTTCAAGTCTCTGATGTGGTAAAAGTTGGGTTACGGCACATTTCGTATATTTAAGCTGTAACTGAAAGGTAAACAGGCAGAGCTGATTTAGCAATGAAGACCTACAGTCACCTGCGGTGCAAATGCTATTATTCGTCGTATTTAACAGTACAGTGCTGGAGCTGTATTTGCCCAGAGTGTGCTGATTAAAACTGCATGTGACAAGCACTGTGGTTACTGGCAGGGCAGTGACCTTCACCCTGAAACTCGGCTTCAAGGGGCGCAGAGCTCTGTGGCTGAATAAGACTTGTGTCTGCAGACTCATAAACACTGAGCTGCTGCTCTGACTTTGTCATTTTCTCGTCATGGCCATCAGGACAGCAGGTGAATTAATCTCTTTTTCACATTGCCAAAGCAGCCTCTAAATTATGAAAGAGATGAGCACTGCATTCGTATATAGTAGGAAAGGATTTGGGTCATCAACTTGCATACTCTATCAATAACATCGTAAGTAATCCCACTGTCTGCAGGTGTTATAAAGCTGTTTTGACCCTATTCCTCAGTTATCTACCTTAGTCCAGAGACAGAGAGGTTGACCACCCCGTGGTTCAGTGCAGCTGGAGCTGGGAGCCTATGATGTCCATCCCTTCCCTCCCACCCGACCGCAGGCATCCAGCAACTTTCCAGCCCCTGCTCTGCGTAGTTCTCCTGCTCCACGTGCTGATCTACCGAGTGCTGTCTGCTTTCTTCATATGTTTATGTGGAGCTTATGAGAAAGGACAGAGCGCCCACACAAACTTGCACATACACATGCTGGTGATGTGAGTTTAAATATAACCAGAGTTTGCAAGGTGTTTTAAGGTGAAAGGCTTTGCCTAACTGCTGACTGTCATTAAAAGTCATATTTCTCCTTCCTTTTGCCTGGCAGATGCTGCCTGTACATGACAATGTTGCTAGCACAGGCTGCTCACAGGGTAATGGCTTTCTGCAGCTTTCCAGTGCTGTGGCGAACTGGAGATAGCTGTGTGTGAGCACAGAGATGCTCAGTGGCACTGCTCTGCTGCCATAGCTGTATTCTGCTTCTGTAACACCAGCTGGGGCAGACATCGCAAGAGCAACTCTTCCTCATTGCGACCTGTTGCAAAAAATCAATTTCATTTTACCTGCCATCCGCTTCTAGATAGGGCAAAACTGCTTGCCCATTGGTGCCAGGTACACAGCTATCGTATTGGGCAGCGAGAGTGAGCAAAGCCTCTTTCTGCAGCTCTTTTTGGCACGGCAAGGCCCTGGCCATCATGAGGGCTTTGCTACACAGATGTTGTACCACTGTGAAGGCCTGGCTGCACACAGAGTTGTAGTTAGGCTGGTAGAGTAAAAATAGTATGGCTTCTCCAGGTAGAAAGAGCTATACCTGTATAACGGTGCTTATTTATGCAGAAATTTCCATTTCTATACTAAGGGGCAAACAAGCTGCACTGGTAGAGGTCCCTTTGTGCCAGTGCAAGTGTCCCCAACCAGAGGTCATTTGGGCCCATTTATTTCAGTGAAAAACATGACACCCCTACATGGAAATAGCTGTACCAACACAAAACCTATGAGGATAAATTTTAAAGACAAGCTCAATTTTTCTCCTCAGCAGTATAAAAACCCACCTTGATAAGTGAACAGGCTGGAAATATCAGAGCCCTGTGCTGCACAACCTTCTGGTGTGTACTGGCAAATGTGGGGCAGATCAGCAGGGACACTTCACTCTGATGGAAGCCCTGTGCCACAGACCACCTCCTGGATCTGCAGCCACTTCATGTGGGTTTTCCTGTGCTGCTGAAGGTTGAGGTGGGAGAGGAAAAGAGATCCCATGGAGAGGCTGCGGAGTCTCTGAGATCAGGCGGAGACCGAGACACAGGGTAGCGGCCATCCCTTACAAACAAAAACACAACCCTCATCACCCTGCAGAGGAGCCTTCCGACTTCATGGCTCTGACCCATCATCTTTGTCGCCGATGATGCTGCCTCACACACTTAGAAATCTGCACCTCGGCTCAGGTCAGGCAGATTTGGGATGGGTTTCTTCACGCATTCCATTTGTTGCTTCAGTGGAATGGTTTGTGGTGGGGAGCAATGCTACCTGGGAGAAATCTCCTCTTAAAACTTTTTTCTAATCCCACCTTTGATTATTGGTGACAATTAACTGTCCTGCGCTTATCAGGGATGTACCCAGTTTTCCCATTTTGGTAATGGTGGAAAACTTTCTCTTGGTTAAAAAGAAAAGGAACAGAAAGTGACCTGGCTTAAATTACTTTTGAAATCTCCTTCACGTTGCACCTTCAGTGATGCCGTGTGACAGCGGCATCCTGAGAAACACAAAAACTCTCACCCTTTGTGCCCACTTTTGGGGACATGCAGCATGTCATTAACCTAGGCTGGGCTCCATGTGGTCTCACGGCACAAGGAGAAGCACTCAGAAGATGAAGGACTGCAATGCATTGGAGACCACACAAGCTCAAGAAGAGCTTTGCAGAGTCATTGCAAAAAGAGAAAAAAAGGGGTAGAAAAGAGAGTGTAGACCCTTTTCTTGCTTGTGCAATTACTTTGCTGAGTTCTGACTTGTGTTAGAAGCAGGATTCCCAGGATAACAGGAGAATAGCCGCAGGTGGGCTGGAAGCTGTAACAGGCACAGATGCTATTCAGGGACTGGGGAACTTCTGCTGTGCAGGAAACCTGTTTCAGACTGAGCAGCAGAACTCCAGCTTCTTTTTCTACTATGTGTTTGCTGGAGACTTGTCTAGTTTAGATACAAGTATCCAAGAGCAGGTTCATCTCAAACCTCATGCAATAGGGAGAATAAATAAAAACACAAGAGCACATTAAGGATGCCCCATCCCTGGAGGCACTCAAGGCCAGGCTGGATGGGGCCCCGCGCAGCCTGAACTGGTGAGTGGCAGCTCTGCCATGGCAGGGGGTTGGGGCTGGATGATCTTTGAGGTTCTTTCCAACCCAAGTCACTATGACTCTGTGAAGACCAGCTGAATGACTGCTTTCCCTGCATCCCTGTCACCAGAACTATACCACTTTTGTTTCTTATTTGATCCACGGCTGCTGCACACAGTGTATAGGCCAGGAAGCTGCATGACTGGGAAACACGGCTGAGCTATGACACATGCATCCTAAGTCTCATCCCAAGTCCTAGCTGTCCTCTGCCACCTCAGGCAAGGCACTCGAGTGCTCTGCTCCCCTCTGACCCTCTTCCCGACTCTTCTGGTTTGTAAAGGTCTTCGGGGCAAGGACAGTCACTTGTGTTTGCACAGCACCAAACACAACTGGGCTCAGGAGCTCAATTAAGGGTTGTATTTACAAATATAAGCAAAGAGTAATATAAATAGAAGCCATTCTGCCAGCTCAGCATACTGCTGCTGCAGAAGATTAACCCATTCCAGAAGTCCAATGTCTTCTTGACCGCTTTGATGCCAGGACAATATGAATAAAACATGCTACTCATTACTTTTAAAAAGTATTTGCATAAAATATATTGCTATATTTTACTACATTTTCCTGTTATGCAAGCCCACCTTTATGTGGTAAGATTTATTGCAAGCTAAGATTTATTGACTTATTTCAGCATGGAAATGACTATTAAGATTGACCTGTCAGCAGTTTTTAATTTAATTGCTCTTTGATCCCTCAGCCCTGAACTTATTTGCATTTTCAGCTTAGCATCTCTTGGCAACACTTGTAGCACACAGCAGAAACAGCACCTGAGATGCAGAGTCCTAGGAAAACCCATGAGTTTCTCCACTTCTGGACACGTTCTGGTACTCAAATACAATAGCATTTCAATCTCACTTTCTCCGTACAAGTGGGCTCGTGGGTGGGAATAACAGCACTGTTTGTTGTCATTCCCCCATCTTTCAATCCCTCTCTGAGCATACAAGAGAATCTCAGGGGAACAATTTTCAACCTGAGACTAAAACAAGATATACTAAAATCTGTCCACATTCAGTGCTCTCTACCAAAATATGTGCATGGGACTGATCCACAGGAGAGGGGAATGAAACCTGTGGCTGCTCTGCATGGTATCTTAGTTTGCTCCTTCACATAAAGCAAAGGTCTATGAAGACAGATGATTTCCATGGTGTTTCTATGGAAAAAAATTACACCTCATCCTTCTTGGTGGAGAAAACCTGCACTAACTGATATAAGCTCTCCTGTGTAAACTGACTGTTTGGAAAAGAGCTGCAATGATCAGGACTATAAATGAGAACGAGAAGGGAACGACCCTTTCCTGGAATGAAAGACCTAATTCCCAGCTTGAATGTGGAAAAATTCTATCTCAAGGCAGACACATAGGATAAAACTAGCAAGCTTTAACTTGTGTAACTGGGCTTAGAAGAACACTTTGTACCAACACCAGCCCCAGCAGCAGTAAAGCAGTAATTTTACATAACGCAGAATTGTTGCTAAATTATTCATCAACACATAAAAATATAACTCTTTGCACTTCTGTAGCACTGGCTATCTGCAAATTGCTTTTGACAGTTCCTTCCATAAGCTAAAAAGTTTGAAACGTTAACAGTGAGGCTAATGAGCAAGGAAATAGGCACCGTACGGGCAGCTGAGCTACTGCCCTGTGCTCAGCATCTGCTGGTCAGGGAAAACACAGGCGGTGTGCAGAGCTGGGGCTGGTGGAGGGACTGGAGCTGTGGAGAAGGCTGAATTTCATCAGCAAAGGATCTACAGTAGGCACAGCTGAGCCCTGTCTCGAGCAGTTGTATTTGCAGAGGTATCTGCAGTCACAGGATCTCCATGGTGACTGCCAACATCCTGTGTGAGCACCAAGCACAGTAGTTTTGGAGGACCTTTCATGGGGACAGGACAAGGGGGAATGGTTTTAAACTAAAAGAGTGGAGATTTAGGTTAGATGTTTGGAGGCAATTCTTTACTCAGAGGGCAGTGAGGCCCTGGCACAGGCTGCTCAGAGGAGCTATGGGTGCCCCATCCCTGGAGGCGTTCAGTGCCAGGTTGGATGGGGCCCTGGGCAACCTGAGTGGGTGAGTGGCAACCCTGCCCCTGGCATGGTTCCTTATGATCCATTCCACCCAAACCAGTCTGTGGTTCTGCGATTCTGTGACTGCTTGACCAGGCACCCTTCTGCATGTTGTTTGCACTGCGATGTGTTGGTGGAAGGCTGCAGCTTGTTGGCTTACATGTGCCTCACTCCTAGATTTTGTCTGGGCGCAGGACATGTCCATTTTTATCTCCCTGTACCCTTATGTCAGGTTTAAGAATAAGAGGAAACCATGCAGACTGCTGGCTCCTGGGACCTGGGTCCTGCAGTTGTGTCCCCCTTTCCCTGTGCCACGCACTGCAAGGAACAGATCCAAGCACATCTGACAGAAACTCCTCTGTTGAATGCATGAAATCAGACAAAGGAAAGCCAGGCATCTTTGCACTGTTTGCTTTGTTCGTACAGCAGTAAACACAGGTTACAATATAGAAGACAATGATGTTCCACAGGCTTGTTCTTTCAGCACGGTTTCCTTTTTTCAATTCCTGAATTGCAAAGTGGACAGCGTGTTTGTGCAGGAATAATGTCCTCTTTCAGTCTGATATATAACTGCAACAACGTTATGCTTTGTTCAGGGGAAAACCTTTTAGGACCTCAAACACAATAAAGACCTCAGAAAAGAGACATGGCATGTGCATGTTTTTATAAGCATATAGACAATAAAGACAAAAAAAAAGGCAAAAGAAATTATCTGGAGCTGGGTTTGACATCGCTTCCAGCAATGACTGTGTGGAGCTGCTGTGACTGCATCAGAACGTGGTTGCTGCCTTTCTGAAAGTTCTTGTTTCACAGGATAAAAAGGCTCCTGTCATGAATGGAGCTTAAATAAAAGCACAAACCCCTTTAATTGCTGGGCAAAAACAGGAGAGAGTGACTTTTACATCCGGTGCAGCATCACACCGTCTGTTAGTGCTTAAACCAAATTATACTGGTTTAAGAAATACTTACACATTTCTAGTAGCAATAACAAAAAACCAAACCAAAACAAAACACCTTTTTGCTCTTAGAAAGGTTCATCCATCTTAGCATGCTTTGTTGAACAACCCCACGAACAGAATGATGCGGAAACTTCCTCCAGCCAAATGAGGACATCAGCAACAAATCAAACCCCACGCCCTATTCGGCAAAAGGGAAATGCAGACTGAACAATGCTCTACCAAATCCAGGTGAGTGCTCCTGAAAACCCAGGAATTTCTTTTTTCATTTTGTCTTTCAGAAAGGAACACTGCCATGGAACACTGCATCATTTCCTGCAAGAGGGGAAATGCAGCCATGGTGAGAACTACAGCTGTAGGATGCAGCATTGCATATTTTATCGTGCGTGCTCAACAGCAACAAATGGAGTAAGAATAGGAATATTCTCATAAATCTTAATACGCATCTCAGAGGCAAAGGACGTTGGTACACATAGCACGTATATTACTCAGTGGAGGAACAGAGATGAGTTAGAGAAATAGTACACAAATACATATCCTAAGTATTTTAAAATGCTCATTTACTGTTGCCAAAGACAACTATTTTTCATATTGCACCAATGAAGAACCAAATTATGAACATTTCATTCAGACAAACTTTGACTCAAATGGAGATTTGTGCACATTTCTGCATTCAAATTAAAACACACATTAACTGCTAAGCAACACTAAACAACAGAACTGATTCTCTTCTGGAGAGATAAGAGGAAACACATCACAAACTATCTCTGGGTGGCGTTTTCCATTGTTTCATAATTGCATCTCATTCTCTTCCATCTTCCTACACACTGATGAAGTGCCAATTTTTTTCGCTGCAGTAAATATCGCATAAATTGTGCAAATCACTTGTCTGACCGGGGAAGTTAAAACCTGCCACGTTCAAAACTGTAGACGGATGTCCACGTCAAATGGCCTTTTCGTGCGGTACTTCGCATGACCAGCATTAGCAGGCTGTCTGTTCAAGAAGAAGGAATCTATAATGAAGTCCCCTAAGTCAAATAGCTCATGCAGACAGCCAATATTATTTAAAACTAAATATTTAATTAGAGCTTTTTAATGCTTTCTTTATGGTTGAGTGATATTCTGAGTTCAGCCAAAAAAATAAAAAGTTAATAAAAACATGTAAAAAAGAAGATAAAGGTGGCTACAAATTTTGTATGAGACACGAGAATAGATTCTCTAAGCCCTGAACATTGATTTATCCCTATACAAGGAATGAAGATACCAACTCCAAATTCTCCATTCTATTTCGCTGGTGATACTATTTTTCACCTCATTTAAATATATCTTACCCACATAAAAGGGCAATATAAAGGACCAGAAGAAGCAGGAGTATATCAGACTCTTTTTTATGGTTGAGCTGAGGTAAGGGAATGTAGGCCAAGACACTGCAGGAAAAGGGAGCTCACTGCCCTTATTTCAGTCCTTCAAGAAAACCTGCCTGCAGGTTTTCCGCCTACACGTGCCGTGAAAGGACACGTCAAGGACTAACCTAGGTGGCACGTAGACCTCTACACATAGGCTGTATCTACACTAGCAAACAGTGAGAACCAACAGGAGCAAAAATATGCAAGGGCTGCTCCAAAAGTAATGCCTCCTATTTTATGATGTTAGCCCATGACATCAGAAACAGATGTTGGTGGTATGGCAGTAGAGGCTGAACCTTCCTGCCAGTATTCCATTACATTTTGTTGCCATGTGATAGATGGCAGCAGAGGGGCAGTCTGACAAAATGGCGTCTGACATGGAAGTGCAGATGAAGTAAAGGTGTGTCAACGAATTCCTCCATACAGAAAAAATGGCACCCACTGACATTCATTTACACTTGCTTAACGTTGATGGAGACCAGACACTGGATGTGAGCACAGTGAGGCGGGAGGTGGTGCGTTTCAGCAGTGGCAATAGCAACGTGAAAGACAAACCACGTGCCAGATGACCATGTGGATTTTTACGAGCACAGCATGCAGGCTCTTGTTCATTGCTGGCAAAAATGTGTAGCCAATGGTGGTGACTACGCTGAAAAGTAGTGTTTTGTAGCTGAGAATTTGCTCTATCAGTTAATAGTGTTATTTTGCTCTTTGTTGTAGTTTCCATGGAGATATATAGGAGGAACTACTTTTGGAGTGACCTACATGGATCGAAATACTTGGTTGAGGAACCATGTCTTTACCAGACACATTTCAGGGATTTTCTTTCAACTTAGGACAAACTCCAGCACGGTTCCATGGACTGAATGTTAATTTGTGATGGAGCTCATCTCCCAGATTCACTGCATCTAGTAGCAACACAGTTCTGAAGTCCTGAATCATGGTAAAAGAGTGGGTGACAGGATAAGCAGATTCAAAAGCACTTGCCTGAAATGCATTAACAGCTAACAATGATGTACTCTTACTTCCCAAATGAAGACTGCTACAAGCCTTAACAGAAAGTTATTGTATGGAAGGGTCGTGCCTATAATTAGACTTCACTGAAAATGGGTTTATAGTAAAATTTCCATTTGTCTGGGCTTAAATTAAGTTGCTACCAGGAATTCTGCAGCACCTAGGATGACAATGCTAATAGCACATCTGCAAGAGAAGGGAATGCACACCTAGTCCAGCTACCTATTGTAGACAGCTGAACTCTCTTTCCATTTTCAGCTTAAGCTGTGAGTGAGCCAGCAGGGCTTTTTTTGTTGTTGTTGCTGTCACAGTGAAGGTGAGATCTCATTTTGCAGCTGTTCTTAATCTTATAGTATACATAATCTTACAGTATAGCCATGAGAATTTGATAGTCAGCAGTTTATTCAGGAAGAAATCTTTTATAAACTCTAGTTCTATAAAGCCAGATGAAACATTTGAATCTCAAAGATTGGAATACCTTATTATCACAAAATCCAGTTTTGGATCCCTTACACTGAAAAGTATATATCTATACAATTTGTTAAATGAAAGGGGCATTAAGAAGGAAGAGCTACAGACCCAGAGCCTTCAGACAACACTAAGAACAACAAAAGACATCACTAAAAACAACAAAAGAACTGCAGCAAACTCTATCTTCCTGCACCTCACCAAGGAAGCTGCCTTAGCTAATGCTGGGACAATCTGTTCAGTATTCAAGTTTAGGAGCGACTGCATCCTTTCCTGCAATACAATTTTAACATTAATATTTCTTATCTAAAGCACACTGAGAAGACTTTCAAGGTAAAAGAAGGCTAACCAGTCAACAAAGGTGATTTTATTTATCTTAGGGCACGAAAGAGCACTTTAATTCTGAATGTATTAGCTTCCCTAATGATGAAATGGAGCTATAGCAGTCCTGGATTAATACCATAAATGTATAAAACTGCTATCTTGATTCTAGTTGTTTATTTCTGCTTTCCTAGAGTATCAGTTTTCCCTCTGCAGGTTTGAGACATCTTTTGTTAGAGTTGAGATATCGAACACAGCATAACGGTTTGCTTAAGACCATCTCTAGTTTCAATTTCTTTTTGTAAATGGAAAGCAGTTGGCAAAAAGAATCTTTCAAGCCATGTAAGGTTTTCATTTTATTTTTATTTGTGGCACTAACAGACATCAATATTTTACAATATATAATATACAGTCATATTAAATGCAGATGGCTAAATATTCTCTTGCTTTCAACATTATATAACTATACATTTTAAATTTCATCTTCAAAAAAAAAATCTAACAACACTCTGGTCTGTGATTATAAAAGTGTAAATGTACAAACTTCATCTTCCTCTGTTTCATTACAATACAGGAAATACGAAAAAGCATTTTTCATCTCTCCTTTATAAGTTAATCATTTCAATTCAACAAAATATTGCCAAAATATGTACAACAGCAACTACCGAAGTAGTTAACATTTGAGAAAGATGCTGCTTATAAATACTCATGAGACAACATACAACAACCATACATTCTGGAAGCAAAGGGCAAAATTATCCACAGCCTGACCAAGAGACAAAGTCCTGGTTTCTAATACAAACCAGCTTCACTTCCTTTTGCAGCGTGGGAATGAATTCTAAATCCTGGATCTCTATGGAGTGCTCTGAAATCTTATTCTATAACCCTCACAGTCTGTTGCAAATAGGGATTCTTTAAGGTGTCTCAGTTCTTAAAGTGCCAAGAATGCTACTAGGGTCGGTATATCTATACATACAAGTATATGATACGTCATACCCCATAAGTAACTCTTCAGTAGACACAGTCTCACATTCACTCTCGATTGACTGCGTTCTCAGAGCTCCACCAAAGATGTAACGTTCACTTAATCTTAAAAAACCAACAATGACTCCACATATGACAGTTGAGGTTCCTCATAATGTACCACAACCTTTTCCTTGTGATTGTTTTCTACAGATCTTTGTTCTCCTCTTCCCCCCTGATCGCCTACAACCCTTTCTAAATCAAATACAAAGTAAATGGTTTGAAACAGTTATATATTCTTAACAACTTGAAATGAATATTACTTTTCAGATAGCTAGCAAAGTCTTTTCATTTTGCCCATAAACACAATTAAGTATGAACATAGGACTGCACAGTGTTTATATTCTTATTAACCTGCCAACAAGAATAGTTTATTGGCAACCTTAAATATTCAGAGGCAAAACACAATTCCTTGGCACAGAAGCTTTACAGCAGAGCAACATATTTTTCCCTTAGAACCATTATGCAGGAACACAAAGAAAATTAACTACAACTTATTTTGGCGTGTAGACAAAAGAATAAACTAAACGTCTTGATGTTTTTTTGCCCTTCAGAACTTGAATGATGATTATAGGTGCTTATAGGGTTAGATTTTCCAATTACTTGTTCTTTATACGTGATTCAAACAAGCAGAGGGACCTACAACAAAGAAAAGCACATGATCATTCAAGATATTTTTAAACCTTCAACTGTTGACACTGTTAACCAAACATTCTCCTGTGGGGCTGTTTTCAAACTTACTCTCTTCATCAGCTCCTTAAGACATAAACCTTATCTGTTCTTTCTAGCTTTATCAGTTGGTCTTAAGGAAAGTTATATCCTTCCTTGAAACTCCACACCTCATATATATGTACACACTGTCGTTGCACTAACATTATTACATGAAAGTTGGCAACATATTTTTCTGTGAACTTCCTTCATTTTGTGGATGAACAGACACCTGGCTGTGAGTGTGCAATATCTGACAGTCAAAAGCTGTTCAGTATCGGATAGCTGACACTGGTCATATAAATCAGCTGATGAGTACTTTGCTTCCTGATTGCATGACAGAAACTCTTATAGGCTTTGATGCAGGAAAATCCTTAAACAAATGCTTATCTTTCTTCCTAGTCCTCAGGTCATCCAAGCATTTGCTTAATTTTTATGCGAGTGTACTCTTCCAAAATCAAAGTTACTCAGCTTTGATTCTATCAGAGAGATATACATTAAGGGGATCGTAGAAGCTAAACAGGAATAATGTATTTGATAAAGTTTCGATCTTCCACTTTGGCTGTAGTATTCATGGCAGAAGCTTTATTCTTAGGGAAGAAAAATAGGTCATCGTACAAATTATTAGTAAGGTGAACAGTTCAAATTAAATTTTATCTTTGAATTCAAATGAAGTAGCAGCATGCAAATGTCTGTCTCTCACTATGCATGGGAATAAGAATTACTTTCTGTGCTCATTTGACTACCTGTATATCAAGCTTGGCCAACCTTCTAGTGGGGCCTCCCGCCCCATTTCCAGCATAGCAGTGCCAGCACCAACTTTGAGTCTGTAATTTCTGTCATTGCACCCACAGACACAGATTATTATTATACGAGAAGAATAATTCAGTGCCAGACACAGAGGTATAGAACTAGGCCACGCTTCCTAGAAGACACTGAATGTGCCGTAATTCAGATCGATGTATTACTTGTTGGCAACCAACTTCAAATTATCCCAGCATATGCCACAGATCTACTGTAATGGGTGCAGTAATTAACTTACCTGGCTCCTTTGATTGCCAACAGAGTGATATACTGCACGTATCAAGAGCTCATGTGACTAAATGCCAATGCCAATGGAATGAATGCTTGTAGATACTGTGATAGAGCCAAATTTGTACTGTTAACATAAGATTGCTTAAAATGTGTGTGGTTCTAACCGTTATTGGAAAATGTGAAGTCTGTAGAATACCTCTTGCATGTTCTATTACAAGGTGGTCTACAGAAATCATTTTTTCCATGAGCAAAGCCTGTTTTTCAGATAGGCAACTTGCCTTCCCCACCTTGTGAAGGCACATTCTCCTGCAGTATTTCTACCAAATACTCAACCATCTATATGAGTAGATGGTATAATGTAGCATGAGCAACTTTCATAACTTCTCTTTGTTGGGTAAAATTTTCCATCCTGCATGGGCTTGTGCTGCAACTATACCTACAGCTAGACATCTAACACGTTATTTGCATGTGTAGTTGTTTTTTTCCAGAGATAATCATAGTAAATCCCAAGGCAGGTTACACAGACAAAAATATACGTATAATGTTATACAGAATTGCAGAAATCTAGCCAGATTATGTAGCATTTTCTGAGACAGAAAAACAAAGTGTAAAAATTAATCATAAGGATCTTAATTGTATGAAACTATGAGAAAGGAAAACACTAGTTCATTTTTAACAACAGAAACTCACATGGTACAGCTTTGTGACCTGACTAATAGAATTAGCCAGAATTTGGTCTCAGATCAGCTGTTTATTTCCCAGATCAACTGATTATCCTTTGTACAGGAGCCAGACTGCATGGCTAGAAAGCAGGCTCCTTGCTAGTGAGACACCTTTACTTCTGAAGTCAATTAACAGCCAAAAGCACCATGTCAGCCCTCTTGGTTGCTGTCTTTGCTTCATGCCATGTTCATGATTTGCTACTGCACTCTCGATGTGCTAAGCAAGTAACATTTGGGCTATTTTGGAAATTGAAGAAAAAGGTTACTTTCTGCATACTGTTAAGTCTTTTCCAGCTTGGTAAGTTCATCACCTTTGTCAATGGTTTAAGGGCCGGTTTGGCCCAGTTCCGTGACTAAGGGGGTAGGGGGATCCACGGACCCATGCCCTGGGAAAGGGAAAAAGGGAAAAGAGGAAAGGGTAGAGAGATGGGCCTGAAAACAAAACAGTGGCAATTATCTGAGGAGGAAAGCTAATTTACTAAAAAAGATATCGGAATGCAAGATAACACAATATAACACAATATTATTGGAATTGAAGCTAATAAATCAAATAAAATGAGAGAGAGAGTGTGTCCAAAAAACTGAAGGCCTTACTCTAATGCTGAAGGCAGACGGCTATCTGGGATGAGCAGAAAGGGAAAAGAGAGAACATCTCGTGATATGTGAACAGTTTTATCTCTCCCTCTGAACGGAAAATGGAAATAGAACAATGCAAAGTCCTGTGGGGTATGTAGTTCTTCTCTGCTGAGAACCAGGTATCCACAACTACCCACAATCTGTGGAACTGGAACATTAGCTCTTTAACACCCAGTGCACTACATGATGATATGATGTGGAATACCGATAACCAAAAATCATAAAACCATGACACCTTCCAATGGCACAATCTGCAACTCAATTCCTTTTGGGTAGGATATGAAATCTAACTCCCTTTCTGGCATGTCTCTGAACTGCACCGCACTGGGATGAACCATTTTCCTGAGGAGGCCCAACTGGGTTTGGCACCCACAACAATTTTCCTCCGGGACTCTGGACAGCAACAGCGTGCAATAAATCAGAAGCCATTTCTCCAAAACAAAGTATGATTTATTAGCCAAAGCAGGCAAAGTACTCCAAGAAATGGATTAAGGAACAGCCAGGGAACCTATGCACATACCGTCTTATCCACACTTGGCATTTTCCTCAAGTACCTATTTTTGGTCTGGTTTGTTTTGGGTGACCCAATTACAGTCTGTGTGGCGCAGACCCTGACTTGGAGCATGGCGAGGTCAGCCTGCAGCAATTTCTCTCCTCCCTTCCTGCACAGTGGATCTTTTAACTTTAAAGTTCATGACATTAGCAAACAGCTGTGCAATCAAGGGTGGAGTGGAGGAGTTGCCTTTTCACAGATATTAATAGAGCTCAAATTTTTGTTGGGATGCTCCTTATCTATGCAATTGGTTGCTTTTTATGTTTTGTTCCCCTGACAGCCCTGTTTGATCTACTTCCACTGCAAATAACCCCTCATAAATAAGGCCAAACTGAGTCATACATAACTAAGCAATGCAGATCCTTCTCAGTTCCCCACAATATTAGCTAAATGAATGACTTCACCATCAGAAGCCCTTGTTCCATAAAACTTCAAGAAGACAATGAAGGAGAAACAGACACAATTACAGAATGGAATGATCAAATCTGCTGTCTAGCTGCTGAAACCATCTAGAAAGCAAAGCCAAAAATGGCTCTGTGCTCACACCTCCAAATCATGGCATCAGAGATAATGGACACATAAGGCAAAATACAGAAAAAAAGCTTGCCTCTGCCCTGGTGCAAAACTGCCTGCCAGCCACTCTCTATCAGCAACTCAGTGCTCCTTGGAGACATGTTCTTCAGCTATGATGGAAAAAAGAAAACCCCGATATGCAGACACACGCTTCTACCAATTCAACTTTTGCTCTCACAAATTGCCCTACTGCAGGGAAAAGACCGGAATTTAGCCCTCACTTAACACAGCAAGCTAGGAGAGATATTAATACGCACTGGATACAAGCTCTTTGAGAAATGTGAATTTTACTTTTATCATTGATCAAGGGCATGAAATTTCAGATGTCAACGTGATAGGATGCCTTTAGCATATACAAGACTTAGCTTGCATATCCAATATATGAAGGACAGCACAGTAATAAGAAAAACTTACTTTGTCTTGTACAAAATGCTCCTCTCTTTTATTTTCATGAAAGACCTACACAATAAGAGATGCATTCTTCTGTCACCTCAATGTCAAAACTATAAAAAAATTACTCTGTCTTGATAATGAAAAAAGACAGGCACAGTATTTAGCAGAATACATCAGTATATCTAGATTACTTTCATGGACTGCAAAGGCCATCCAACTGTTTTAAAATAAATCCCCAAGGATATAATAAAGACTTGTTTAAATGAGTAGCGGTATGGGTTCCCTGAGAGACTTACGCAAGGGTAACGCAGTTGGATGAACCAGGAATTTGGAAGGATCTAGAAATCAAACAACAGCATGATGTATTCTTGAATGTCCAAATTCCCATTTTTTTTCCTGTAAGCTAGTGAAGTATACAATCAAAGGCCTGATCTAGAGTAGTAGTTCTTCATAATTTGTAGTCTTCTACTAGCATGCATAGAATAGATACATCTTTTCACATGGAAAATAACTGCACATTCAGATTTCTGTTTGCATGCTGATGTAAACTCCACTGAAAGTGAAATGAATATATACTTCATTTGTATGATTCTGTGGAATTTCTGATTTATCAGAAACAAGATTTCTTTAGATAGAGTTTTTATTGATAACATTTGATCACATTTTCTGAATTATTTAAAGAGGACAAATGAGCAAGGTTAAAGTATATTTACATACTTCTGGTTGGCATTAGCCGAATCATGTGTTGGGAAAATGGCATCTGTTTCTGTGCATTCCCTAAAGTCTGTGGATCAAAGTCCATTCTTTGATACTGCAATATGGTACTGAGATAACTCCACTGAGGCCAATTGATCTACTTCTCTTCACCCAGAAATATAGTATAACTCAAGATTAGGAAGAACAAATTTTGGTAAAAGAGGTAAGTGAACTTATGCCAAAAAATCACAGCAGGGCAACAGATCATTTAGCCATCTGGGAGCTGACTAACCCACGACAGACCACAGAACTGATACATATATCATCCAATTAATAAAGTTCAGACTGATATTAAAAGGAACCCACAGTTTTATTTACAGCTCCTATAGAAATCAAAGCCTAGAACACATTACTGAAGTTAGCACAGAATATTTATCTCTACATTTACTTTAGGGTCTCAGAGATGATCTTTCTTAAATCCGCCTAGTCTGAAGGACGTGTAGTATTATCTCAGATTCACAATAGAAAAGGGCATGGAAATACTTTCTAAAGTGATATTCAGGCTATTTAAAAAGTATTCGCTGCTCATATGGTTCATATGGTTGTGTATATACACAAGCATGTTTTAGCATTAACAGTGAGGTTTAACACCTGTTCAAAGGTTTGAACTCTCAGTCTCTGGTTCAGTTAGAGAAATCACTGTATGCACCCCTCTTCTGATGGCAGAAAGAAATGCATCATTAGAGCAACTTATAAACAGCTTCCTTGGCAGAGCAAGACTGAGTTATTTCATCCACGAGGAAATATAAAAGTGTGTTTACCTTTTTTAACTTTGCTGCTCCAGCACCGGAGCGAATGGCCTCCATTAGGGCTCGCCTTGCCTCTCCAGGATCACCTGTAGTGGTGGCAGAGAATTTAAAAGTTGCTGTTGACAGCTGGGTGGGAGGCGGTGGTGGTGGCTGGGCAGGGGCAGGTGGAATACAGAGCTGCTCTTTCTGAGGGTCTTCTGCTTTCTGTAAAGACAGTTCTGCATTCCTAAAACTCTGGAGCTCTTCGGAGGCCAATGAGGAGATCTGTTCATGATGCAGTTGAAAGGAGACGGTTAATACCAAGCATGACTAAATTGTAATTACTTGACATTTGATGCACTTTAATTTCAGTACCCTAATTTCACTTTGCTTGAATGACATAAAACACGTAGAGCTTTTGTTTGCTCATGAAGTTGAACATCTGTTACTACTCACTCACATCACTCAGCTGGGCTGATTACAAGCATCAAGGATTTGGCATTGACTCTGACTCCGAAACTCAATCTTTATTTACCACAAGCTCCAGCATCCTGTAACTCTTATTGGCATTTAAGGTAACAGACAGAGAGCTGGACTTGGAATTCATTTGCAAAGAACCACAAGGGGTTTTGGAATCAGGAAGATATATTAAGGCTGCTATAGCCACCCAGGAATCTTGTTACTTTTCACATTCTGGGCTGCATAGAAATAATCTCAAATGACAGAAATGCTTTTCTGGATTTGAGCTTTCAGACTTGGCTTCATTGACAAAAATAATATTAAAGTTTTAAGTCACACTGGAAAAAAAAAAAGTAGTACAAGCGAATTATGTGAAAGCACTGAGAAAAAAATGAATAGATTACTCTTTCAAGTGGCCTTCTGTAGAATTTCTGAACCTAAAATTCTTGCACAAACTTGGAAACATGTTCTAGTTTAAATAATGTAGGGGAGGAAGTAATCTTTTAGACTAAGCAACTGCCTCAACAAATATTTTTTCCATTAACAACATTACTAGTAATAATCACGATAAATTATTAGTAATTATAAGGATTTGGCAATTATTAGGAAATTCAGTACCATGTGCCAAACAGGAGGTTTTCAAGTAGATGCATTAACATTCTGTTTCAGAGAAATAGAGACACAGCTCTTCTCTAGTAAAAAAATCATCTCTCATCAAATAATCCAAACTCAGAGAGCTCTTAAGTTCTATTCCTTCACTGTCCATACACATATGTAAATATATGGTAATAATGTCATGTCAGATAAGACATGAACATTTGAGATGTCATGGAAGGGACGGGCCTTTCATCACAGCACATCTATTCCTGCCCTGTATACATACAAGCATGGTACTTCATCTAGCACAGGTGACACTGTGAAAAAGAAGCCCATGGTTTCTAGGCAACTTCCTTTAAAACGATGGCAAAATCTTCTCTGCGGGAGGAAAGTATTCTAAAAAGTCTCTGTGGCAGTACAACACCCTTTCACTGTCAGAGCCTCTTTCACACAGATCTGCATTTATTCCTAATGAATGCAGACTGCAGTTGTGTGTACAAAGATGGCTGCAGCACTGCACGTTCTGCTCCCAATTTTGAGGGAAGCTGCATCCTAACTGAAGCAAGGGCAGTAAGATATTCGGAACTGCTCCGAGGGAGGGAATACTTCCCAAACAGAGACAAGGGAGACTTTCTACCTAGTGCCAGCTATCTGGATACGTGCTAATGGTCTTAGTCATTGCATGAGGGAAATGGGAACCTCCTTGCCAAATACGTGTCCTTGGCTGGATTAGTAACTGAGTGAAATCTAAGGCTAGAACAATGCAGGCTTTGGCTATTAGGGATGAGAGATGCTTTAATGATTAGGTCAATCTTTCAGATGGAAGGAAACATTCTGCTGTAGTGAAAGTGTTTGAAATTTTCCATCAATTACTTGCATACAACTTGCACATATCAGGTCAAGTTAACAGATAAACAGCATGCGTGAAAAAGTCCTAATGTTTTCAGGTAACTGGAACTGGACGTATTCAGAAGGTAATGCACATTTATTAACTTGAATGCATTCCCCTAACGTACAAAAAACAACACCTAAAATGTGAAAGCGACGAACATTTGATATTTTCTGTGTACACTCCCTGTCATCCATTTGGATTTTTACACACTTCTTTCTCAGTTAAAAGCACACCAGTTGAAGGAGTGCTAAGTTCTATAGCAGAGGGTGGGTCTGACCCTCTATGCTACCTGTCTAAGTCAGATCTGGTCTTGCATCATAACACCTATACTCTTCTCTTTCCAACACAACTCATAGTTTGCATGTTCTCTGGGTTTATTTAACTCTCAATAGGAACACACTGCACTGAGAAGATTGTTTATCATGTTGATTTCTTACTTTTTTCAGCTTGGAGGTGCCACTGTGGCCTCTAATTGCTGCAAGTAGGGCTGAGCGTTCATTCTCTGGCTCACTATATGAGGGTTTCTTATGATTGCCATTTAGAGCACTGTCTGAAACCTAGAATATGAAAAGAATATTGTTATTAGACATTTACATAGAGATATTTTGGAAATGTTATTGAAAATATTTTTAGCACTTGCACTGGAATGCAAGCTATGGGGACTACTCAGCCTGTCTGCTTTCGTGCCTGCTTTTACAACCTGAGCTCACACTGAATGTAAGGATATGTGTAGGTCCCAGTTACCAATGCCACACATACAGATGCAGCCTCATAACCCCTGAGCCTAAAATCAGTAGCTAACTAGCACTGTCTACTAACACAAACTGGGGTCTTCTTTCTTTTGCAGGCACTTACTACTAAGTTTTCTACGTGCTGTGTGTTCCTTTTTTACGTAACACACTGAAATGCAGGCGAGGCTCCTTAGCTAACCTCAATTACCTCTCCTTCATGTTGTATCTCTCCCCCTTTGCCTCTTTTAGCTAGGGCAGCAGGAATGGTGTTGCGTAACATATAAGACGTGCAGAATAACCAGTGGCGTAGTCTGCACTTTGCCACTATAAATTTTTCAAACGCCATGTGTGCTCCAGCGTCCTGGCAGATGTACCAGTTATAAAGCCTCTGGTGTCTGACAGGCTGCCTACAGGTTTCTGTAACCTGAACAGGCTACATAAAGTCTCCACTTTACCTTTCTGAGTTTCTCTTTTCCCCCTCCTGTTTGAATGGCTTCCATTAGGGCACTGTGCAGCGATGTATCTTTTGGAATTGGTTTTTGGACAACAGGCTTGAACTTCTTCTTTGGTCCAAAGATATTAGTCTGCACATTAACATCCAATTCATCGCTAGCATTTGCAGCCGAATCATCAGGTTTGTCATTCTGTTCTGATTCTGCCTTTGCTGTCACACCATTGAACTCGGGCGATGCTTTCAGGGAACTAACTTGCACGCTGTCAGCAGGAGGCCATTTAGTGACTCGCAAAGAGGAGCTAAAGGAGGGTGAGGCTCCTTGGAGATCAGGTGACTTGAGAGAGGAGACTGAATTACTACGGGGCAAAGTCTCACATTTCTGGTCAAACAAAAGATGCGTCTTTTTGTCTGCTGTACCTTGTTTGCTGTTTAAACTGTGATCATCTTCTGCTTTGTTGTTATCCTTTGAAGAGGATTTAGTAAGTGGGACACTGGCATTCTTTTTATAGAAACTAGCAGGAGTTGCTTGATTCGGTGCCCTGATGTTCACTACTTTGTTTTCCATGCCAGAATTATCACCAGGTGTGAATCTGTGGGGTGCTTTTTGACTACAAGTAAAAATACTAGAAATTTTTTCTCTTGTTTCTGCTGATTCTGTTTCCACGGGGCTGTATTTGGCCACAATAATACACCTTTTGGGGGAAACTTCAGCTTCAGTTTTAACCTCTCCTGCCCCATGCTTATTTTCATCTTTCTCATGCAAATCTGCAGAATCAGACTTAAAGGTAGGTAGGTTGATGTGTTTCGCAATGGCAGAGGCCACATACTGACTTGAAGTTCTCCTATGAGGCTTTAGAAATGGAAGCTCCGGCTTGTCCTTATTAATGGCTGGGACCACTAATGGTTTTACCTGAGACTGCGTAACTGGAAGAGGTGGTTTGGTCCTCTCATTCTCAGACTGTTTTTCACCTACCTGGGAAATAACAGTTTGTGGTGCTACAGGTTTTGGAGCTGCAAGACAGACGGGTTTGCATTCCTGCTTTGTAACAAAGGATTTAGAGTTTGTGGTAACTGCTGGCTTTTTAGCAAGATGCTCAGCAGAGTCATCACTTTGTTTTTCCATAGAACTTGACCTCCAGAATGCCTTCACTTTCCCAAGAGGAATTTCCTCACTTTCACCAGTAGAGGTACCTGGTATGTTCTTACTGACAACAGGCTTCGGGTTGATAAGGTTGCCTAGTTCATCTATCTTAATGGCACCAGTGGAGACTGAAAGACCTCTATCAAAATTTTTTACTTCAGGTTTGGGAGGGACAACTTTGAAGGTCGTCAAACCCATTTTGGGTTCATAATTTGTTTCCAGTTTCTGGGCACGATGACACCATGGGGGTGTTGATGGGACTTCTTCTACTTCAATTTTTTTTGCTGGTGGCCGTTTGATTTCTAGTTCTGACTTACTTTTTTTCAGAGGTCTCTCCCTCTTACTGCATTCATTAAATGGATTTCCTTTCTCTTTTGCTGTACTGATTTCAGTTGCAGTCTTGGAGTGAGATGAAGTCAGCTTAGATTTACACTCCTCAGACTTCATACCATGTCTGGGCGGAGCTTCTACTCTTACATTCTTTTCACTTCTTTTTTCAAAGGAGGATGCGAGAGATTCAAACATATCCCTCCTCTGTTCCACGGGTAAGTGACTGAACTCGTTATCGGATGGCTGCTGATGTATTAGGTCCTTGGGAATACATGCAGCACCACCATCAGTGTGTCCCTTATCAAAGGAACCTGCATTGTTGTTTTTATTTGTAAAGTGTTCCGTATTAACAGAGTCAGCTGATAAATTCCGTGAACCCTTTGTCTCTTGGTTTCCAGATGAGTTATAGATGGTAACTTCTGGAGCATCATCTATGACTGTTACTGGAACAGAACTAGCAACATCTTGGGGGATCTCAACTTTTCTTGTATGCGGGCTCAACACTTCACTGATGTGCTCAGAGTCAGAGTTACTTAAAACATCCATTGCTGTAAAACACACATGTAGTATTATATATAGGCAATATTTAGGCAATACGACTTTAAATTACACAGCTAATGCAAACATACCCAGATCAGATATTTTAGTTCCACTAAAGCTAGCAGGAATATATTTATGCCTGTATTACAAAAAAGGAGAGATCTGGGTCCTTTTTATTGTCCGGCTGCTGATTAGGATCAGCCAAAATATTCCTGCAGTCCTTCTTCAGCCAGTGGGAAACATACAAATGCAGCTGAAAGCAGAATTTAATCTATTGTTCATACCTTATCTTTGACTAACTTCTCTCAGTGATAAACATTTCACCACATGACTCCAAAGGAGAACCATTTCTGAGAAACAGTGAGCAACTTCAAATTATGTTTCCCAGACCTGGTTAGTAATAACAACCCAGCTGAAGGATTTCCTTGAGCAAGCAAACAAAGAAACAGAACTTGTATTTTTTTCTCCATTCTTTCATTTTCCTTCATCACCAATGACTCCAGAAGCCTTGCTGTGCAAGAAGCTTAACTCTCCTCTCAGATTTGCTAGTATAAATCAAGGGTTCCAACACAAGAAGGTAAGAAATGACAATGCTAGAAAACTCAAAGAAATTAAACTGGAATCCAGTTCACTGCCAAAGTTCTGAAATAAAGATGGAAAGTTTTAAAGTATCGAACATCATTTGATGGGGAACTATTAATAGTGAAATATTTGTATTTACCGTAGGAAAAACAGAAGCAGAATGTTGCTTTGTGGAGAGATTTTATCTCTTCTCACTGTTTCTTTTCACATTTTTTAATGTTTAACTTTAAAACACGTGTGCTAACGGGGAGGAGTAATTGGGTGCAAGAATGTCCCCTCTTCTCCATTTCACTACGATAAAATAAGCAACAGAAGCATTGTTTATGAAAGACAGCTAAATTCAGTACTGATTTAGCTTCACTGAAGTAAATGAAATTATACCAAATTTAGCTCACAAAATGCATCTGTAATCTGTTGTTCATCTCTTTCTGTTAGCAGACACCAAAATACAATGACAATCTGATAAGCAGCTTGAAAAATATTCTGTGCTGGTGTATAAAGAGTGGCTGGCCAGGAAGCAAAAGGAAGCCAGCCACTTTAGGTGGACCACATTCTAACTCAGACCTGTGAGTTGTTGCTAGTGATCTTAGTGAGAAATGAAGGTGTCTCAGTGCAGTTTGGCTGTGTTTCTCCAGGCTGTGCCTGTGTCTTTTGTGCCTCAGAGGCTGTACAGTTCCCCACCTTCTAAATCTTCATCCAGGTCAGCCAAAGTCTGCTGGAGCTGTGCATCAATGAACATATCCTCATTCTCCTGCTTAGCCGCAGCCATTTCTTCATTTTTGCTGCTAAGTAAAGAGAAAAAAAATGTTGGGTCTCCTGCTTTCTTGCCTTGCGCTGCTGCTCTGAAATATACCCTCATTTCAGCCCCTTTGGTTCCACTGGGGTTCTGAAATCCATTCCCCAAAGTACAAAAAATAGGCAGCCTTGGACAAACAAACCGCACAGACACATTCAAATCTAGGAGGAATCTCAGTGATGCCTGAGCATACTCCATGTGCTGGTGATCAAAAGATTAGGATTAATAAACTCCATCACAAAGAAATGGTCTGGCTTCACCGTGAAGCATGCAAGTCAGCTGGACTGTAGAAAAGCAGCATATGCTGAGGCAAAGCTTTTGTATATCCATGTAATTTTAAAGCAGACCACTAGCCATCTCATGTACGCACTTTGCCAAAAAAATCTGCACCTTAATTAAATAAAAATTGCATGATGATGAAAAATAAATAGAGTGAAATAGTGTTAGACAATCACTGTGCATCCTGGGGGAAGGGAGGGGAGGAGTAAAGAGAAACTAATCCCTTGAGAGCTGTTTCTAATGAAAAGTGGCCTGATTTTGCCAAGAAATAACTCTACGCTTTTTGACAAAGTTGTACAATGACCTAAAAACAAGTATAAAACCAGAATGAGTGCCAAGTATTGCCTTGGCTTATTAAAGGAAAAAAGAAAAGAGGATGAAACTAAGAAAAATCTTAACAACAACAAAAAAAAAACCTTAAAAAAACTCACAACAACAAACACATAAAAACCTGTTACACAACAGACCTTCTGTTTCCTAGGAAGAATCTTGACCAGCAGAGCTTTCCTATCTAAATCAGTGAAGCCAGGATTTCATGCTGGGCAATTCATTTTTTCAGTTACCTGATCCTCACCTGAAGTCAAAACGTCATCTGTGACACTGCCTCTAAGTTCTGCCCTTGAGATTAGCCTGTTGACAAAATAATTTTCCATCTAACCACACCTAAGCCACTCTGGTCAGGTGAAGCAACTTTGCCCTTTTCAAGATCAAACCGTTAATAACACAGATAAAGTGACAGGTGAGTTTTTGGTTTTCTTTTTGCTAGTTTACTGAGCATCACCTGAAAAAATGCTACTTTTCTGCTCCCCTTTAAAGATACTCTTTTGAATAAATATTTGGGGATGATTCCTGACATTGATTTAAATGATCTCTAACAGCGTATCTTCTATTTTTGGTATTTTTGCTATTTTATTATTTTATTTTTCTCTTGTTCCTAGCAGAACTAGCTGAAAGTACATGTTTAAGCATGTGCTTAAATGAAATACCTTAAGCATATTTAAGGTATTTCATTTCATTTCTTTCATTTCTTTCATTTCTTTCTTTCTTTCTTTCTTTCTTTCTTTCTTTCTTTCTTTCTTTCTTTCTTTCTTTCTTTCTTTCTTTCTTTCTTTCCTTCTTTCCTTTCTTCCTTTCTTCCTTTCTTCCTTTCTTCCTTCCTTTCTTTCTTTCTTTCTTTCTTTCTTTCTTTCTTTCTTTCTTTCTTTCTTTCTTTCTTTCTTTCTTTCTTTTTGCATTCACCTCTCCTTTCCTTGTATCCTCTGTAGCAGACTTGGAACCTGATTCCTTTTCCTAAATTGGGATGAATCCAAGGTGGCAAAGCTACGTATAATACCTGAACTGTTTCCCAAATTGGAATCTATAGATTTCCGAAGACAGAAATCTGCATTTATTGTTTGAATACAGAGGAAGAGATGCAGTGCAGTAAGTGTTCTCTGTGTGCAATATCATTTCTTCCAGCATCTGCCATTGATCAGAGCTTTGACAGGCCCCGAGCATCCCCAGAAGCCAATATGAACTGATGAAACTGAAGCTCAGGCTCAGTCCTCCTACTTCAAGATCATGATGACCTGAGTTTTATCCCGGATGGATTAAGAGAAAGGTGGCACAATTCAGTCAAAGTCTCTAATGGGAGCAACTGGTTCTGTAAGACAGCAATCCTACTGTACGCTGCAGTGTTCACACACACAAATCAATGAGACCACTCATCCGACAAACTGACAAGATTTAAGCTTACTGCAGTGTTCAAACTGTTCAAAAAGTAGAAGCCTGCCAAAAACCCCTCTCAACCTAAAGGTGGCAAGAAGTATGAACCACCTGAATGTCGTATTGTTTTTGCAGTGAAAAAAATTATAAAATTAATAGCAAAAATACTTGCTACCCTGAGCGCACTTTAAAACCATTTATTTGCAAATTAAAAGAAAGCACTTTCAATGAGAAAAATGATTAAACTGTGCACCAGCTAAACAACATGTCTATGCAGTGTGGCAAGCAAATACTGTTTTCCTCTTTACAAAACTGGCCTTATGGGATAGTTTCCCAAAGCTGGAAGCAAGTTTTTGACCTTCACTGAGACTTTCTCTAAGCTACTGTGAAGAAGGTGCTTTCAGCTATGGTTTGAGAAAAAACCTTGGAAGATGTATGTGTAAATCCATACCCATCAGAGAATGAGACCTTGTTCCATGAAGGCCATGCAAGCTCACCATCTTCTGGTACCTGATCTTATCTGTCTGTTGCCTGACTAGTCTTCAATACAGCCAAAATGTGTATTACTAAGGTTGTTGGTATTGGGCTTTCTCCAGCAAATAACGAAAATAATTGGCTTGAGGATTTTACGGGCGACTCATCTAAGAAAACATATTTTGCGCCTAGGACAGGGATTCTTGGATTCCAGACAGGCAGTATGGGTTCACTGCACTGACCAGCTCTTTTCTCATGGCAGCTGGGGAGAATCTTTCAAAGACTCCTTACAGGAAAATCATCTTCTTGGGCGCAACAGTCAGCAGAGGTTTCTTTCATTATCCTCTGTGGACTTATGTAGTGACTATAGGTAATTTGCCTCTCAATTTCGGCTTCAATCTCCTCGTCTAGACAAGTGGGATAATACTACCCAATTCAGAGAACTTTTCTGAAGAGAACAATGCATTGAAAATAAAAGGATTCTTAGCTTTTACAGATGGAGCTTCAGAAAAAGCAGATCTTTCCTTGTGCATTTCCAAATTCCTAAAAGAGCTATTGTTCAGTTCATCTCCAAACTCACCTAAAAAGCAAGCCAGAAGATGCATACTAATCACAGAGCTCTTCTTGAAATTCTTAGTATTGGGAATTTAAAATGTGATACGTGTTTTGAGAGGAGAAAGTCTGGTAGTTTCCAGTAGCTCACATAGTCTATAAATATGCCTAAAAAGGCTCTTTCACACAACAGTATTTGGGAAAGGAAAACAAGAGGGCCTCTAATATTTTTTCAAAGCCCTCTTCCCTTCTAACGCTATACACTTTTCTTTTGTTGACAGCTCTATTTTGGTCAGAATCCAAGAAAAATACAGGATTAATTCCAGTACTATGTTTTACATTCTGGAAAAACATTACCATTGGCATTTTCTCACACATGCTTTTCTGACTTAAGGAACAACTTGATAACCTTTTTGTTGCCTTTCTGGTAATGTGAGGTGTTAAAAATGGGCAGCATTTAGCACAAGCTCAAAGTGGCAAACATGCATGGCTCCTGGAAGCCTGCTCACTTATTACTTATGTAGATCAGCCAAGATTTGTGCAGGAGTGCAGAACTGAGCAGAGAGACTACTAAACTACCGCCGTTAGTGCTCCACTGAGCTCAGGCTACAATACATAATTACTCTCCAGCAGTCACTCACACAGTTGGAGACAAAATGAAACTTACTGCAGCATTTTGTCAAATTAGTGCCACGAGAGACAGACATTTATGAGAAAGTTTACATTCTAAGAAAGAGAGAAAAAAACTCTGATAAATCTTGGTTGAAATGCATTAAAAAGAAGCAGCAAACAGTTAAAATACAGCAGATTTGCAACGACAGAAGCTGCCATTTTGTTCTACATTTTTGTTCTACTGGGGCTTTGCAAATGGTACAACTGACCAAAGCTTCTTTGGGTACCAATTAGGAATTCTGGAAAGCATTCCCTATGCTAGTCTACAGGTAGACCACAGCTTGCAACATAACTGAGAAAATATAATGCAGAGCTATCTGAACTACAGGGAAGAGACAGAGGAAAAGATTCAGTTGTCCAACTGGGGCACTCAGTACCATTTGAAATAATGCAGGCACTCAAGACATCTGTGTGGGGCTGACAGACACAACAAGAACTGATGGAGACTCATGATCTGCTGTAGGAGCAGCAGGAAAGTGAAATGGCAGCGGACATTTCTCAAGTTCACTGAATGCTTTCTGAGACCCTCACCCATTTTGCGCTACCTTTATTAAATCAAAAATCTTGAGACAATAGTTACTCTAAATCACCAGCTGGGGAGGGCAGACAGAGCCACTGTAAATAATAGTCAAATCCAGAAAGGCTCACAGTGCAGTAGGACACAGGGGGAAGGAGCAGCTTCCATGAGGAAGATTCCAGATTCAATGGACATGAAGGCATTCAGCTCCTCATATGCATCTTTAGCAGCCAACAGGAACTGACCGTCATGGAAGACTAGTATTATGGTGACTCTGGACTGGGCTTACCCACCTTGCTCGAAGTGTCTTCTCAGTCTGGAACTGGGGATTTAATTTAACCTTGCTGCATATATCCAAATTCTTCCTCTTCAAAATGGATTGAAAAAATGCTGGGGAGATAAATGCTTCCACCTGGGGTCTATCATAGCTGGCGTTACAGAAAAGGCTGATGTTGAATGATTTTAAATTGTAAAAAGCATGGTTGAAAGTGCATCCTTTTTTGATATGACTTGCTATTCAACCAGGCCAGAAAGGACATCAAGTAATTTCAAAGTGCTTATTCACTTGCTTCTGTGATTGATGCAGCAAAGTACTCTTCAAAAGTGAAGGAAACTATTTTCCACAGTACTCAAGAGTTTACAAAATCTTAGGGACCATTTTTCCATTTTCTGTATTTCTTAAGCTAGATGACTTTTTTTTTCTCTATTTCCTTTCAAGGGAAGAAGAGCAGTTACTATAAGGAGTGGACTTTCTGATCATCAAAGCTATGACCAGACCAATGAGATTCTTTTTTTCAGCTACCTCCTGTGAACATGAGCGTGAAGTTTCAAAGTTCTAGCTTTGTATGACCAAAGCCTGTTAAAATGCTGACAGCAGACTGTTAACATAGTGGAAAATACATCCCACTTAGAACTGACTAGATAACAGTCCTCAGTTGTCTTTCATGCAAGATTTCTGAAAGTGGCAGGAACTAAGGAAAGGCAAAATCACACACATGTTCATATTCTGTTGAATGCCATGTAACCTTGCTTTTTATGCTCTTCAACAGCCAATTAAAAGAAGGCTCCACATACTTTTTGAGAGCCAGGTGCAAGTATCATTTCTGTTCCAAGTTTTTAGTTTGTGTTCTGCTTTTAGCTCTGTGGGACTGCAATGGTCTTTAGGCGGCATTTACATCTGTGCTGAATAAAAATAATCAGAAATCAGATTAATCTGTTTTCCAAATCTAGAATACATAGGTCCAGCAGTGCCCTCAGATAAAATACCACCTGATTAAAATAAGAACTTGCAAGTAGAGAGGAGGAAACGAGAGTAGTTTTTCTGCAGCAGCTAGGTTTATGGTCCTTTTGCAGTCCTCCTCCATGTCTACTGGTCAGAAACAGAAAACAAATGAAAAAATTTCTGCTTATTTATAATATTATTTTGTTTCTGAGTCCCTTAATGCTAGAAATCTCTAAGCCTGTTACATACCACGATGATTTAAGCTTCTAGAGCCCCAGACATATGTCTCATGCATTTCAGGGTCCTCCCATAGGCTGCAGAGGCAGCAGCTTGCAGTTGCTCTACAGCTGGAAGCATGCCCCCACTCCCCCTCCTTGCATCGTCCTCTGTCAACAGCTTCTCAATAGGAAAGCCTGCAGGCAGACAGGATTGCCAGAAATAGTCAGGGAAGTGAACTAGCTTGACTTAAATGTTAACAGAGAAATGTCACCTGGGCACAGTAACGCTGCAGGTTAAATGATGGCACACTGAGGTTAAATAACTCCTCTTGGTTTACACAGAAAAATACGAGAGCAAAGACCGGAGCCCTTCACTGCACCTTTAGCAACCCAAGCTGCTTCCTAACATCCGATCCGTTACACAGCTCCAAAGTATACGACAATTTTTCCAGCCAATGAGTTTAACAGAAAGGCTAATCTGGACTCTTGCTCTACAGTGACTGTGAGTATCTATTACTTAACCATAATATCATTAGTACCTTCCCTCCATGAACATCTGCCAGCAAAAAAGTGTATGAGAATATCCAAATCTAAAGAGTTTTCTGGAACAAGAGGAAAGGGAAAGCCACAGATAAGGAGGGAAATTAGCAAAACTATGTAAGGAGCAGAGGCTTGCAAATCTGTCAGACATCTGGGGCTTAATTAAGTAATTTTTCACCCATGAAGTTCTCTCCGTCACTTTAACCCTTTATCTTCCTTCCTCCCCATTGGCAGTACATTTCTGTTTACAAAAGAGTAAAACACATGTCTACCCAGCTAAAATAAAACCTGACTCGCAGGGGAATGACAGAATAAAGCTTTCCAGTATTTCTCTAAGATTGCTGCAAGTGACAAGTAACTATATAGAGTATATTTGTACACTCAAATGTGTATAAATATTATGTATACACATACTGCTAGTTTCACTAGAGTTTTCCCCTCCCTTCCGACTGCCTTCTGCCACTCACAATTATACTTTCTCTTCCTCTGACCTGCTTCATCATTAAATTCACTCCAGCTACCAAGTTCTTTTTCCCTCCTGTCCTTCCCAAGTGGAACACAAAACCTTGTAACATTTGAATTTGAATGGGCTGAAAATTAAGCAGAACAAGTTCACCCACCCCTATCCTTTCAAGCATTTGTTTTAATCTAAATCATCAAAACTCAAAGAATTTTGTAGCAAACAGCTGAGTATTTCTCAGGTTGGTAACAAAGAGAACAGTTTTCCCTCTCCTCCCCACAGCTCAGCCACCACAACCACAGCCAAAGTAACAAATTCTCCCAAGAGAAAGGGAGGAAACGGGATTCTCCCTATCCAGATCCAGAGCATGAACTGATCTCTGCAGGGCTCCCCAACCCCCACCCTATGCCCTCAATTAGCTGTACGTGAAAAAATAATCCTCCTTCATGGCTACTGACACAGGAGGAACTCAAAGGAGGGGAAAATCCTTTTTAGGCCTTTGGAGAATATTTTATCTTATTGTCCCTGGTAAGTCAGCATTTATGACGATGCATTTATTTTGCTTTAAAACCAGCAAGTTCCCTTTAGATTTTAACACACTTCAAAAAATCCCATAAAAACCCTCCTAAACTTGAATAAAATATTTTGTATTTTAAAGTGTTTTTACTGCTCTGAGTGCGGCTGGTAGGACAACCCACTCTAAAGGCCTCTTAACTCTCACTTCAGTTGCCTACACCTTATACCTCTGATAGGTGGCAGTCCAAAGGCAACAATGTGCATCATGCCCATGAGCACTCTGTTATTTTATTTCTGCCAAAATGTTTAAATGCCTTTGAAGAATGGAGCCTGGAGGAAATGCAGAGGTGCATTTGATGCATGAAGTGTTGTCTGAATGCTCACTCCTCAGACATAAATGGGTCCTGAGTGGTCTAAATGGTCACTGGTCTGCCCTGACCTTGTGCATAACCTTTCTTTCTCTACAGTAAGATAATGCTACAATGCCTCCTCTTCATCTCACATGAGTACTGGGAAGAGAAATTAATTAAAGTCTGCATGGCACATGGATACTAGTGTGATGAGTCAGATAGAAAGAGCAAGAGGAAATTAAATAGTCCTGTCTGCAGAAGAGAATGTGAACTGAGTATACCTGCTCCATTCATTGAGTTCTGAAACTTAGAAAGAAAACAAAATGAGTATGATCATTTAACTAGAGACTTTATCATACTGCACAAAATAGGGGGGGGGGGAATTAAGGTTAAAGGGGGAAACTAAGGTTACACAGTCTTAATATTAACGTTAGCTAACTTTGAGCATGTGACTTAGCATCCCTAATAACATTATTTTAAAATTATTTTTAATGTGTAATTATTTATAAAGCTCGAGACAGTAGGTGTGCTTGATGCTTTACAGGCATATAAAATTGACTGATCCCTGCCCCAAGGAGCTTGCGTGATGACACCATACAAGGGATGGGAAAGGAGGGGGTATGGGAGGACAGAGTTGCAACACTGTGAGATCATGAGATGAGCTTACTGCTACATAAGCAACATTTCAGCTTCTTTGTGGTTTTCGTGTTACTCATTTAACACTATATATTAAAATTTGGTGAACAGATACATAACACAAATCAACTGTAAGGAAGGATATGAAGAAAGAGAACTATGTTGTACTGTGTTCAGAGTCAGCGGTTACTAAAACATTCACAGCCAATATCGCATGTAGTCAATTATTTATAGGGGTTATCCTGTGGCACCTCCAGCTGAGATCAAGATTCAGCTCTACCAGGCACTGTATAAACGTACTGTGAGATACCATAACTGTGCAGAGTTTTACACAGTAAGTGGCTGATGGGCATATCAGAGGCAGAGACAAAGATGTTTTAATAGGTTAGGGGTAGAACCGAGGGTAGAGTGATTTGGTAGTCTACATGCTAACTCTTCTGTGTATTTGCATTAAGATTGCTTAAACAAGAATCCCAAAACAGAGCAAAAAAGGGTGCACACGCAAGTGGTTCTTACGTACTGGATAACAAGACCATGGAGGACTGGAAACCCCTGGAATATGGGGACTTTCTTTTAGAAATTTGTCTCTCTTCTTTGGGAACAAGATTTGTAGTATGTTGCAATTGTCATTTCAGTATGTATAAAGTTTACTTACTACCCTGGCCATACTGTTATGCTGCTACATGCAGACAAACGTATTGCATGTTGAAGACTGTATCCTTTAACACTCTACGCTTCCCCTGACTCCAGCAGCAGATGAGGTGCAGACCCTGCTGTAATATTCTAAAGCTATCAGACATTTCTGCTGCAGTGAGACGACCCATGCCACGCAGTGACCTATTCCAGAAGCTCCAAGAAAAATAAATTTTAAAATGCATATACAATTAACCAAAGTAAGCAACATGGCAACATACTCTTCATAATCTGGAGTGCAGGTTAAGACCTCAGAACAAACCTGCTGAAGAACTGCAGGCTTGACTGTGCTCTTCACTGAAGTTTATCAAGGTGTACAAGCAAAAGACCATCTGGTCCTTCTTTATAGCCTCTCCACACTCTAAATATAATCTACTTCCATTTTAAGGGTAGTTTTTATTACCCACACAGTACAAAATGATTGTATTATATAGAATTATAGTTATTTCATAGGGTAAAAAGCCCGAGTTTTAGCTAGCTTTACAATTTAAAGCTAAATATTTCCATTGTTTTTATTAACTTTTTTTTTCCCCCAAGCCTGGTCCAAATTAGCTATGATTTCTGGCTTCAGAAATCCTCAAGGATGACTCCATTTCACTTTTGCTAACCACTGTTTCTTTACAGTACTGACATGTTCTCTAAATTTATTTTTTCATGTCTTCCTTTTAGAACTGAGTTAGATCTTGGTACACAAACTGGAAAAAAGACAAAAAGGAATTGTGAAACTCCATGTAAAATTTTCCTTCAAGTTCTGTAGCTTTTGAAACACATTTGAAACTCTCTACAGCTTGGTATCGATTATTCATTTAAACTGCACTTTGACTTGTCTGGGAATTTAGAAGGCTGCTTTGGTCCTCAAAGAAGCTCATTCATCACAAGAACTACATATAATCTCAGAGCTCCCAGCAGATTTTATCATTGGGGTGGTGGCTGCTCTGACAACAGTAGCTGAAATTGATGTTCTCCAAATTTGACTGTACTCAATACTGTACTCTGAACTGATTTAAATCCCACTAAAATGTGAATTCAATATGAATAGCTTAAAAAAAATGGCCATTTTTTCCTCCCCTCTACACTTGGGAAGTGGCTTTTAAAAGCTGAGCAAGTTAACCTCAAAAGGATTTAAGAGAGCACAATTTTCAAAGCTGTTTTTCCTACAAAAATATTTTAGGAGTGGAACTGGATTTACCTTCAAACATTGCTGGCACATTCAGAGCACAAAAGTTTCAAAGATTTTACTATTAGTATCTTTGCTGAGCCAGCCTCAATGGTTGCTGCCATGACACTAAAATCCATCACAAATGTTAGACTTTGGCTCTACCCTAAAGTCGATTTTAAATAATTTTGCAGTCCCAGAGACTAAAATACCCCACAATTCATGAAACCCTCTACCTCAACAGCAAAACCATCTCTTATTTCCTCTCCTTTTTAATTATGGACATATTAAATACGGATTATTTAGAATACTAAAATCACCGAAGTTTAGACTGGGCGCCTTGTTCAACCTGCTCCTCCAAGCAGGGATAGTTTCAAAATCAGCTGAATCTTTCCAAGGCTTTTTCTAGCTGAGTTCTGAAAACCTCCAGACACAGAGATTTCTTGTCATCTGTGGGCAACTTGCTCCACTGCTTAACCACTCCTATTTTGAGGAATTTCTTCCTAATATTCCATTTTTATTTCCTTTACAGCAGCTAGTGGCTACTGTTCCTTCCACTGTGTACCCCAAGAAGCCTCTGCATCCAGGTTCTTCTCAGTCTTGCTTTTGTACGGTGACAGACAGCAATCAGATCCCTCCATTATACACATTACTTTTGCAAGATGAGCAACCCCTGCATCCTCTCCCCCTCCTATATTGCATGCCCCAGCACCCTGCCACCCCTGTGGCTCTCCTACAGACCCTCTGCAGTTTGTCATCCTCTCTCGGGGCTGGATGCAGTACTACAGAACCAGACTCACAGGTGCTGAGCAGGGGGGACGATGACCGCCCTGACCATGATGGGCTGCGCTCTTGTAGCCCCACATGTCTTTCCAGCTTCCAATCCTCCTGCTTGGCAAGTGGTAGCCCTGCTGGCGAGCCAATGAAATGGTTCCTCAGGTCATTGGCTTTTGCAAAGTCTATTAGTAATGTATTTTGTCACATTGTCCTGTTGCCTCTTCTTTAAGAACTCTTTCCAAATTTTAAAAATCAAAAATTTAGGTTGTGTGGCAAAGGCAAATTCAAAATCTAGAAGAAGTCCAAAATATTTTCAGTTGATTAGGATTTTCTTACAATGCTTTGCCTTGATGTCTTCACTCAAATTATGGCAATGTTTCTTTTTTTTTTTTTTCTCTAAATGTATGCGTGTGTTTTCCTAATCCTTCAGATCCTTGACTGTAAGGAAAATTGGGACTGCTTAATTATCTTACTACTGAAATTAATGGGTTGCTTTTTTGGATCAGGTCTGGAATGTTAACTGTAGCTACTATACTAGCCCATTTAATCCTCCAAAGACAGACTATATCAGGACCTAAAACACTACAGAAGAAAAAATCACAAGAAAAATGTATTTCTGAACCAGTATCTAAATGAGACTTGACCCTGTTCCCTTTGATACTGATGAGAAAGGAAAAGCCCTGAAATCATTCCAATAGGTTAAATACTGACTTTGGCCTAATTTATACCTAATTCATCATCCACTGCATGATCCAGGATGAAGTTCTCCCTCAGAAATGTGTGGAAGGAAATAACTAGGTCATGATACATGCTCTTATGAAGGGGCTACAGATTAGTAGCTGAATGGAGACAGACCAGAAAGCACAGACTTTGTGTCAACTGAGAATTCAGAGGAATTTCTGGCCCCTGTCCCATGACTCGGCAGCATCACACAGAGTGGATCCCTGTCAGTATTACCAGGCCACCCTCCTTGCTGGAGGCACAGCTTCCTTCCTATTTGGCCAGTTTGTATTTGCAAAGTCCTATAAATTTTGGGTTCCCACTGTGGCCCTGCCACCAACTATGTGAGTTTTGGCAAACAAACAGTGTCAGAGTCACTTCTGATCGAGGGCAGTTTCCAGTTAAATTTCAGGTTCTCATATTTTCTTGCAAAAACTGCAGTACAATGTTTGTTTATACAAAAAAAAAAAGTGTAAAAAAACACCAAAGTACAACACCAGCGGAAGCGAGCAGTAGGTGAACATACATATGCATGTACATGCACATACCCACAAATAAACCCCCAGATTTCACTGAATATAATCCTTTTCTACCTGACTTCCAATAACTTGAATTTTCCTATTTTATAAATTTTTCTATTTATGACCTGTAAGTTATTTTTCTAGATCAAAACAAAATGTCATTTTAAGTAGTTCATATACCATCAGAACACGAAAGAAACCAAACTGTAAGAAAGTTACTTCAAACTTTTTGGAGAAATTAACTTTGGAGGGCAGCAGTCTTTAGCAAGAAACTTAACTACAAGTTCAAACAGAAAAGTGACCTTTGCCAGTTTCTACAAGTATGTCACTGGAGGGGATTTGGCAGAGAGTTTCTTCAATGGGAGGAGTTACCTGGCGTTGGTACTGGTTTACGAAAGAGCAGAAAAAAGAAGCTGGCTTTCTTATATGCCTCCCTGCAAGTAGGACATGCAAAATATTTTCCAAGAATTGGCTTCAAATGAATTCTTACCTCTGTAGAGTACTGGCATATCCCATGTTCTCGCAGTACGTGTTCTTTACAGGGCAAGTCTCTGCACCATAGATTGTGTCAGAGTCCACATAGCCATTGACCAGCTTGACGTCTCTCAACTTCATACTGTCATTTTGTGAATCCAGCGACACAATATCAGATGGGGAGCTCACTACACCTGAGTCTTCAGTGGTGTCCTCAGATGCAAAGCAGCTGCTTTCTGATGCTGTTTCTTCTACCTCTGATAGCTCCATAACTGTATCATCCACTACATAAAAATTATCATGTGCTGGCAGCAGGCTCTCTAAATGAAATACAGCAAGTAACGTTAGTTGAAAGTCGTTAGGAAATAAACACAGAGATCTATTGTAAGAGAGTATTGTAACTAGAAAATTAATACATGAAATCCACTAGAAACAGTAGAATAGAACAGAGCTCAATATTTGTGTATACAGAGGCTGCTCTGAAAGTAAAGCCTTCTATTTTATTATGCTGTCTCATGATGTCAGAGGCAGACGTTGGTGGTATGGCAGCCAAGGCTGAACCTTACCACCAGTATTCTGTTCCATTTTGTAGCTGTGTGACAGATGACAGCACAGTGGCAGTCTGACAGAATGGCGCCTGACATGGAAGTGAGGATGAAGGTGTGAACTCGCATCCCTCTGTATGGAAAAAGAGTCACCCACTGACATTCATTGACATTTGCTGAATGTTTCTGGAGCCCAAACAGTGGACGTGAACACACTACGGCAGTGAGTGGTGGTTTTGGTAGTGGCAACAGCAGGTCACCTCCACTGGTACAGATGTTTAGGAGTGTAACATGCAGAATCTTGTTCATTGTTGGCAAAAATGCATAGCTCATAATGGTGACTATGTTGAAAAATAGTGTTTTGTAGCTGAGAATTTTCTGTATCAAACAGCGTTAATGTTCTCTTTCTATTTGTTTTAGTTTCCAAGGAAATAAACAGCAGGCATTACTTTTGGAGCAACCTACAAATTACAGAGATGATTTGTAACATGACAAAAATCTCATCCTTCTTTGCTTTTTTAAAGATGCTTTGCTGCGCATGTCCTGTGGAGGTTAGATTTTATACTGTTCTTATCATCTTCCCTACTTTTCTAAAGAAACAACTCTACAGGGACAGCTATTTGAGGAATTAGAGAGATGTGAGCTCTCAACTGCTTCCAATGAAGTAGGAAAGTAAATTTAAATGAGATGGTATGTATGTATATGATTAAAAAAACCAAACCAAAACAAAAAGCAAAATTCAGCTTCAACAATAAACCAAAGTTTAAAAGATGTGGTGCAAGAAATGATTCCTGTTATCACTTGTGATGACAGTCTCATTACTCCTCTTAAACGCTGCCAAACTACCTCCCATAAGACTATACAGAGGTAGAAATAAGCAGCATTTCCCAGGTAAGACGCTGAATTGGTAAACTAGATCTACACATGGCCTAGTGGATGAGTCACTTCATTTTACCACCTTTCAATTTCCTATGTGTTAAGTGGGAGAGTAACAATCATATCTTAGCAAAGCATAAAAAATCAAGCAGCATTAGAAAAAAGTAAACACAATTCAAAGCAGAACCTTTCCCAACTTTCAGTCATTTGTGAAGGAGATCAAGTGATATGCCCTTTGCATGCTTAATTGTATTAAAAGTTGCACGTGATGAAAGACGATTAGATACTATATGGTTTTTCAAGTTCTGATTTAGTTTGTTTCCTATGAGATACTTGTACATTGTTGTAGCTCTTTTTTTGTGTGTGTGCATGTGGTTTTTTTTGCACCACATCATTTAAACTTTTTGTTTTCTGTTTTGTTGGTCTTTTTTGGTGAGAAATACAATTTTGTTATTTTCCTTAGGAAATGTACAACTCTGGACTCCACACTGCAATCTCACTATTAGAGGGGAACAGCCAATAATGTCAATAATTTCAGAGAGTGACTGGAGACAGAAGCAAACAACCCAAACACACTACTTTTGATCATAAGGAATCAATAAAGACTAGTCTGAATGTTCAGTTGGGAATTAGAAGTGTGCCCCAATTTCTTCTTCAATCTCCATAAGCAAAAGGAAGGTTAAACAATTGGTTATGGTCTGATCCTGCAGACAATTGCGTTAGATATTAATTACATATTAATTACATGAAGAGTCCCACATCTACAAGTGTGATTAAGATGAAACATACACTTCACTATTTGTAAAGTTATAATCTACAAGTTTTTGAAGCATACATGAAGCTACATGTCAATGAAAATCTCTGAAATAATTCTGCATTACACTATACACAGAACTATTCTCTTTAAGTCAGGGAACTGAAAACATCTATGTTAAAAAAAAGTCTTCTAAGAGTGTAACTTAGTGAAGCTTTGAGTAAAACTAAAATAAAAATCACACCAACATTCTCCTTGACTGAGGTTACAAGATGCCATTAAGTACTGAAATTGATTTCTGACAGCAGAAGCAATAAAATTCATAGGGTTACAAATCATGATTAAAGTTGTAGGTGCTGTCAGGCATCAATATTAATGATGGGAGATGATCCAAAGACTCTATTGTGACT
Source organism: Numida meleagris (assembly GCF_002078875.1). Classification (NCBI taxonomy): domain Eukaryota; kingdom Metazoa; phylum Chordata; class Aves; order Galliformes; family Numididae; genus Numida; species Numida meleagris. The sequence goes on from NC_034410.1 coordinate 79,313,675, forward strand.
TTGGAAGAAATGTTACTTGATTTCTTTGACCTTATTTTCTATAACATTAACTCCAGGTTCCAGCTTTAATCCAAGAGATTGTTCCATGTAAAAATATCAATTATAGGAATGAATTATGTGACACTGATGAATTATAGTATGCTCATGACAAAACTACAATTAGGAAAACACCAGTATCAAGGAGAAATTAGAATAACTTGACATTATACACCCAGCAATAAACACCCACAAAAATATACAGTAAATGAACAAGTAAGAGTGTATGGCCTGCTTGGCTTTCAATTAATCAAACAACAACAAATAAACCCCAGTAACAATCCACCACCAAAGCATTAGTAAAAGCTACGAAAGGTTAAAAACAGAACAAAGTAAAGTCTGATATAGGAAAGAAGTCATGAGTGGAAGGTAAAGAGCAGAAGCACATGTAAAGTTTTGGAGCAATGCACAATGCAGTATATTTTGATGCAAAGAGACCTCAACGTAACAGTAGCCACATCTGTTGTCACCAGGATGCCATAAATGATCTTCACCCTGTAGCTGGCACGACAAATTATGACTAAGTACCTGCTTCCAGTTCCTGATACCGGGTGGCAGGCTTTTCCTCTCGAGCTGTCTCTCTCACTTCCTGCTCCTCTTTTTGCCTGTCCGCAACAATTTCCGGCATCTTTGTGCTTGGGATTATAGATCCTTGGTCACACAGCCTTACTCACGTACTGCAGTAGCAAAATCCTATCCACTCAGAGGTTTTATCCAGCAAGGTGCTCTGCTGCAGGACTTCCACACCCCGACCCTTTCTTCCCACATACTGACAGAATGAAAACCGATTCTCTTATTACCCATGTCTGCTTGTGTGAATCGATCCCTATCAGTTACGTTTGGGTCTCGGCAGCTGAATCATCCAGTGCAGTGTAAGAGCCTTCTTGTTTAAAAACTTCTAACTGAACTACTGGAATACAGAAAGACGTCCTTCAATTCAATGATTAAATTCCCATGCAAAACCAAAACAACTCTCTCTCTTCAAGCCTATCAATTTGTTGAAGCAGTTCCCTCATCTTTTATCTTCACGGAGAAGATCCATTAATTCTAACATAATTAACACATGTCACCAGAGTTGCTGGATGAGGTAAAACATTTTGACTGCCACTACTGCCTGTCTTAATGTGAATGCATACGTGAATATTGACTGCTGAAGTTCTATGACACGTTTCAGCTGTTGTAAAGTGGAGCTATCCTTGGATGGTTGAAGTAAGAACCTGTTCTTCCTTTCACACACTTGAACAAGTCTTCACCAGCGCAAACTGAAGATATCCAGGCCACATTAGGACACAGCAGTTTACCAGGTAAATACACAATGTGAAAAAAGTCTACCTCAACTTACTGAGCAGTCTTGACTCTGGGAATCAGAAAATAGCTTTTACAACTTTCCAGTCTTACACAGATAACCAGGTAATGAGTAGTAGCAGATGCAATCCTGTGCTACGATTTTTGTACATTTTCTTCTCAGAGGGAGTGTGCATGCAGAAAAACACCACACGCTGAGCACCACGTGACCACAGTAATGGCAGCCAACTGAGGTAATTCTACAGTTAAATGAAGAAAAAATTTACTATTTGAAGCTCTCTTCTCTATCATGATGCCAAGATCATTTCAGTTTGGCCTCTGATTTTCAAGATCTTATGCAGACACAAAACAACCAGGTTAAGACAGAAAACTGAGCATTTACTCCACAACCTGGCATGCAAATAATGATAGCCACAGACAATTTATTACTGAAACAATGCTGCACCTCAGAAGACTGTCTGCATTTCTGAAGGAGTAACAGTGCCAAGCTCTTACTTCAGTTACATGTAACCCACTTAGAACTATAGATACCCTGAGATGGAAAGGTCCCACAAGGATCACAGAGTTCAACTCCTGGCTTCAAGTGGGTGGTGGTCTCCAACTCTACTAAAATGTCTGTGAGATATCTCATCCACAGTTGAAGTCAGAGCGTACCTCCATGCCTTGCCCTGCTCTGTACCCCTCTGTGCACCAGGAGGAGATGCTGCAAGGCCCAGAGGAGAGCCCTGCCACAGTTCTGCCCTGCTCCCCAGCACCAGGCCTGCCGCTGCACAATTAGGTCAACCACAACCGACAACGGCTTTCGTGGGGAAACTGTTTGCAGGAATGCTGCCCCTGATCATCAGGAAGCAAAGGGGAGAGTAGCTCATCAGTAAAGAATGCAAGCTTCTTGTTTAACACAAAAGAGATTTCGTTTCTTTAATCTCAATAGGCTGTAAGTAATTAGGAGGACACTGAGCTCTGAGTTTAGAAGAGCCATATCTGCACTTGCGCAGTTTGATATGCATATATGTACATATTACTCATACAGAATGCCAGCGATGGAGAGATAGATAAACATCTGGTTTAAATGCCAATACACAATTTCAGAAATGAAGACTGAATTCAATACATGATGGCAATCATGGGTGAAATCCTCGCTTTGATTACTGAAATGAAAATAACCACCATCGACTTCAAATGAGACTGAGATCAGACTGAAGTGTTCAAAGGATGCATGTCTCGGTCAGATGTACAAAGTTAGAACCCGAGTCCACATCACCGAAGACCAAACCATCCCTCCCTCAGAGTCCGCTGTGTACAAGGCATACGTCTTCTCTTGCAAAAGTGCAACTGTTCGCTAAGAGCTGTGACCACCATCCTGCTTTTATGACACTACTGGTTGTTTACTGTCACGTTCAACGATGATAGAGTACATCCAAAGTCATTTTTTCAAGAGGTAGGAGTTGATGTGAACAACTGAACTTTGTACTGATTTTAGAGATGCAGAGTTCCTATAATTCCTCTGAGTTCTTGCTCTCTAAGAGGTTGACAATTATTTTCCAATTTCTTTCACCACTTGTTCCACTGACAAAAAACTTTCTTTTCATGGATTGAAATTGCTCTGCTGTAGTTCAAATGGCCTATTACAATAAAATTGTTAAAAATATTACAAACTTCATCATGTTAAAGAATAATAATTCTTATAATGATGCTCAAATTGCAACATAATTATTTTACTGACAGTACTTAAAACTTCTAGCAAGATAAAGAATTGCTCTAATTCTTTGCACTGGTGGCACAAAGTAAAGATCAGTGTTCAAGAAAAGTGTGCATTTTTTCACGTACTTGGAAGAAGTCTGGTGGAAAAAAATGGGGAATTATGGCAATGATTAACAGAGATCATAAAAATATGCAATGCAGGAGCAGTGTAAGAGTTTTCACACAGGTGCAATGTGTACTGGTTACATTTTACTCATTTTGCTCATCAGTCAAAAACTTGTATGTGAAGTATAGGTTCAGCTAAAGAACAAGACAGAATGGGCTGTCCTCTCCGAATTTATGGCAATTTAGATAGTTCTAATTCAACGTTTCTCAGTATACTTGAGCCTACATGACTACTTTCACTTTTTAAATTTAAATAATAATTATTTAAATAATGAGCACTGTTAACCATTAACAATAGAATTAGGAAGTGGGGGAACAGACTAAACTCTGGCACATTCCTCTCAATTCCTGTAACTGCCCTGCAGTAGCTGAAGATGTGCCCAATGAATGCGATGGTGAGGATGCTTTGCAACTCCAGTCCTTCTCCAAAATGAAGATGCAGAGCTGTCTCAGGTCATTTAGCTCATAGAATTCCAGAAAAATTTCCTTTGAAAAGAACCTCTGGAGGTCACCTAGTTGAACAACCTCCACAGGCAGCTTAGATGAGGCTGTTCAGGACCTTGAGCAGTTGAGTTCCTAAAATCTCCAAGCACAGAGATACCATAGACTCTCTGGAAAACCAAAAATCATTCCCTGGGCAACATTACGGCTTCTCCCCATGAATAACTTTTTCTTATGCCAAATTAATTCTTTTTCCTCACTCCAGCTTGCTGCTGCTGCCTCTAAGCCTTTTGCAGCGAACCTCTGAGAAGATCCTCTGACTGCCTCTTCCTGCACTACAGCACTCAAATCCTCCTCACCCTTCCCTTTAGCAGGATGAAAAAGCCCTGTGCACCTCAGCACCTCCATGTACATAACATAACAGCCATCTTAGAGACCTTCTACCAGGCTGCTGCCTCTGCTCTCGTTTGTCAGTATCTTGTCTGAGGGAATTCAAAACTGAACCCACATTTGGACAATGAGCACAGATGTGGCTTTACGGCAGCCAAGCAGAAGGGAGTGATCATTTCCCTTGATTTGCTGGCTGCGCTCTTGCTAGTGCAATTCAGTATGTGGTTAGTGCTTCATCACCATGAGGGCACGTTGCTGACTCATGCAGGCACGCATGTGACTCCCAGTTCTCACATAATGAAGTATTTTCAGTCTCCCTCCTAGCCTTATGTCCCATGCGTGTTTTCTTTGCCAACAGGTTCTTTAAATGTGGTTCTTCTTACTGCAAAAAATCTACAACCAGAAACTACCAAATCAAGTAAATGGCTGCTACCTTCTCCCATTTTAGACCTTTAGTTTTACCATCTGTCAAATGAGAAAATAGAGAAAAAAAATCCAAAATAATGCAAAAGAGATTTTAAAATAGGAAATTAACATATAGGACTTAATATCCCTATTTTTTTCCCACAATCCTTTCTTCAATGACTGCAGAAATCTCTATTACCTCTGTAAAACTGATCTGACGTAGAATGCTGCTACTACTGCTATACTGATTTTTATCCTTTCCTTATTGGCATTCTCTTCAAACTCACTTTTCTCTAGTTCCTTGGTTTTACAAAGACCTTATCTGAAGGCTCTGATGACCACACCACAGCCACCAACTGCTCGATCTTCTTCTACGGGATCAGACAACATAATGGATTCCAATCCTCTGCATATATGACACGAAGAACAAAATGTCCTTTAACATGAACAAGACCAAGTGTGCAAGTAGGTAGGTTTTTATTTTAATTTACTTAAGAACACTGCCACTTTACTTGGAGAAGAATATTTTTTTTATACTTTTAACACTTCCTATTACACACAATAAAGTAGGATGGGGACACTTTTGTAAGAGTTCCTGGTATTCAGTATCTGAGGCTAATAGCAAGCCAGATACAGGATGCCTTCCTGGCTCTCCTTGTTTCTTCACTTATGTGCGAGGAGGGGGGGCAGTGTGCCTCATCTGTGCAGCTCAGAGGACTATGAATAAGCAGACAGCATAGATTAAAGGAGCAGGATAACATGGAAATATATTTAAGAGTATATAATATAAAGCTTCGAACTTGCACTTTATAAATCATCATGTGTAATACTAGTAACATTCTGTGATCAATACTGGGGCTCTTTGGAGGCCCTTGTGGGAAAGGAAAATCTAGATCTAACAACAGAAACTGTCTGATATAATAAGCCTGGTGGAGAAATAAACCGCTCTCCACATTTTGCTAGCAATTATTAGTCAGAAGTGATAGATTTTGGCAATCGGCATCCTTTACAGAGGTGGTTGGCTTCAACTCAAGTATGCTGCAGAATCTAAACAAATGGACTGTGAAGGTGATTTTCATGAGCCACCTTTGAGTACAGACCGTAAAATTGTCTGAAAAGTGTATGCGGTATAATGATTAAAACCGGAAATGATTAGTGCCCCTATGCGATAAAACAATGTTTAATTAGGTGATTTTTAAGACCACCGAAGAAAAAGGCCATTTGCTCAACATTTCTTTTTAAACTTCCCCATCGTTTCCCCAGTGTATTCCCTTCTAATCGATTTATTCCTTTCTTTGCTGTTTGTCCTTACTGTTAACAATTTCATAAAATCTGTACCGCAAAACACTTTTGCATTGTAACTGTACTTTCCTTCCCCAGAGACTAGCTGCTAGCAAGCTCAGCAAATAAAAGACAAAAAATAACTCCTAAACTAAACACACATACACACACACTTGTGGGATTCAGGAACTCATTCTGTATTACAGAGATACCATTCCACTCACAATTGTGCATTTATTTCTGTTTAAAAGTGATTTAGAAGTTGAGAATTGTGAAGAGAAAAAGGCTTACCAGAAAAAGGCTTATCTGTAATTGACTATCTGTTATACTGAGGCCATGAGGAACTACACACATGTAAGTAAAAAATTTTGAACAGCTCCTTTCTGATTCTGGGGACAAAGTATACTTGTCTTGTGCACATAAGTGCTTCTATTGAGAAATGCTGTGCAAGTGAGAAGAAAATACTTGTAGTGCCTTCCTAACAATGCAGATTTATTAAGCAGTAATGGCAACAAAAACTTGTTTTGCTTAATAGAAATAGCTAAGAGTGAACTTCGGACTGGAGTGGAGGTTAACTAAATGGGATTTCATCACCTTCTTGAGTTTTTGTTGAGTTTTCATTTGTCCTCACAGCACCTTAGTCCATTCAGAACCGTGATGTTTCCCTTCAGTTCCCCCATCCGTGCATCCTTACATCATCTTCTATCTTTCTATCTTTGTTCAGAACAGTACCTATAGCATCATCTGAAGTTAGACAGAGCCCTGAGAAAATTAAATGTGTCATGCACAAAACACCTGTCTAACTTACAATTAGGACAGCACAATATAACTCCATTTAACTGGTCAAAACACGCTTCAGCCAAACCACCAATAATGTAAATACCTTTGCAGAAGCTAGTTCCAAATTTAGATATGAAAACCTTTTCATACACGTCTATGCTATGAAGACACAAAGCTCACTCTTACTTCCTTTGGTGTACATTACCAGGCTTTTTCCCTCTTGGACCATCCAATCAATAGAACACCTGCTTCGTCTCCAAAGTTCAAACTCCAACAGGCCTGTCACTATACTTTGGCTGGTGATTTAGTTTGGCAATTATATTTGGAAGAATAGTTTATCCTATAAAAGCATGCTTCTTTTCTGAGTTCAGGTATTTCAGACTTCACTAGGCATTCACACTTGATTTCTCTTGTAGCTAACAAAACCGAGGAGCAGAGTGTATGAAGTGTCTACCCGAAGATCTTGCATAAGACCTTTCACAGCGGCATTGTGCCATTCTCAATGGACACTTCATGGTAAGCCCTGCAGATCTGACTTCCTGCTGGGCACTGTGCAAACCAAGGGCAGCAAGACCAGGACACTCGCCACAAAACATGCTGCCTGGGACTGTGCCATCAGCAAAGAGCCACAGACAAGCTGCATAATGGCCCCAGAGGGGCCATTGCTTGTATGGAAGGACAGTAAGGGACAACTGTTTCTTTCCAGTAACACAGACATAGCCAAGAAATCATTGTGTGGGGGAGGAATCAGGTGCTGAATATCATGAACAACAATTCATGCTCTAGCCACCGGGTTACCTTTTTCAGACATGCACAATGAAGTTCTCACCAGGAGCTTAGTTAGGGAATGTAGGACAGGTGGAGAACATGGTACCCACAGAACAGTTTTGCTTTCACGCAGAGTCATGTCTGCATGTCATACACTCTTTGATACCACATGGACTAGATCAGGTCATTTCAGACTTAGGCAGAGATGAGAATGCTTAAGTCAGAGCTGAATTTGGCCCATTCCTTCACAGTCCTCTTCTGAAATAAACTATCCCATCAATTGTGCTTTACTCTCAGGCTCTCTTTGCCTATTAACTTGGAACACCAGCAGGAAGAAATGCCAACAGGCAGGTGTTGTAAGTGGATGTTACGCTTTAGAACAGCTTGTGTATAGCAAAAGGTAAATGGCAATATCTACTCTGGCATTCCTGTGACCAGTACCCTCATGGAAGAAAAGCTTTTCTTTGGAAATGGGTCTTCATCTGAGCACTGACTTGGAATAAATTTTCCCCTTTCATATTTTACATCGAGTCCTGCTTTCATTTTATCAGGTGGGTTTTGTCACTGACTTCAACGGGAGCTGGATTGGACCACTTAGTGATTAAAATGCAAAGCTGCAGGTATCTCCTGCATGGGAAGAATCCCCACAGGGAACATCTGTCTGCATTTTTATTCATGTGAAGCATTTTAAGACCTTCATTTACACAGTTCATTCAATAATAACGTGCATGCTGTATAATGGGGTACCCGATTAAGCATGCTTAAGTGCCTTCCTGGAGCAGGGCCATTTCTAGGATATGATGGTTCACTATGAACATATTCTCAGAACAGACAAGCTAGTTTGGAAAATTTTTCACCTGAGTTAATGGGTTTAATTCTGAATATGATACGCATAAAAGGTCATTTTTCCTAAGTGAAATTCTGAACTTCCTGTTTTTAATTTTTAGCCTCAGTTCTCACAAAAATAAATTGAGAACATCATGCTACTGTAGGCTTATGAGTTTGTCTACGAAACTCGCCAGTAACTTTTCAACCCTAAAAATTGGCCAATCTTTTTCTGAATTAGTCAGGAAGGATAACAGTGCTAAAAATCAGTTCCAAGAGTTTCATCAAGAAGTAGAAGGACATTTATAAATTACCAGAGAAAAAATATCTATTATTCATCTCATGAGGGAAAGACGCTACAAACTACAGCAAAACTCCAATTCAGAGTTGGTGTTTTTTAAATGCCTATAGAACTGAATAATTAAAACAGAAGTCCACAGGAACTGCTTAAGGAATTACTTGATGGGGTCCAGAAGAGGAAAAGTAGAAAACAAAGTAAAAAAAAAGGAAACATTCACAAATCTTAAGATTCAAGTTGTCTTTGAAAAGCAAGGTGGTGACATTTCCTCCTCCATCAATCTCTTCCCTTAAAAGTATCTCTTTTAAAGATTTTTTTTTAATCTCAAAAAACACAAGGACCGTGCTTAGAACATTTTAAGCAGGTGTGACTGGATACTGTACCAGTTTGCATAGTACGGTTTACACTGTAATGCTCTTACATTATCTTCACTCTCCTGATTGCTCATCATGACCCTCTCACCTTAGAGTGGCTCCTATCAGACCAGTGCAACACTGAGTTGGTGTTTTTGTTATTACTCTTCACATCATGGCATGTAAGTTTAAAGACTTCTGTGCTTTCAGTCTGCTAATTTTCTCACAGGCACTAATTTAACTCCAAGGAAAAACCGCAAGGAGTTGCCTTGTACAAGGATTTTTTGTGTAAAAAAATTCAACCAGTGCATTGCCAAAGCCTTGTATTATGAACAGTGACATGTATTTTGTGTACCCTGAAAGTGTAGAAAAGCCTTTTTAGTACAATCTGTGTCCTTTGTAGGAGTACACTGAAGACAAATGATTTTATTTGAGGAACATCTGAATCACATCGATTAGCTTGATGAATACAGAACAGGAAAGCTGCCAGGTACAAAGGAAGCTGGGCATGTCCACAGGGGAGTGGAGCAAACAAGCAAATTACAGTATATGAACTTTTTTTTTCCTTCCTTTTGACCAAATGTTTTCATTTGGAAAACTCGGACACTTAAACCCCAAGGTTTCTTTAACAGACTGGTCAGTTAATCAGCACAGTGTTCTCTTTTTCTGAAAGCAAGCAGAAAGGGGTTGTAAAAGTAAAAAATACATATATTTTTAATCATAACTGATCATGAAAATATCCATATACATTGTGTTTAACTGAAATGAGATTTCTTTTGGGAAAAAAAGAAATTCCTTTCTTTGGGAGGAAAGCAGGCTAAGTTTTACTGGGTAAAAGAGAATTACGTCACTCCTGATCATTGATTGAACATGTCTGAGAGACTGTCAGTATTCAAAAAGGGTTTCAGAATAAAACTAAGATACTAATGCATTCTTGCCATAGTTCCCAAATATTCAGTTTCTGCTCTCAGTAATAACAGGAAGCGATATGGGCTGGCCCTGCTAGAGTACTCCACTGGCCACTACTAGGCTATCTCCATGCAGAGTCAAGCTGAAAAGTCTACTTAGCTTCTAAATATGTTGGAAATAGCATTTCATTAATTTTCAAGTTCTTACAAAGTGAAAAAAAATATTTTATTTTCAATTTCTTATCAAGTGAAAAAATTGAGGAAAGAAACTATTTAAAAATTAGGTGTCAATAATCTTCACAATATGCCTGAATTAAAAATATTAAATATTCCCCTACCACTGCTTATGATAGGTTACCATATAATTTTAGCAGTTTTACTTTCATCTTTTAATCAAAATAGTCTTATTAAAAATATTTGCCAGCTACAGTGCTCCTTTCTCATTCTTTCCTCTGTCTTCTTTTGGTTTAGGTCTTTGTCCTCCATTACACCCCACCTTCGCTTATGGTACAGTAGGTTGGAAAGTAATTCTTTTATCCATGCCAGGAACCAATTATGGATTTCACAAAAGGAGCTGACAAAAGAGGCTCTGTCTCTGCTCTCAGCCTTTTGCTCCCTCAGGCCCTAAAACCCAGAAGTGAATGTGCATGGCCAGAATTCTCAATTTCTTAGAAGAAAGCAGGCAGTCATCTTAGTGAGTGTTTACTGGCTTAGAAGTGGTAATAGGAAAAGCTGAGTATGAGCATCTCTGAGGATGGACGAGCAGTATGGTATGAGTATTATCATCTACCTGGTACAGACAACACAAGATTTTCAATCGTTTGCTTTCTGTAGCTCTGTGTCATGACTACACTTGAATCAGTAGGATCTTGTACTACAAATTTCCATGCCATTTCAAACACCAACCACCCTGTTCGATTTGGCCCATTATGTGTAAATGAAGCTAACTTCAAATCTATACTAGGGACTAAAGTTCGGAGACACGCAGTTGCACCATGTGCACATACTTGGCTGGACACAGATGTTTCATCCAGCCTGTTAGAGATAAAATGAAAGTTTCTCTACTGGTATGGGTGTGGCAGTTTCTAGAAATCCCACAGAGTACATTTAAGATGCTACCCAGTTATTAAAGGTGAGACTCACAGAGTTAATCTCTTATTCTGACTAAGGAAGAGGAAAACGGGGAATTTGGTTTCACTTAGAATAAACACTCATAGTTTATCCACAGACCACTTGGATGGCAGAACTGGGCTGCAAGGGAATTAGAAGAAGAGAAGCATCTTTATATTTAGCTGGAGTGGGAAATGGGAAGCTAAGTTTTACTCCACACATTACGAAGAATGTAAATAAGCAATCAAAGAGCTAAACATGAGGAAATGAGATTAGAATGACAATTTGATTCACTGGTGTCCAGTCCCTTGCTTAACGTAACCAGAAAATATTTTGTTATATCCAAAGGAATTACACTAGGGCCAACTTCTGCTCAAAGTCTGCAAAGTCTCTGGTATTATTTCTACTACTGTGACAGCAAGCTGAGTGAACATGTAAGGGAATATAACATATGCTTTTTATGCTGTTACCTTTACACAGGACCGCATCTCCTTCTTCAGAGCTTTCTCCAGTCACAAGAAAAATTGAAGAGATTTAGTGATCCTAATTTAGAATTTGCTGATTGCAACTGAACAGAAAAATAAATCTCTGATGTTCAAGGCACATTCAAGGGATATAAAGGACTTAACAGTTATGCACAGTCAGTATATCATCTGGTTCTGACATAGCTCTTGCTGCTGGGCCGGATCCTTTTAACAGCGGTTCACCACTTGTAGTTAGACCGTTACAGAAGAACACGTAATAAACATGTCATCAAGTAGCTTATTTGCGCACAGAAAAATACAAGACCACCCTTCCCCTTCTCCATCTCAGCAAAACCCTGTGAAGTTCATTGGGTATAAGCTCTTCTGCATGAGCAAGAAATTAATCGCGTCACTTTTTGTTCGGTCAACTTCTTACGTATTTCAGCAGTGGACTTCTCTGGCCATACAGGCACTATACAGAAGCTTATCTGCATACTGTACATGAGATATCTGAAGAAGTGTGTAAACAGTGACAGCAAGTTTGTCTCACTGTCCTTGAGGAGGGAGTTCATAGTTTTGCAATGACATTAGAAAACAACATGGCTGTAATTTTGGAGGGATGGAATAAGTTACATTCTGTCTTCTAAAATAACATGTATTTTAGTATGGAAAGTTAAATGGTGCCTACTGCATGAACTAAATATATATTGAGAGTCACAGTAGTGACGAGAAGCCAAGTTAGAGAGACAGAACTGCTGTCTTATACACACACACTGAGCACAACTCTCACACTGTGGTACTTTATGCTGCGATGGAACTGTAAGGAGGGCTTAAATGCAAAGAATGAGTACGTAAGAATCATACCCACTGAGCTGACTTAAAACATGCAGAATACAGGGACAGATGATGGGCATATGATAGACTGCATGGCCATGTTTAATAAACAAATGCATCACAAGCCTTTGCAATCTATCACACCATTTTGACTGGATGATCTACCTACCTACCACTCTCCCAAACACTTATTTGAGTGCTCTAGACCCTACAGCCAGCTACAAATAACCCTCCATTAAAACTGAACAAAAAGAGAAATAATTTCTCCTTCCGTAGATATATTTAAAATATTCTCTCCCCACCTCACTTGCCCAGAATAAGTTTCAGTTCTGGACCAACATAGCATATTTTCTAAAGATAAAAATGGAATTAATCCAAAGCTTAGTACTCTGCAGCTCTGTTGCTGGAAAAGAAAAAATTCCAGCTGCTCAGTGCGAAAGACAGCATTCATTTAAATCCTCAAAGATAAGTCATAAAGAAAGACAGCATGACATGTAGAAAAAAACATTTAAGGGTGGGTGCTGGGAGAGTCTCCAAATCTTTTGTTTTAGTCTGAATGACTGAATTGCTGGTAACAAAGTCACTTGACCGTGGAAGAGGATGGATACTAAAATCATCTACACACACCTTTAAAATGCTACTACTCATGCTGATAAACATACCTAGTAGAACACATTCTTCCAGATCTACACTAAATGTGGCCAACTCCTATGTATTTGCTCTTAATCACACACACCAGCTATATGCACTAATTTCCACACCTTGGACACAGGCTAGAATAAATACACAAGCAATATTTGCAATGTAATAAATAACATAACATGCCGACACCCTTTGCAAACACACCTGGAGTTAAAATTTGAGGTCATGTCTGGAAAATGCTATCACAATAGCATCATATGCAAATATGATTTGGTTTTGTATTTGTGATTAAATTGATCAAAAATCATAGAAAAAATACTTTTTAGTTGATTGAGTTTAGTTGATGAGCAGAAAAACTTTGTAAACCACATTTATTTTTATGAGTTTCTTAATGACTGAAAGTTTTTGCATAAATGTGATGATACTCATCGTTTAACATTCACTTTTAGCATTATCCTTACTTGCCACTTATTGCAGATATGTGACAACGCTGGCTCCCTCTGGTGGTCAACATAAAATAAAAAAGTTTTATAGGTCCGGTCAATAAAATCTGTCCACCACGAAGCTTAATCTGTTTTTAAGTCAAAGGATTTTGTAGGAGCTGAGGACATTTATCATGCATCAGAATTGGATTAATCATGAATTACACATCATCCTTATTTCCTAAAGGCACTGAATGTCACAGCCACCACAGTCATAATACTGCAAGTTATTTTGATCCATACGCTATCTCTGCATTTACTTACCCTCTTCAAACACTTCCCAGTTGTTAGGAGGTTTTGTTTGTTTGTTCCTTTCTTTCACCTAGGTAGAAAAGTATTTCACCCTGAAGTACAGTATTTCAGCAATGCTGTTTGGTAGTGCAGAAAAGTGGTGAATAACTTAAATACATTCCTTACTAACTCTGGTAAGACCATTTTGATGGAGAGGTTTAGCACAGCAGTCTATTTATTATCATCTTCTCCATGTCATTCTCATTACATTTCTCTCGTCTCTGTGGATAAAATGAAAGGCATAAAACCAAGCAAATGCACATTTGTATCTCTGATAACTTAAGACTCCATCAAACTGAACTAAACTGACGCTTCTTCCTGTCACTGAAAATAGCAAACACACTCATTTATTTCCAGGAGCAGAACAGAGGTGGCTTCAGAAACCCTGGGTCAAGGCACAAAGCAAGGAGGGATTCCCTGAGCACACCTCAATGCCGAGGTGGTGCTCGCAAACGAAACTTCCATCAAGTTCATGTTCCCATGCTCCCACTTTGCTTGAATGCTCTACCCCCTCACACACACGTTATTAATGAATTAACAGTTGTGAAACAGCTTATCTATGCGCTTCCATTGAATAGATTTGGATATAATGAGTGCCACTGGAAGTTCATTCCCACACTGTATATAGTAATGGTAGGTTTTAAACATGCTAATGTTGGAGCATAAGCATAATTGCTTATAACTATGATGATTTCTTGTAAAGATACAGCTTTTCTTTTCTTTATTCTTTTTTTTTTTACCATTTAATACTACATATATGTACCTGGCATTTGTGAAGCTTGAAGAAACAAAGGATATGAGCTAGCACAAGCAATAACTTTTTTTTTTTTAAATTCAGGAAGACAGAGCTAGCTAGTTAAAGTTGGTCATTGCAATTTTACACAGAAATTTCACAGAAAATGTTGATTTCCACAAACACAGAAAAAAAAAGGCAAAAAAAGAGGCAAATTTGGCATTTTAATACAAAAATGAAATAAATTAAGGATGAGCAATGACTTTTTGAGTATTCAGCCACAGCATTTGCAAATTCAAGCAGACCACCTGGAAACAGCTTTTTACAGCAAACTTGCCAGATAGGTGGAGAGGGTCATAGCTGTATTCTTTCATGGCAAGAAAACTTTTTCATCAAAACTGTGACTTAGTTAAAAAGTTGACCTTCCACTAAGCTGAACTGGCATCAGTGCTAAGAACAGTTTTTACAGTATACTGTATGTCTACACTGTACTCAATACAAACCCCTTTGTTTCACCACTTCATTATTCTGTTCTTATTCTAGTCTTAACTCCATGGGGCATGTAACTCTATGGAGTTACAAATGGGATGTAAATACAGTAATAAGAATAGGTAAATTACGTTCTTAATCTTCATATTGTGTATATCTACTTTTTTTTTTTTTTTTAAGAGAGAAGACTTACAATTAAGCTATTGTCTTGTCTTAAGAAACTATTACAAAGTACCTGGCAGCATAGACAGTTCAATTCCACTCCACTTTTATTAGAATACCTTAGGGTATTAAATATATATTCTGAGGGATCACTTAAAACTTATTAACTACATGTCATATTTGTATTAAAAGCCATCAAAACCCTTTTTAGTCATGTTTCACATTATCTGTAGGAATGCTTTGTTTTGTTATTCTCCATTTTGCCTACCTGGAAAGGATTCAAGATGAACATGATTGTTTGCTTGAGGGTAAAACAATAATTTTTCATAATTTAAATTAGAGTTCTGTATTGCAACTCACTAATTTAAGTAACATAAGTGTCTTAAATCATGGCACATGTGAGGTCAGAACAGTTCTGGGTGTGTGCACCACTGCAACTCATAAAATGCATGTTTATAATTCAAAATGATTAAAAATACATGCCTTATGGGCCGCTCACACTAAGAAAGTTCTTCAGCACAAATAAATTTTTGGTAAATACAATCCTATAGCTGATATTTTAATTACAACTCACTGAATATTCCTATTACAACTGTAAAAAGGAGAGTTGTGGAACGAGATTTATCTTGAGCAGAGTGTTTGCATCTTTTGTTACAAAAATAGAACACACACCTTGATTGCCATAGGATGACTCCAACATCAAGATAAAATTAATCATACTAAGCACCAGGATGAAAGCACAAGTAAAGCCTATGAATCAGTATATTTGGTACTGATTCTTAGTATTACTTTTAGGGTTCTTTTAATCTGGCAGATCTTTCTATTTCATTTTTCCTTCACACCTTGAATGATAGCCAAGATATAGAAAGAATCCTGTACTTCAACATGACTAGGCCATGCCCTGTTCTACTTTTGTTTCAAAGGAACAAAACATATGCAATGAAGGAAAAATAAGATGTATTTGAGAATGTAAAATGCTATACCTAGGCTAATAGAAAAAAAGAAAAATGTTTTTAGGAAGTTTTCATGAAATCTTTAGATAGTATTGAAAGACACCCTTCCCTCCCCCATACCACACACTCTTTGAAACACCAAATCAAATTAAACGATGACTCAAAGTAAAGAGAATCCTTCGAAAAAGAACAGACGAATGTACAGATAATGCTTCTGAGGCTGATATATAGATTTACATAACACAGCATTCAGTTCTGGAGCGTACATCTCACAAATGAGTATGAAATGAACCACAACCAAAAATAATCAACGGTAATTAAAAGAGAATGTGCAAGTTCAAAAAGAAAGGAAGCCAAAATCTCAGTCAGAAAAAAAAAAAGGTTCATTTCCAGCAGGGAAGGAAGAAAGGCAACAGAAGAATCGGGGTAGCACAGGCAACAGGAGGTTCAGAGGTATGAAGGTCATAGGAAGAGGGTCTGTCAGACGCGCTTGGTGTATGAAGGGAATGATGCACAACAATAAACTGTTGGGGAAAAATAAAACAATAAAACTATGAATATCGTGTAGGTAACACAAAAGAATGGCTAGCATGCTCAGTAACCTCCAAGAACCAGATGCCCAAAGGAAGTGTTGCTATGTGTGCCCATGTACTGAAATTCTGAATTCCACGGGTGCTCTGAGACTGACTCCCTGGACACAGTATAAGCTAACACGATCCCAAGAGCATGACACCTACTGATATTAAACGTGTCTACAAACTTTGCTTAACTTGGCCTGAATTTAAATTCTCTAGAAGGTACAAGATAGATGATATTGGAGATTCAGCTTCATTCTTTTTCCTCAGATCAGGCTGGACAAGTATGAGAAGTGATGGTGGTATAAGCCTCTTACATC
Organism: Numida meleagris; assembly: GCF_002078875.1. Classification (NCBI taxonomy): domain Eukaryota; kingdom Metazoa; phylum Chordata; class Aves; order Galliformes; family Numididae; genus Numida; species Numida meleagris. The sequence continues at coordinate 79,330,386 of NC_034410.1, forward strand.
ATCCTTACCATTTTCTTGTTTTACAGATCATCTGTAAGAAAGAAAAAACTGGGCCACTTGAAAGACTTCTGCATCACTGCATTATGATAAGCCAGCAAAATTACCTACTCAGCAACCTCCAGCTCTCAATTAATTTAGAACCACATGTAGTTTTCTGAGTTTCTGTATCTGCTTTTGCTTTAACAAGTTCCAATCCTTAACAGACTATTTCTACTAACTGTGAAAGACTAGATATATATCCAACGTGACTGAAGAAACATGACCAAATTTTGAAATAGTCACAGCTTTCGTCAAATGGCTTATAGTACCCATTAATATATCACTGATATAATGAAAATATAAATAAATAGATATGGGGACAAGGCTCCTTTCTACTCAGTCTCTTAAAATGCACCTGGTATTACCCAGTTTATTGAGACTTTCAGGTGATGTGTGACATAACCAAAGCCATGCAAATGAGGTGACAATCTCCATTTCTGTACTACCAAAGCACAGTTAATTGTAAAGTCACAGGCCATGAAAAATCGGATTAGTAAGATAAGGAAGGCAACAGGATCGCACAAACGTATCATTTTAAACATGCATACACCATGCAGCTAAGGGTCAACAAGACCAAAATTAACAGGAAAGCCCATACAATGAGAATAAAAAGATTAAAAAACAAAATCCAGTTGGAACAATTGCACTCTTGTTTGTGGGAGAGACTCTTACAACTAGAGCCAGAAAAGCCGAATATCTTAGCAAAAGCCCTATTCATGAATGACTCACGCTCTACCTTAAAGTTTGGAAAACTCCATGAAGAGCGATTACCAACATCCTCTGTGAAATGAAAATTCTTCAACATGGGTTTCTCAGAGCACAATGGGACAACTGTGCGTCTGCTGGGAAGGAACGAAGGGTAGGGCACAGTGCCTCACAAACTATGGCAGATCATAAGGAACAAGAATTTAAACTCCACACGATCACATAATTTCTGAATGGGAATCACATCTTGTCAAATTGCTACTGACAGTCACCCACTCAGCAAAAAGAGACCACAATCATCAAAGAAAGCTGTTTTGAGAGTGTTTTCAGAACAAATATGCCTTTCATCAATATCTGGCATCAGTAGCTTATCCTCCTTCCCACCTTGTTCTATGAGAAAACACATTTACTGAGGTTAGAGTCAGGAAGATTGAAAACTTTGTTCTTCTTTGAATCTACCGCCAAAGTCCTATTTGCAATGCTTGAGGCATTCTCAGGCAATAAAAACCATCATTGCAAAATTCTGTTCTTATACCAGTCACTACGGTATCTAAGCACCTTTTGGAATTGAATTAGGCAATGTAATTAGCATACGTCATGTGTGCTGCTTACTCTCATGTGTACATCTATACTTGTTTCTCTCCTGTAAATCTATATGCATAGCCCTATGTAGGTAGAGTACAGCATAATTATAAAGCTAAACTTGTCCCTCTCCAACACTGATGCTTAATGTCTAAAATAAATATCCACTAAACACTATTGCTTTGCTCTCAATAAACTGAGGATAATAAAAGCTCACATTATGTTTCCATGTACAAGCTTAATCAAATCATTTTGGCTAGGATATTGTGTATGTTTAAGAGCAAATGATCAAGCTGATAACATCAGAGCTGCATTGATTAAAGTGTATTTGATCACCAAGGTAGATCAGGAAAGCATTGCAAAATACTGGAGTAGTAGAAACTCAAATGAAGCAGAAATATTAATGTAAAGAAGGCCACAACAGATTTTTAATAAAGGGAATATTGTAGGCAAGCTGATGGTATCTACCAAAAAAGGATTTCAGGTACGATACGATTTCTGTGCATACGTTGGTAAATAAATGAATCAGGGTTAATCCTCAATAAGGGTCAGGTTTTCTGTTAGTATGGATCTCCTCAATTTTTTTCTCTCCCCACAATAAAACTCACCAGTCAGTATTTCCTTGGCACAGATAGAAAAATAACACTACATATTTTGTTGGTACTGAACAGCAAAACCACCAACATCGAAGTATCAGAGTAACTGCTACCTGTAGAATAATTTTGGTACAGAAAACGCCTTGCAAAAAAGTCTTTGTCAAATAAGCAGCTAATGGAGGCATTTCTCTATCCCATAGTTTGGAGACAGACTCCTAACCTTCAAAGAAGTGTCCATGTGATGCCATAATATGCAGAGCTTTGCTGCCTTTACAGGATCTCCATGGGTGTGCAGGTCAAGCCCATAGGGAATACACTAAATGATCAAAGACTTGGATCGTGTACAAAGAATTAAAGACAGTCAATGGATAAGCATGAAAAAGTAACGAAAACATGCTTTTCACAAATACCCAAGGATGTGGAAACTATCTTATTATTTTCGTCTGATAACAGTTATGCCCCAAGGGGAAGAGCACACAAAAGAGTATCCAGAGATGTCAAGGAAGATGTATCCATTAGGACAGGAAGGCCTTTAACAACACACAGCTCGTGTAAATGGTTTAATTTTCCTGAAGGGAGACACCCTGCAGTTTTCAGCCTAGACTCACAGACCTACTGACTCCCAAAGGAATTTGTCTATGCAGAGAAAGTGTTAGTACAGAAGATTAAAGATGGAGAATTAATATAAGGCAATGAATTTTTGCTTCCAGTTGGGTGAATTCGCGTGTTTTGATGGTTGTTTTAAAATGTTTTAATGGCCAGGGATCTCTTGCAAACCTGCCTCCAAACAAGTGCTTAATTTACTTTGCATTAATTAGTTACACTGCATTGGGCATTTCAAAAAAAAACAGGCTGGAAAAAAGGGAAAAAGCAGACACACATGTACAGAGAGGAAAGTCTGGAAAAGCTACCCTCTGAGAGTAATTATCAACAGACATGGAATGCAAATACATATATTTTGAAACATACGTTTAGGTACCAGTTTTGTTGGTGCTGTAACATCTGCTTCTCTGTAAGAGACTGCTGGATCCATATTGTCTCTGTCAGGAGGAGGGTAAGGTGGGGGTGGGGGGATCACTAACTGGGGTGGGCCACGAGTGGGGCCCCTAGGAGGCTTTTGTGGCACCTGCCGTCCATCACCTACAGGGGATCAATTGACTAGTTACTTCAGCATCAAGACAATGTGTGCTTACTGTTTTTATAACACGCGTTGATTTTCCCTTACCCATATCCAAAGTCTCTCTGGATATAATTCTGTTCTTATTTAAACCCAGGTAATTAAGGGAGAAGGAAAAGCCTGGACTCCTTCATCAACGAGACTAGAACCAGGCCCAAAACATGTGTACATCACAACTAACAGTTGATATCTTTATTGGTGTTTTGCCAAATATAAGGAAGGAGAAAAATAATTGAAAAAAGAAAAGGCAAAAGCTACAAAAGGAAATGAAACATGAGAAAAAGGTTTTATTATCCCTAAGTGTCAAAGTGAATGAATTTCTTGACCTCTAGGATACTTGATGCGACTATTTTCCTCACTCTGTAAGAGGAAAAGGAAAATGCCTCAAATCAGTATTTTTAAGTAGGTATCTTGACAGGTTTTTCTTTTTCTAGGTAGTTTTTGTATCATTTTGTCACTGTGGAGAAGCAGCTGATTAAGTCATTCTTAACAAAACTGTTAAGCTATCAAAGGAAACACTCATAACTTTGTGAGCCTATTTCAATACTATATGTAATAACTAAATAGATAAGCATCATTGCACTATGCTGTGGTGCTGAAAAGCTGCTGCCAGTTTGCAGCATATAGACCTAGAGCTATTGCAATTCAGAATGTCCTCAGAAGCTGAAAGCAAGCTGAGGAAACAAGACCATCTGCTTTCTCTGCTCTCATGACCTGCCTTAGGCATCTGCAATTGGTCACTGCTGAAAATGGATACTAGCTGAGACGGACCTCTTGCCTGCTCCATTCTCATTGCTGCTGCGCTCTTAGGCTCATGCTCTGGTGCTGCTGAGAATGGGAGTAGCACCAAGAGTGAGGAAAAAAGATTAAATCATTACTAGTTAGGAGTCACTAGTTTGTAGAGACTCGAGACACAATTAAATGCTGCCAATATGCGGACTCTTTTTAACTGCTTTGAGAAAACAGCACAATGCTTTGGGATCAGAACAAGTGACTCAGTATTGAATACTGAAGTGCTCCCCATCTGCCTGTTTGAGAATATTTTAAATAGGATCTTTTGCTTGGATTCATGAGGCTAAGTTGGGAGATGCACAGGTAGCTTTAATCCTTTTTCATCATGAGGCTGCCTATTTCTCACAGCACATTTCCCCCTCACTACTGTCTTGCTTTTTTCACAGCTTTTCCTTCCTGATTTCAGAGCCATCTGTGCTTTCTCATCATTTTCATCCAAGGGCCTAAAAGAGAAGCTGTTTTACCAGTCTTCCTTTGCTGTAACATTTCTCCTTGTAAATGAACGTATTCATTCAAGAAAGTAGCAGAAAATGAGAAGCACTGAGGACTGAGCTACTGTGGGATGAGCTCTTTGTCAGAGTAAATTAATAAGGCTCCAGTAAAGTAAACGATACTAAAGAACCCTACATCAACAGTCTGGCCAGCAAGCACTTACGTACACAGCACTGAATGACCAGAAGTGGTTCTGCTCTGCTTTATTTCAGCTGCAACATTCTGAGCACTGATACAAAATAAAATTAACACTTAAAAAAAGTTAAAGCACCAAGTGTTATCAATCATCAACTTGCAATAGGGCAAGGCATGAGAAGTGTCAGGCTGTGACATCAGCAATAGTTAAAAGTAAGCCTATTTGCTGAAAACTCCCGTGTTATATAGCACAGATATAACATTCCCCTTGGGGGGCTTAAATAAGAGATGTCAGTGGAGTCGAGCATGTCACAAGATAATGGACTCCTGCTGCTGCATAAATGCTGAGGCATTAAATGTGAAGCATTTACTGAAAATAAATGTTGGAACAAAGCCAAGAGGTTTCTTTCTGAACTGTGAGGCATTTGTAATGTAAGCAATTATGTATGACAGGATGTCATATCTGTATGTCTTAGGCACTTTATGGAACATGAGGTCAAAGGCATGAACTGAAGTGCACTGAGTGCATTACAGCACTTAAAGAATGATTCTCTTAATGTACTGAAAAACGAGTTCCAATATGTGAGGTTATTATCTCGTATCTTTGCCCATCATAAAATCACTTTGTTTGCTAAAAAGCATAATCTTGGGGTCCTCACTTGGGCAAAGCTCCCACCGGCCTGAATGAGCTTGCAGTCAGATAACAATAGAGGTCTGTGAGAGCATTTTTCAGTCTTCCTATATGACAGTAAAGGTGTCACATACAGCTGAAGACCACAGTTCCTTTACTGTCTCCAGCTACATATGGAATTCCTTTAAGAGCACCAGTTCTTTTCTTCTAGCTAAAGACTAAGGAGAAATTAATTTAAAATAACATCAAGGAACACATTCAAAATAAAAACTTCACTGAATATGGTGAGTTGATATCAAACTTTTGGAGGACTACAGGAAAATGTCTTTCAGTTTTAGGAAAATTTAGAAGAACTTGAACTAGCTTGATTGTACTTAAGCTCTAGTAGAACCCCATGGCTTCAGATGGATTCACAGTTGCCTGGCCTATTTCCTTATTTCCCATTTACTAGCAAAACCATCATGACCTTGGAGGCACAGAAAAGGCCCAGAGCAAGTGCTTTGGAATATCTATCTTGTACCAAACATTCAAATCGTCCACAGGGTCATCTACATTTTACTACTCCAAAGTCCTCTGCATGGTGCCATTAAAACAAGAGGCAATATACAAACACTTATTTCCAGACTTTCATTCTGTAGAGTAAATGCATTTTTTTCCCCCAAGGTTATAAAATTTCCCAACTCAAAGCATAACAGAATTAATAAAACTCTGAACACTGACTGCTGAAAGCACATGCATGGAATTACACAGGAGAAACGAACACCTCTCACCCATTGTGCTCTTTCTCTTGTCTTCCATCTCTTCCCTCCTATTTGGCATGGCAGGAGTGGGTGGAGCAGACTGAGTTGGTGGAAGAGGTGCACGCCTCTTCTTTTTCTGTAGATCATTTAGAGATGCTCCTTGTGAAATCTAATAAAATTGAAAAATACACAAAGTAAAGGATGTGTTGGTGCTATTTTAAGTTATCAATAACATAAAAAGTGACTGTCACATGACCTAATTTATTTAGCACACAGCATCACAAAAATACTTAAAATAAGTATTTCTAGTGACAAGGGGAGATTGATAAGACAGAAGAGAAGAGGCATACTAATGCACTCAGAGAAGGAAAGGGGCAAGAACTGCAAACAAATGTCACAACAGAACTACCAGTCTGTTTCATTAGATATTTTTGGTAGAAGGAGATTGCAGAGCAATGCATAGTATGACACTACGTGTAATGACAGGCTTAACTCATACCATGCTCTTGTTTTCACCATTGGTTTCTTCAGATCTTAAACTATGGTTAAATACTCCAATCTGTATACGTAGGGAATAAATACTCTCTCATTTCTTTCATTTTCTCTCAAACCAATGCTTCAGGACTTGTGAGAAAAGTATCAAAATTTGAGGTCTGCTTGTATAATGATAAGAGATGATACTGTACTCGATTTATGTTTACTGGACTTCTTAGACATAGTTCCAAAGATCTGTAACACCTCTGCTTCCAAAAGTTGCAACATGTTGGCTGGCCAGCCAAAGCTTCGTTACTGTTTACACTGCTTTTTATAATATGAAACATTTTATTAGAAGTGACTTGGGTTTCACTGCATTGCATAATATTTTCTGTTGATTGTTGGAACATAGCTCTGTTTCCTTTCACCGGAAGAATAATTAAAAAAAAACAACAAAAAAACATATGAAAATCTGTTGAATTTTTGTATTTGAAAAGTACAAGCAATGCTAGACAAAACCAGGCACAGCTGAGGCAGAGGGTAATGGAGGCTGCCCACACATAGCATGCTGTTAGCATTCCTCAGTCTTCCCTCATACCGCTTCACTGCTCTGTCCATCTTGATAATCTACATAGCTGAAGATACATAATATAAAGAACCGCCTGGCAGTTTTTTAATATTATGAAGGCCTAGATAATAACAATCATTCCTTTCCTCCAAAAGACTGGTGAACTCTCAAAATACATTTGTTGTGGGCAATTTCATTAAATGAATAGTAGCTTCACACTGCTCAAAGCTATTACCAGAGATCACAGGAAAAGCATTCATTTGTCCTTTCCTAGGCTGAGTGGGAACTCTGAGGATAAACAAATTTTACAAAGAAAAGAGCCTCCCTCTCCCAGCCTTCCTTTTCAAAAGTCCTCAGGAAGGGTCTAGTTTATAAAACATGGAAACTCAATTACCTTGCAGGACAATGCTCTAACCACTATGCCACAGGACATACAGATGCTCTCCACCTGTTCTTGGTGTCCTGCACATGAAGAAATTTGGTAGTAACTGCACTGCCATTAGAGCACATTAACCAGGATGAGCTGCGGGCTACAGCAAACAGGGACAGAAGGTGGGGAAGGAAAGGTGTTCTGGTTCTGGAAAGGTGTCCTCGTTTTAGGACTCGCTAACATGGACTGCTTCTGTATTTTATATTAAATATCCATTGGGCATGGCACGTGACTAAAGCCAGGGAGGTCAATCTAGATAAAACTAAGCATAGCTAATGGCCAAGAATGTTGCCCAAAACTTCAGGGAATTTGAAAAAAATACCTTTCTCTTCAGAAAAGAGCACCAGGCCAAACATTCAGTAAGAGGTACAGCAAAAACTGAGAGTTTCTCAGGAAAACTTTTATTCAAATTAATAAAGTTACATATGGGGCATCTCTTCTGATGAAGAAACTGTCTGCTAGTTGTTAGAAACTGATTATAATTGACTAAAGTTGGATTTAGGTTTTTTTTTAATTTATTTTTTACAGCACAAAAATGCTCAGTAATCAGTTGAATAAGGATGGGAAGCTCTGTTCAGTTAAACAGGCTCATCAGGCTTTGGTTTTGCAGACTAGGAATTACACAGAGGACAGCTACCTAATTCTGCACTCTTCACACTTATTTAGGGTAATTGGCAAAAGGCACTCAGAAAAAAAATCACAGTTCTCTGCTCTGCCTTTTAGAATAAGCAAATACATTATAGCTTTTAATACTCGATTCTTTAGGATAGTACTTAACAAAAAAGAGAAAATAAGTGAAGAGGGGATGAGACTGAACATTAAAATCTAACTCTAATGTCCAAAATTTTGTAGCTATGAAGAATCACCTGAGAGACAGGCAGAATTAGAATTTCCCCAATACTTGATGAGTACAGGCTATGACTTTTGCAGCTATTTAATAGCATCTTTTAGCTTCCAGATTCACTTAGGTCTCTCCAAGCAGAAAGGTCACTTTACTTGAGGATAAAAAATGGATAACAAGAGATTTAAATGATAAGCATAGGAAACCTCGAGAATCAAGGCAGAAAGAAAAAATGTTTTTCCACTTGAAATGGTAGAGATAACTAATCAACCCTCACTGAGTACCAGGTAAGTGAAGGATATTAGTCTGGTATAACCAAATTCCTAAAAGATACGTTACGGGGTTACAAAGAAGAAAGAATTCTTGATAGAAGCTAACTTATATCAGCTATGAGTGTTCTTATTTAGTGGAACCTTTTAAGGAATGTTAGACAGATGTATAGGTGAATAAACTGCTACTGACAAAAAAAAAGCTAAAAAATAGCTAGTACACAACTGCAAGAATTAAAGTCTTGTCAAATACACACACAAAAACTTTTATTGTATGGTCAGCAAAACACAGCATACTTCATAAACACCATAAAGAAAATGAACTGTGCTGAAAGCTAGACAGACTACAATGCGTGTAAGAAGTGTCTAGTTAAAGAACAGGTTATAAAAATTGTTAAAGTAGTTCTTTAAAGCTAACCTCAGTAAACATATGAGGCTAAACATCAATACTAAAAAAACCACAAAGAACATTCTGTTTCCTCTTTGCAATTGTATATACTGAAACAATAGAACTTGAAAATAAGTTGTTATGGCTGGCTGCTTCTTTTATGAAGAAATCAAGCCTTAACAACATTATCTGAAGTAATTTCCCATTCAAATTTTGTTACAGGAGCCCCTCTCTGAATGTAATAGAGTATTTCCAATTCTTAGCACCTTCAACTATCTATTATTTTTTAAGGAACTAGATGAAATTATGAGGTGATCTTCAACTCGTGCAACACTTACTAACATATTTAAATGTTACGTGTTCTCTGACTATAACTAATACCATCAACTGAACTAGAGATGAATGAAGTGGGTCGAAAAGACCTAAATCTGACAAACGGTGCAATTTGTTTCCATACTGATGACAATAAATATGACGCAAAAAAAAAATCCGTTAAATTCGTATCACAGAATCACAGAATTGTAGAGGCTGGAAGGGACCTCTAGAGATCATCCAGTCCAACACCACTGCAGCAGGCTCCCCAGAGCAGGTTGCACAGGAAGGTGTCCAGATGGGTCTTGAGTATCTCCAGAGAAGGAGACTCCACAACCCCCCTAGGCAGCTTCATATCATGACTCACATGCTGTTTGAAAAATATGTCCAATACTGCAAACAAAATATTTGAGGAATGTTCTGAATGTGGCTTCTTTCTGTCAAAGTTCAAAACCTGTATTAAAATTGGAGGGCTCAAAACATACTGAGAGCAAAATAACGTTACAAGGAGGCTATGTGCCAAAGGAAAGGAGGAAAGGTACCCTACAAGGATGATGCTAGAAAATTTCAGTCAGTAGCATTTGACAGTCATGTAACTTGCAAAAGGGCTCTGGAGATTGTAACAGTGAACGTATAAATTGAATTTATTTTTAAGTGTAAGAGTTCAGTATTTTGTCTGGGTTACACTGCACCAAATAAGCTGTCATGAAAAATATCAATGGAGATCGAAGGAAACAAAAGCCATGATCATAAAAAATTCACTGAGTGTTCAAAGACAAGGAGGTGCTCAGATAAAGTTCCAGTGGGAGCTCTGCTCCTCTGCTTTGCCTGTCTCGACTCATAGGTCAGCCACTGCTTTTGTGTTTATCACCCCCCCACTATTAAGCTTCTAACAGAATCATAGAATCGCTCCGGCTGGAAAAGACCTTAAAGATCAACAAGTAATAGTAATGTTTATCTATGCAATTACTTGCTAAGTCATCAGGCAAATACCATGTTCCTTTTATTCACAAACCAAACTGAGCCTAAATATACTGCAGGCTTAATGCTCCCCAATCAACTTCCTTCTGCAAGCCAGAAACTGCACTGATGATTTGTGCTCCTCTGTCCTCCAGCATCCCCTAGCTCTGCAACTCACCTGCTGACGCTGGCTACGTATCTGTCTTCTCAATCACTACACTGACCAGAAAAGCAACCTCACTCTCCTGTTTCCAAAGACAAATTAAAGACTTCAACAGCACAGTTGGAGACTCACGCATACCCATCTCTGGCCTGTTAAGGGCTGCCCACAGGCATTTGCCACAGGTGTTAGAGAACAAAGGCCTGGGTTTAATTCAGCCTTGAAAGATGCCTATAGAGTGTCCTTGTTAAATAACAAAATACAGCACTGTTGTAAGTACTACAGTTTTATCTTGCCAATTAAAGTATGAAGCAACTAGAAATTTATTTCAAAATGGTGATACTAACAGGTAAAAATGCTTAGGCTAATGCTGGAAACCCAGCAGTGTCTTGTAGGTTTGAGGGGAAAATATCACAGAACTTCTAAATGGGATGTTGAAGGCCTTTGGAGCTTTCTGTGTACTAATGCCCTTCAAGCAACATGTTTTGTACATTTATTTAATAGCTGTGGGAGACCTGATAATCTTCAACAATTACCATGTTGGAACACAGAGGCCAGAAGGAAGGGGCGCATTACCCTCCTTCTTCCAAGAGTTATGTTTGGGGCGAAGAGGTGAGAGCAGACACATACTTTCTGAAGGATTGAGACAGAGCCTGGAAAAAAAGCTGAGTCATCTCAGCTCAGAAGCACAACTAAGGACACAAGAAGGGATCAAACTTAAAACTGTAATGGAAAGACTTCCTTGGACTTGCACAATAAAAGCAAACAGCATCTTCTTGAGTTACTTTTGGATTAACAAGGCTTCCACTGAACAACTATGGGTATTCTCATAGTTGGGGTCTACACCCACTGGAGAAAGCCTGGAGGAAACGTAGACAGACTGTTCTAAATGTGCCTCCAAAGAAACCTCCTCAGTGGACTCAGTCAGCATGTGACTGAGGTGTTAAAAAAAAAAAGTGCATAGTTTGCATTTCAAAATCCAAACTACTCTTTCTAGTACTTTCATGAAAACAAGAAACATTTGTCTTACAGCAACAGATTTTTCCTTTTACTCTCACTGCTATCACTTTGACATAGACCAGGAAAAACGGAAACTTAAAAAACTTACAATTTTCCAGGGTTTGATTTTTATGAAAATCACTGTTAAACAATACTGTTTAAACATCCTAGAAACTGATGATACATGCATTTTATCAGTGAAAGAATAATATTTGGACTAAGGACTGAATGTAAAGGATGTCCTATGATAGCTTAGCATATTCAAATATTTTATAGCATATCACATAAAAAGTGTAAAGTAAGCTCATATACTCTTCTTCTCATTTACCTTTTTCTAATGCAACATCACAAGTCAGGATCTTTCACTGTTTTACAGAATGTTTGTATTGTTGTGATTTCTGTCTCATTTGTGCATAAAACATGCTGTTCAGGGAAACACTGAGTGATTATCTGTAGAAATTGTTTTTAGAAGCAAATAAAAAGGACTGGAAGAACACGCATAGATTCAATCACAGGCATGTCTTAACTACAAATTGATTTCTGTCATCCAACACAGACATGACACACACGTTGATTTAAGCAAACCAGATTTTGATACACCTCTTGGTGATGATACTGTATGGGTCAGAATACAAGAGTATTTAAGTACCAATCAGAGAAAATTCTGAGAGTTAGCTTTTAACTAAACAAATGACAGCATCACCTCAAACTATGTGTGGGACTATCCCAACCCTTTTCTCCTCTCAAAGAACAGTACAAAATCTTGAAACAAGAGTAATTTCACAATAAGATTTGGTAATAAAAAGACAATTTTTACTAATCACTTTCTAGATATAATTGTGACTGCACCGATGCTTTTTCAGCACTGACTGAAAGACAAGTGGTAGATTGGTATGCTAGCAAGATTTATGGCTTGAGAGTTTTTAAATGTATTTTTTGCTGTGATTTTGTACATAATTTAAAGCAGTTGAGAAAAAAATATTTTTATCCAAGAGGAGCCATTCTAGGAAAATCAGAGAGATAAATCTTTCAGCTGCAGAACAGAGACATAAATCTGTCCACTACACTTGATGATATAAAAGCTACTCTATCCAGCTGAGACTGCACTTTCACAGGGCAACAGATTCTTCAACATGCCTAGCACCAGAAACCACAAGAAGTCCCAAGTGAACATTAATTTGCCTTAAACAACATTCACTCATATGTCTAAAATTCCCTGCACTAGTCATACACTATTAGACTTTTCAATGACATTAAGCATAAACTGACAAAGAGAAATTCTGGGAACTCCCAAAGAAATGGAACTTACAAACAACTCATGAGGCCAACCACTGCCAGTTACACTATATTAAATTGTCTATTTAGAGCTGAACCTTATTTCCTTATTGGGCAGTACTCCATTTCAGTTGACTGAAGACTGAATTTCTAAGCTCTGAGTATGTTACAAATGGCATTCAAAAGTGGCAGTCTGATGTTTCCCAAAAACATGCCTTTTGTTGCAGATTGCATATGAGTGGTGGAGTATTTAAAATGTCTGCTAGGATCCCATGCAATGCAACAACATATTGTAAAAGGAACATACACAGAGATACTCACAACCTGGCACATGGAAACAGAATTAAGGAGCATATTCTTTGAAAAAATTGTCATTTTGATAAAAAAAAAAGGCATATAAATGACTACACATTCAGAAACTAGCAAGCAGTTTCTCTGGAGCAGGCATTTACATTCTGTACATCTTGATTTCCTAGTTCTCGATCTCGCAAACCCAACGACAAAATGAATAATAATAAATGTAAAGGAAGAATTTAAAATAAGTGATAGGAAGTTAAGAAATGAATGCCGGTGAAAAAGACTGATGACCTGACATTTGGATTGACTACTCCCAGTGTGTTGTCTTACTTAGGATACACCAGTTTCAAATGGTAGATGCCTACATGGGGAAATCCTCAAGCTACTGCTCAACCCAACACCAGCTAACTCAGCTGATCATTTGGCTCATGCGATGTCTGCGCCTCAGTCACACTCACGGTCTCAGTTTCTGAGCTGCTTTTCTGCTATAAGTGTTCAGTCGCTGTGTCAAATTGGGAAGTCAGCCTTATAACTAGGGTGAAAACTGTAGTTCTATTTTGAAAATACCATTATTATTTTAATTAGATGCCACAAAATATTGTATAATATTGCCCAGTTTTATGCTATTTAATTTCAAATTTAATTTCTTGCATAACTCTTGCACTAATTTCATAATGAAACTTAACAGTCACTACCAAAACTGAAGCTGTGACCACAAAAACATCTCAGCATTAATAACAGACAAAAAGCTTAGAATCACTGAATTCTACAGAAATTGCTATGTTCTTGTGTTTTTTACTCATAAAATGAAGAAGACAAAAGTCAAGGATGTCCTTAAATACTCAGTTGATTGGCAACAGAAAGCTAAATCAGTTGACAGAAGAAAGCCACTATGAGGTGAAGGGGCAAGCTCATTTTTCCATCTGTTTTTATTGAACACACCCTTTGTGAAACGTCATGGTCAAGGGCAGTTAAAAATTAATGTCATTCTAATCTTCTTTAAACACTTTAACTTGTTAAGCTAAATGTGTCAAACAGGAAACTATCCATAAACAAATCTGAGATGTTAAATTACTAAGATAGCTGTGATTTCCTTCTTTTGCAAAATCTCATTACTAGCTGGAATATTATTTCCACTCAAGGAAGTCACTCTACAGCACCAAATATTTTCACATGCATTGAAACATGTAGACTACACAAGTCTGCGGATGTTTGTTTTGGCAGAGAATTGAACTTCCTCTGTTCCCCTGAATACAATATAATCGCCCTCATTTATGTCTTCATTTAGGGAAAAAAATTCCTCTGATGGTTAAAAATCATATTTTAAAACCACCACTAACTGACTTGCTACTAAGATTGATTTCTCTTCTCAATATAGATTATGAAGAAAAAGAAAAAAGGCAAGAATATCCTCCATTTTTTTCATGTTTGTGCTTATCTTTCAGCTAGAGCAATACATTTGAAGAGAACAATTGAGCATTAATAGGAGTTTAAAGTACACAGTAGGACTGATGCTTTATATTTCTTCTGGCAACTTTATGAATGAATTTGATAGGTATCAGTTGTAGTTCCTTGAGCCAGTAGTGCCCTTGGGAAAGGCCCTGGTATAAGGATTTTATATATAATCTTTTCTTCCTCTGTCATATTCAGGATTACATGCTGGTTGGTTGGTTGGTTTGTTTGTCTGTCCTTAAAAATCATGCAGATGTCATGAGTCAACTGAAGATCTGCAAAATTTGCTTTGCATCTTTGTCCAATTTTCTGCTAAAAGGATGGCCTGTAGCCTAAAACATGATAGGTCTAGAAAGCAAAATGCAATCTCACAAATATTTGACCAGAAACAAGGAGAAATACACCATTTCTACTACTGCTAAGCTACATAATTCCCTGGAGCTTATGTTTTCCTTTGAACTTAGAATTTTCTCCTATAGGAAAGAGTCAATGTGAATTTTAAGCACTTAGAATTGCACCAAATCCTAAGCAACATCCTCTCAAGTTTTCTCAGTTTAGAGAAGAGTGAACCGGACTTATTTCCAGTATTCCACGCCACTTACATTACTTCTCTCTGCCTGCACACACATAAAATGCCTGGGAAACCTATTTTGGGCAGAAAGTCAAGTGACATTTTCATGTCATAGTTTCCCACCGTTCCCTGCAAATTTCCACTCAGTCTAGATTCTCCGAGGACTTATGAAGGGTAGCCAAAAGCCCCTACTTCCATGACCTTCAGAAATCAAGGAGAAGGCGAAATAGCAAAGTGGTAGCAAATTGTAAATTAGGTGTATTATTATGGATTGTAGCGTAACATGTCTCTACATGAATCCACCCCTTACAAGTATAAGATTTTTATAATCCAAAATGATGAATGTGCTCTGCAGCAGACCAGTTTGAGAAATCCACTGTGACACTCCACTCCCTATCTATGACTGGAAGCGGCACCAACATGCAGCTGAGCAGGACTCAGGGACAGTCTGCTAAGCTATGACATTCTAGTTAAGGTGAGCACACAGCAAACAGAATGAGGCACCTGCTATCTTCGAGTGACCCACACTTACACTGCTCATTCTCTAAAGAGGTGAAAAACTTAAGCGGCATGGAGTTAGAGGAATTGGATTTGCATTCCCACCTCTCTGAATCATGAATTAACTCAAGTGAAAAATAGCTTTAAGTGTCAGCGAACAGTTTTTAGTAGATTATATTCATCTGGAATGTTTTGTTTTCTTATTTATCTAGAAACTGATCAGAAAACAATGCCATTAAGCTACTGAATTATACCCGATTTACACAGCACACATTTAAGTAGTTAATTTTTCTAGTATATACATAGAATGTTTGCTTTTTTAAAAAATTTAATATCTAAGAAAGGTGGAGTTACAAGTGAAATCTGAAAAGTGACACAAACCCAGTTTCTAAATTAAGCATGGTCTTAGGGTCATTTTTCACTGCTTACTGAATGCTCGTTCCTCAGAAGCCTTGCCTTGTCCATTAGCTTCCCCTAAAATAATCTGCCTGACAAATCTAATAATTACTCAACACATACTTTCTCTTTAATGAGAGTTAACTCTTACAATGACATCAGCCTGTTCTATTTGTCTGTGACTTGCAAGCCAGATGAAGTTTACTTACTAAATGTTGCAACCCTGCCAAAATCCAGGGCTGCACAGAACAGTATGTTCAGGCCCTGATGTCTTGCCAGTTTTCAATGAAGTGTTTGACAGAGACCACATGTGGAGGTCAAGTGATACTATCATGATCTCACCAGATGGTAAGTTGTGGTATTATTCCCAAGGCAGGTAGCATAATCTGTTCAGAAACAGTTGGCAGATGATCCATGATCTCACAGCCAGAAGCAACTGGATTATTGCAAAAGATCAGGAACATTACTGATGTTGGTGAAGAGACTTTTCCAAGAATTTTTCTTTTACATAATTTAAGGATTCAACTCTCAAGCTTTATGTTTTCTTCTAACAACAACAAACAACAACTATTTTATTAACTGCTATCTCAAGTCAGAATCCTTTCTGTCTAACAAATCTCATGCCTTTACATGGTTATGGTATGATGCATGTTAAGTGATATGAAAAGACAAAGCAAGCTCAGGTTGCTTGGGTTCTTTTAACTATACAGGTTAGAGGCCAGGACTGGATGGACAATTTTGCAGAAAACAGGAAAATCGACCACTGGGGATTCTTAACAACATTCTGCAGGTCTTCTTTTCCCACCCCCCTGCAATGTCGGTCTATCCAAACCAAAGTGTGAAACAGCACTTCACACAATCCAGCCTTCAGTTAAAGCAAGCAAGAACTTAATACGACTACTGGACTCACCTGACATTTCCTGGACGAAGCTGCAAAATAACTATTCCTGAAAATGCAGCAAAGCCACATGGAGGACTTTCTCATAAGCAACATTTTTCTCAAGCTAGAGAAGCAACATTCTCCTGAAAAACACATATCCTTAAAGTAGGTTTAAAATTTTTAAGTTTGCTGCGATACCTAATAATTGACCATGCATTTTATCTGAGCAAAGACGGATTCTCAAAGGGCCAGTGTAGAGGCAGCATCATCACCTCCCCTTGCACCTTCTGGATAACATCAAAACCTCCATCTTCCACTGAAATTCTGTACTAACGTCCTAATTCATACTGGCCAAACTTCAGAAAAAAAAAACAGTTTGAGACTGAGAAAGATAATATTCCTTTGAATTGATTCATCACAGTACGACATCATATGCTATTCAAAATTACAGGACAAAGGAGACAAAAATTAAATATATTAATTTCCAGTTAAAAAATAGGGACACAGAAGAAACTGGGAAATAAGTGGCTTAATTTTGAGTTTTTGAAATGTTTCCTCAAACTTTATTTTTAAAATAGGATGCATGCTGTTAGTAAATTAATGTGCAGCAGCACCAAGTTGAGCACTAGAAGCTCCAAAGAGGATAGGTGGCAATTTGCACAAATCATGGAATTTCTTTAGAGATACAGAGAAAAAATTATGTAATATAACATTAAAATGTAACATATCATTAAACAATACTCTTTGAAGATACTGAGAAAGTAGTCACTACAGTGCATAATAATCTACCTGTAGCCTTTGATAATTATTTTAAAATAAAGCTTGTTTACCTGTGCCTATATTTGAAATAATTTTTCAGATATGTTTTTCTTTTTTGAAGAGGCACAACTAACCCATTTTGCTAGCAGCCTTTTTTTTGAGCCTTTGATATAATTCCTAAATTTGATTCTATATATGACAGCAAGATAAGCCTTCAGCCATGACTGCACTTTTCTCTCTTTTAATTTGGGCCTGAATCATTAGCCAAACCAGAATGCACTTGTCTAGCTAAATTAAGCATCCAGACTGCACAGCAAACATTATCTGATGCTCTGTCGGCTGGTTTCATGTTTGTCTGAGCATTGTTTTGTCAGACATGAAAGGAACAAATTTGGATACCTCTCATTCAGCTAACTCAATGTCACATTTAAAGCTCTTTGGGGAAAAATGAACAAATCACCTTCAAATTAGAAATTAATTGTTCTGTGTTCTAATTTCATAGTCATTTGCTTCAATATAGGGCATTTTAAGGACCACAGACCTTTACTGCTCACAACTGCTTCTAGTAATTGGTTATGGTACATCTTGATAATGGACTATGTAATAGGATAGCACTAGTCAGGTTCAGCTCCAGTGAAAATATTAAATAGATAAAACTTTCCAGATTTATGATCGGTTATGAAGACCATTGTTTCTATAAAACTTAATTTAGTATGTAATCTCAGAATTTCATGTCTACAAAGGGCAACAGTTTATAAATGGCTTTTTCAACATAAGGCAATTAGCTTAAAATCATTAAAAAATACTCCACCCTTATATGCTCATCTTAAATAAAAAAATGTCACCTAATCCTTTGGGGAAAACTGGATAGATCCAGGAAAGCAGTATGCCATAAGAGATCTATCTGACTTGCCACCCTTTGATGATGCAAAAGCATCATCATTTGCTAAGCGAAACAATAACCTCATCACATCACAAGGCAGAAGTGTACTAACAACCCATTCCTCAAAGAACCTGTAATCTAGACATCAAGCACAGAATGCACAGAAATACAAAAGAAATCACAGCAAGCAAGCATCAGTTTAGATGAAACAGTTTAGCTACTTTTCTCTTTAAAACAAAAACTACTCTAACAAAAAAAATGTTTTATATTAATATTGACTGATGATGATGATTGGACTTAAGAGCAACAGCTGTGGGGATAAGGCCGGGAATAGCGGCACACCTGTAGCACAAAGCTACAAGTGTAGTTCTTGGGGAAGGAGAAATGAAAGTGCAAAACATCCTAACGATCCACTCATCCACTTTTGTCTCGTCTTCCTCTTTAAATCAATAAACATATTTGACATTGATCTTTAAGATGCCAATTTCACGTGGAATGGAATTAAATCTTTCATGTTGTTGTTTTTTGTCAGTGATTGGCATATGTTCATGGGATTGCACTGGACATCAATGATACAGCTCTCAGCTACTGTAATTTGAGCTGCCTGCCTGCTTCTGCGCATTCTGAGATGAGGCCCAGGAGGGCTGAGAATAAAACCTTCTGAGTACTGTAGAGCTCTCTGATGCTGTAGTTACAGTACTAAGCTTAAACACATACGCCAGCCAAGTTGCTTTAGGGGTCACCCTGGAAAATTATTATTGCTCATATTATTTACTGGCAAAACTTAAGACCTAATTTTGCAAATGCGGAGTTTTACTCTTTAAGACCACGAAATACAGAGAGCAAAGATTGGGAACTGGAATCCTATACAGCTGTTTTTGTATTTAACAAGGACATGTTGTCTAGTAATCAAAAAAGCAGTGATAAGATGATCTAGTGAATTCAGTGCAAATATTACCAATGACTTTTCCAGACTGCTACCAAACTACACAAGCCTAATATTTAGGTTAGAACCTCTTCAATTTTCTCCTAAAGGAGCTCCACTGGATTGGATCAAGGGTTCTGTTCAGGCTGTAGCAAATACCTACAGGAGAGCAGAAAAAAAGGGAAGATATGCTCCTTCCTACTGATGTTTTGCAGTCACCAGCCTCTCCAGCTAGTTACCTCCTGGTGTGATTTCTATTTAAAATTCTGAACAGATTTTCTTTCTTGCAGGATTTCATTAGCTTCTTTTTGAGCCCACATAAACTCTTCGCACCCACATCAACCCTTGGCAAGGAGTTCTACTATTTTCATGAACAACCATATTCTTTGGTTTTACACATTTTGCCTCCTATCAGCTTCAAATGATGCCCACCTGCTCTTGTAATTGCTGGCTGAATAGCTGAACAGTCGAATTTCTATTCATAGTCTTCATATCACTTTTTCAAGATGAAGAAACAGCTTACTTAAGTTGCACAGCTGTCCTTGTATTAATCTAGTCCACACCTTTGATCACACCTGATGCCCTTCCAGGAAGCCTTCTCTTCTGTCTGGGAGTGAGCAGTACTGACATTCAAGATGGCATAAAAAAAGATCACAACAGAGTAGAATAACAACTTTTATCTTTTTTTTCTCTCCTAAAATACTCTGCATTGACTCCATTTCACTGCTCTTGAATTTTGAGGTGACATTTTCACAGAACTAAGTATTATGAACTTAAGATCTTCCTAACCGGTTATTATCATACGAGAGAACACTACTTTACAAGGTACTGGGGAAAATCAGAATGTTTTTTCTCTCACTTACATCATGCTAATCTAGAAAGAATTTCATCTGCTTGTTGAGCAAAGGAAAAAGAACCGATCACACCCATGAACTCTCAAAATAAATGGAAATGCATAAACGAAGTTAATAAGCTCCTAAATAAAATTTCAGACAGGATTACTGAAATAAAAGAAGGAGGGATACTAAAAGCCTAATTAGAAGTTTCGTAATTACCATACAATATTTGCAGCCTACAACATTCAAAATAGTGTTTTCTACATGATTTTATCGTGAAATACAGAGAAATACATAGTTTGCTCTGAAAGTAATGCCTCCTACTTATTTCCATGGAAACTACAACAAATACAAAGAGCACAATAACACTGATAAAGCAAACTGTCAGCTACAAAACACTGTTTTTCAACATAGTCACCACTATTAGCTTTGCCTTTTTGCCAGCAATGAATAAGAGCCTGCATGCCATGCTTGTAAAAACCTGCACCAGTGGAGGTGACCCACTGTTTCACAGCTGCTAGGACAGCACAGTTGCTAGGACTGCTCATGCAGTCCATCTTTCATTGGTCCAAAGAGATGGAAGTTGGAAGGCGCCAAATCCAGACTAATGTGAATGCGGCAATATGCTCTATGGTCTTTAAACTCCTGTGGGACCTGGTGTTATCGTTTTGCATGAGAAAGCTTTGTCTTCTTCTCAGGCCTGACTCTGTAATTTCAAGCCTTCAGCTTAGTCAGGATTGTGATGTAGCAGTCAGAGTTCATGGTTTGTCTGTATATCAGGAAATCCAGAAGGATCACCTCTTTCCTATTCCAAATGACAGAGGACATAACTGTACCCACTGAGGGCTGCATCTGGATCTTTTTCTTCAATGCGGAATTCACATGTCTCCACATCATGGACTGCCATTCTGACTCTGGCTTGTAGTGGCTATACCATGTCTCGTCACTGGCAATAATGTGATCCCGGAAGCCGCCACCTTCAGCCTCGCACTGGTCCAACAGGTCCTGACAAACTTGCATACAGTGTTCTTTCAGTTCCTGTGTGAGGATTCTTGAGACCCATCTGGAGCAAAATTTGTGATTTTCCAACATTACAACTACTGTTTCCAATGCACTGAAGCCAATATTCAGCTCTGTAGACAGCTCCCCGGTCATAATCTGCTGATCCGTGTGGACGAGCTGTTTGAGATACTCTTCATTTTATGGTGTGACAGTTTTGTGTGTCCATCTGGAACAATGAGGCTTGTCTTTCAAGTTACTGTCACCACTTCTGAAACGCACTATCCATCGAATTCAGTAACACGCCTTTGCTTCATACACACATCCACGTCAGATGCCATCTCAGACTGCCCCTCTGCTGCTATCTGTTGCACCATAACAAAAGGCAGTGGAATACAGGAAGGTTCAGCCTCTACTGCCATACCACCAACACTGGCCTCTGATGTCATGGGCCAACACCATAAAATAGTAGCTGTTACTTTCAGAGCAGCTCCTTGTAGACTGAACTTCCATTACGAACAGATTTCTCTATTAATTATCTATCTATTTATATCAACACATGGAGGTAGACTCAATCACTCTTTGACCCTATCAAAACACTGACTCACGCAAATTGTGTAAAAAGTCTTTGGCATTGTACAGGCATTGTACTATAATACAACAATTAGGAAAAGAGGATGATTTAGCAAGTTTTCTTAGCAGCTGTACTACACCACCATAATCTCAAGAACTCTGGAAGGTAGCATCAGGTTTATTTTTGAACTATAAAAGGTCATTTTACACATCCTTGACTACCTGCTTACTACTTAACACAAAAAAGAGCGTTTCTTATTTATGCTTACAAAACTTGGGCATTTAAACACTGTATCTGAGAAAAAACCATCTTTAAGGAAGATTCAATACCCTAGTCTTCATCACAGAATACTGCTGAGAGACCCCACAAATTGCCTAAAGGTTCTAACATGTTGGTCACCAGCATTAGTGACATTTATTATCTAGCACTCTTGATATCTTCAGTCAATAAAGACTATGGATCTTTAAAAATAATATGCACCATTCGCATTTTAGGTCTTCTTAATGCACAAAAAGAACACAGAAGTAGAAGAAACAAAAACAAAGGGGGTACAAATCCAGACATTAAATTTCTTTTCATCAACAATTAAAAAAAAAAAAAGACAAAAAAAAATCACCAAGTTGTCTCCTTCCTCTTTGGAATGAATCTTGGTTTCATATCCTCAGAGAACTTATTGAAAACTGACAAGCGATCTACAAGATGTAATATTTCATAGAGCTAAAGGACACATTTTGAAAAACAGCTTTTTCCTAGTGCAGAAACTGATTCACTGCATCCTTCCTCAGAATGTGTAAAATGTATCTGTTATTCTCAAAGGAGACTTCTGGATGCTCCACAGAAAAAAAAGAAAAAAGAAAAAATAACCACATTCACAGAACACTTAAGGGGAAAGGAAATGTGTCATAAGAGAAAGGTTGCAAAGACCTCACCCAGAAGACCTCTGAGTCAAAAGTAACCTCCCTTCCTCTCTGAAAGATGATTAAAAAAAACCATACACTCATATCTTGTTGACTTCTAGCAGACATTTTTAGCTTAGGTGTAACCTATGGAAGGGAGATAACTGATCGGAGTCCATCCACCCTTTGGTTGAATAATATGTTCCTTACTAACAAAGAATACAACTGTCACATAGTCTCCACTGTGAACTGCTCATTGCCTTTCACTTCATGTAGAAATACAGAAAAAAATGTAATTCAGAAGGGACAAAAATACCTACAGCAGAATGGTATTCTGCTGCAGTACAAAAAAACAACCCCTTTTCTTTCCTGTGTTACCTCATGTAGTTATGACTATAATCACTTCTGCAAAAATAGGACCGACCACTGTTGTAAATCTAAACAGACTTGAATCTCTTCCTCTCACAACACAGGGCTCTGGTTGGAGAGAAGTTTTCACAGTAATGAGTGGGAGCAGATGCGCAAATGAATCTGCAGTGGTTGTTCTCATTAAGTTGTAGTGAAGTTGAGGGACAGAGTCACAATTGCAATGCCTGCTAGTATCATACCCCTCCCATGAAATGATGCTTCTGATAGTTGAAGGAAACTTGTTAGAAAAAAAAAGGCACAAAGACAGGCTCCTTCCTAAGCACCTAGCTGCTTCTCAGAAGTGAGGTCCACTGCAGAAATATTATTGCTATTTTAAATGTCAAACTGATTCGAAGTACACCAGGACAAGGCAGATTCAAGAAACTTTAACTCATACAGCAGAGAGATGCAGAGCTCTACTGATGGCCTCTTTAATGACACAGCTGTGCATACTATAAATGCACCTTACTCTGCACTGTCCTACAGTGTCTGTATCCATTGTCTTAGGGTCTAATTTGCAGCCATATGGAAATACATCATTTTGAAAACCTGACATGAATAGTAGTAACAGTGTGTCTTCATACCAATCGAGATTATCCTTGCAGTCAGCAAGCCAAAGATCCGCGCCCTTAGATTATAAAGAAGTAATGTGGAAGAGTGGTAGTCACACCATGGGAATGAGCAAGAAAATGATTTTTCAAAAAAATGAGAGTATACTGGGGGGGGGGACACGAGTGAAAGAAATGTTTGCTTTGCTCAGATGTTTATATTTACAATCTCAATTCAAATTGCTTTTGCAACAGAAGGTGGCATAGTGAAGAAGAATATGATATTATAATCCCAGTGGACAGAGAATGAGTTGCTGAGCAACCAGACGCAGCTTCTGACATCTCAAAAGTTGAAAACATCAAGCTACAAACTCAGTTTCCTAATTATGAACAGCAGAGAACTGTTTCTAAAATCTTGGCCACTGTTCTCAAATGTATTTTACTTCTAAGGAAGACAACGAGTCATCCTTGCAAGTGGCTTCCAAGTTCATGACTGTAGTATACACATGTATATGGAAAATCTGAGAACTACAAATTCAAGGACTGAGTCTGGAAATCCAGATGAGTTTACGGTTTAACAATTCTTTGAACAAATGCTGTATGTTAATTATTATTTCAATATAATTTTATTCATAGGCTTCCTTCAATGCCTTTCCTTAACTTTCACTACTTGAACATTCTGTGGTTCTCGCTGGCAGAATAAAACCTCGGGTATGTTTTCATTACACATTGTGCCCATGTGATTTAAAGTATTTCAGGGTTGTCTGCAGATAGACATAAATTCAATGGCTTTCAACAGGTCATTCCATTAGAGTATCTCATTCTTTTGACACATTCCTAATATCCTCAATAAATCAGAGGGTATGCATCTTTCAATAACTGAGGTATTCTATTTATATTGGTTTATATTGAAAAGGATGATGAACAGTACTGAAACACAACTTCTACTGTGAGAAAGGCATCACTACCAAAGTCAAGAAAATGCTTCTCAAGGCCTAACCTAGGGGCCTGCTGGTTCAGTGGCACTCATCTTGTTGAGCGCTGCTGGAATTGCAACTATTGCAAGCACAAGATGGGCTGGAACAGGGGAACACACACTATGGGAGGCAGATGCCCCCACAGAAATACAGGAATACTCCAATACATAAATAAAAAACAACAACAAAACACTCTTATGTGATGGTCTGTAGAAATTTTTAACGAAGCCAGTAAAAATATCTTTTTCTCTGCATTTGCAAATTTTAATTTCCTTTCATTTAACAGAAGACATACAGCAAATATTGAAAGTATCTTCTTGAGATAGACAGGAAATCTGGCAAATTTTTAATATGAGTACTTCAGTACAAGATAGGAAAATCTCATTTGTATTTCTTTACATTAAAATCATAGAATCATAGAATCACTAAGGTTGGAAAAGACCAAAAAGATCATCCAGTCCAGTGGTCCGTCTACCACCAACAGTTCTCGCTAAACCATGTCCCTCTAAATGTTCACTGAACACACCTAGTCTTTAAGGTGATTGGTGATCTGCCCAGTCGGTGACACCACCACCTCCCTGGGCAGATCACCAATCACCTCAAAGCTGATCTCATTTAGGCATAAGATTGATCAAAATGAACTGGAGGTAGAGAGAGCAAAACCTGCCATAAAACCTTGAGAAAGCCTTTTACTGATGCAAATAAGCCTCTTCAACAAATCAGCTATTTCTGGTGATAAACACTTGATAAAACACTGGGGGCAAGTGGTCTGATCGAAAGGTGTGACCAAAAATGACAAGTCAACAACTGTCCTCAGCGATCCAAGATTTAAATAAAGAGGAACATATGAAGCACAGCAAAATCCACAGAATGTCATGTTTGTTTGTTTGTAGCAACACCCAGGAAATAATGCAAACATCAAAACCCTGTAAATTTCATTTTTAGTGCCTTCTGAAAATGTGAGGCTAATTCTACACCTGCAGTAAAAGCAACAACACAATTTTAATTTAAACTGTCTTGTCACACTGAAACTGAGATTAAAAATGACAAAACAAATGCTATGATATTTATGTCTGTCATACTGCCTCACTCTTTACACAGTACAGAAATTTGACCGGCTAATAACAAATCTCAAATGCCTCCTGCTACATCTACATACTATATGAAAGGTTTCTGGTTCTGAAAATCCCAGCAGCTGCACAGTACCCAGCTCCTTTATCACAGTCTACAAATTTTGTTTTCTGGCTTCTGCAGTTGACATTAGAGCTATTAAAAAGACAGAGGCACTGAAGAGTTCTCTTCTAATTCTGAAGTTGCCTCCAAAAAGCCTCATGATTTTGCTCTGAATAAAGCACTCAATTTCATAGAAAAGGCTCTTACAGAAAGCCCCTGAAGGCCTTATTTATCATCTCCCTTCACTCCAACTTCTTTACTTTTCCATAGATGTTAAAAAAGTAATTATTCCCATAAACTTATTTGCCAGTGTACAATATTCTCCATCTCCAAAAGATTTAAATACTCAGTTGTACAATCCTTCCATGACATGACCTGAACTACAATTCTTTCTCTATTTAAGTGAGGTCACTGAATAAGATGTGCTTAATTCTGTCAGATTTTATGTGCAGATTCTCTCGACGTGCTCTACACTGGAATACTCATACAGATTTTATCTCATGTATTTTGTCTAAATGTCGTGTGCTTTTTGTGTTGATGACTCATTTTATACTCTGCCTACCATAAGGTGACCCCAGGTTTTGCTAGCACATCCTTGGAAATGCTGTGACAGTGAACAGAGAATGTTAGTAAAGGAGTTTCATCTTTTGTTCACCCCCATACACTGTACTACGCTACATATCTGAACAGTTTGGGCTTCAAGTTGCAGCTTACCAAGGAAGGGACCTCCTTGCTCCTACAGCAAGGCATCTTACTTTTTGGATATCCTATTGGAAATGTTACCGTACCTTGATCTTTCGAAGAATACTTTTTCAAGTGGCTTCCCTTTATTCTAAATTGCATCACTCGGGGGATGTTTACAAAAAGGGAGTAAAAATAGTTTGCAAGGAATAAATCTATGTACTCCTTTCTTTGACTCTGCCTTCCCATGTGAAATACTTGGTGCATGCTCAGCAGACTCTGAAACATTGCTCAATTGACTTGATAGAAGAGATTTAAAACACTTACAAAGAAAATACTATCTCACAATAGACACTGAAATAGGAAAACTAAACACTGAATACCAAAACTAATGATGCTACACTATAAAGTAATTAGAGTTACTGCCGGGGTCTTACCCTCAAGGAGGTAAATTACTGTATGCCCCACAGAAACAAAACTTGCACTATAGTATGATTATATGCAGCGACTCACCTACTCAGAAAAATGAGCAGAGAAAATCTAAATTTAAAAGCCTAAACATCCCTTTGTACACGTGGAAATTTCTGATTACAGTTACTAGGTAGGGAGATGAGATGTATACTCCTAAAGCAACATCTATGCTGTAAAGGAAATGGAATGCCCTAGAGCTTAACAAAGGGTTAAAAATAATGTGCTTGTTGGGTTGGAAGGTCAAACTGTGCGTCTCCATAACACCTACAATATTTGCTTTTCTACACAGCTTTATGGAAGGAGATAGTTTGAAAAGAAAAATGCTTCTGAAAGTTCAGAATACCACAGTTTTCATTTTCTATTGACGTGCTAGTTTCACTGGAAATAAACACGTTCCCCTTTTGCAGGATCTTCCTGTTAGTAACAGTTGCACATAAATAAAGTTTTCTAAACAAACATCTTATCTTTTTATGGAAGGAAGTCCATTAATAAGGAATTGACGTCCTTCCCTGAAAAAAAAAGATCAGTGCTAATTCTTTCCCATAAACTAAAGAAATAAACTTACACCCTGAGAATTTTTACTCTATTTTCACAGCAAACTGGATAGTCTGCACGTAGATAAAAAAGAACTGTTTAGGCTTTCATATAAACAATATTCCTGTTGCTACCTTGCCACATAATACATAATTAACCTCTTTGCTCAGTTTTTGATTGCTTCATGGAACCTATGCTCCATTGCAACCGTATTCCACATGCTCTTGTTTGACCTACAGTGAAGCTAGAAGCTTTGGAAGCACAAATTCAGTTTACTATTTTTACACGGGCAATTATTTTCATAAAGACGTCCTTTATCCCCCAAAATGCAGACAAAGTAACTCTAACAACTGTGTTATACTTTTTACCATACTGTTCACTGGCTTTGTTGGCTCAACAAGACACTTGTATTGCCCAAAACTCTCAGTGGAACATCCTCTGACGCAACCTTCACCACTTTCCCTTCAAAATAGCTTTTCTTTTAGACTGTAAGAATTTGAAATTGACAATACTGTACGCAACTTTTGACAAATACTTTTTTTTTTCCCAAATGGCTTCAAAAATCCAGCACTTTTATCTACCTGCAACAATGCTGAAAATATAAATGTTAGTATTAAAAAGAGATTAGCTTCTCACTGGTTTTGTGCAAAAGAATTTAAAATGTCAGTGTCACACTACATGCAAATAAGTCTAACAGAACGGTAGAATAATGTGGTTACCTTAAAATTTTTAAGTGCTTTAAGTGCCATAACATTTTCATACAAAAACATCTATTTATATTGAACACAGTGAACACTTAAATCCAGGGGACACAATAAACCTCATCACAGTATCTACAGTAGGAATTTCAAAAGGAAATTTTTAAAAAAGGAAGCGCACTAAAAGTTGCAAGATAATATAATTGTTTCTCTTGACCCATGTCTGCAAAAGGAGTGTTGTATCAGTGCCATCTATGGATATTTTGAAAGATGAAGCATTTTCACATCCTTTCACATCATGCTTTTGCCTAACATAACCATTGGAAAATAAGACCCCATGATCCTTTACCAAGTAAACTTTGCTTACACAATGATTCACTGGAGAAGGCACTCAAGGTGTGTCTAACACAGGTAAATAAAAGAGTGACAAGGAGTGAAACTGAGCATTATACTCCTCCTCATTAACTGCACTGAATTTAAAGATTCTTTCCTGACTCCATTTTAGATTAACAGTCCACTTTCCAAAGATAAACCTGCTATAGATAAGACAAACCCTAAGCAGACCAAATCCAGTCTCATTACATGACCTTGAAGGTACTGGTCCCTTACATTCATACATTTGGCATCCATATTTAGTTTTGTACACTGACTTTTACAGTTCACATTTAGAATAATGTCTTTGTTGATGGTGGATGCAAAAAAATGTGCTTGTGCAGGTTCAGTAAGTCTTTTCCACTTAACTCCATTCTTTTCAAAGGGTTAGGTCCTCAGGAAGGTTTTTCTCCTCAATTTCTATTTAATTCAGGCTGATTATGTCATGGAACAGTGATCATTTTTAAAACAGAGCATTGCTTTAACAGATCTCATGGCACAATTGGGAAAACAAGGTAGATCTTCTAGTATCCAGCACAGGAAACAAGGATGTAGGCAACATCTTGACAAGTATTTGAGGAAAAAGCATGTTAAGGATTTTCCTTAGAACACTCATCTAATTTCCCAGACTATCCTGGCCAATAAAGGATAGCCACTCTATATAATTACCAGCTTTTCTATCCTTATTTTTAATTCACTCTCCTTCTTTCAGCATAATGCTTCTCAAAACTTTTCCCATTTAGAAAAAATTCTTAACAGAGGAAAGCTTGAGGCAGTCTCAAGAAAGCCCAGTAAATAAGTACAAAACTCCAAGACTTTTAATGACTTTATTTTGTAAGATCAATAGTTTCAGTGTGCAGTACTTAGTTAGTCAAAATGTCTGTGAATGACTCTAGCTGTGATGAATGAACTAATGGTAGCAAGCATATTCAGCAAAGAAATCCATTTCTGTGGTGTCACTGTTACCTGTACTGCTGTCTTCTCCGGTCCACTCATCTCCATAGTCTGCAATGGAGGTGTCAAAACTGGTGGAGGAGGCGCTCTGCGCTTTTTCACTTCTGGGTTTGCTGTCATTCCTGAGATATTACCAAGGGACAGCGATGGGCCCAGGGTACTGGAACGGGAATTCACTGAAGGGGAGTTTGGTGCTGTGGAAAAACCCTGTAAATGGATTAACATTTTGGATTAACATCACTTTTTAAAAACAACGGGAGAGAAAGAAGAAAAACAACACACATCTGGTTACTGTTTAAACAATGATATGAATAGTCATGTGTGTTCATCTGCCAAACTTGCTAAATTGCAAACTGTAACTTTTGGACACTTCTAAAGGTCAAATGGAACAAAGCCTACAAGCAGTACGAATGTCAGAAGGCACTACAAGCATCTACTGCAATGTAATGTTACAGTTGATGGGAATACTGCTACTGTTCACTATTTAAAATACACCATATAGATACGGTTATCTAAATGCATTTTCAGTTTTATTTGAATTACAAGTAATACACATTTCTGAAAGCAACCTTTACTCTTAATTGGAAACACTGTATTAATTGTATGCTGCCTGTATCCCAAGCTTGCCTATTTTATTAGTAGTTGTCCACAGATTTACATAAGAGAAACCCTGCTACCATAAAACTATTTTCAATTTATATGCATAATCAAGTGTAAACATTTACAATCTACTAACACCAATCAATGAATATGCTCAGAAGACGTCCCACTACAGGCATGACGTTGCATTTAAACAGGCTCAGAAGAAAAGTAGAAACTATTTCAGTAATTCCTTAATATTAAAAATTACTTCAGTTCTCATTCAAAACTTATTAAAATCAAGGGAATAATTTTCACCGATTTCTGACCAAGACCTTTATACATTTTTATATTAATATTCATTCAGAAATTTGTGCAGTCATACAGTAGTAAGTCTACTAACAGGAAAAGACTAGGACTCGAGATTGCAAGAAAACGTTGATTCTTATTTTAGTTTTACACTTAAACCCAACTTTAAAATTATAGTTCTGAAACTGCTAATTATGATCTTTCAAATATGTCTCTCTCAAAACCTGTTAGTCATTTTTTGCTATATTTATTAGGAGAAGCTTCCATACTAAATGGAAGATAACTTTTTAATTCAGTTATGAAATAGTTACTTCTTCTGAAAAATGGCTTCTGTGAACCATTACTGATATCAATCCACCTACTCTGGAAGTGAAGGACCATGGTTGCTAATACTCTTCTCATCATAACAGAACATGGTACTCCATGTGCAAAACTCACCACTCAGTACATAAAGCTTTCAGGCAGAATTTTGACCGAGGCCACAGAACGCATACTGGCACAAAACTACAACTCACCAGGAATCTGAGTATTTTCCAAATATAAGAAGTAGTTCTTCCAACCTAAGTTCTAGTCCAGGAAGGCGGGAAAGTGTTCTGCCTCTATTGCTTTATTATTGTGGGGGATATCTGCGATTTCTGGAGGACTGTAACTGGCAAGGAATTTGTTCACAATTTTGTATGATAATTTCTTTCTACAGGGGTTAACAGCAATCTTCGCTAAAAGTTAGAAACAAGCTCATAAAGACAATTCATTTAGTTTTAGTACTTTTGAGGAAGCACTTACGAAGCATAAAAAGCTAAAAAAATATAACAGTGAAAAAATAAACACATACAATACAGGTTCCTGACTGCCTAGCAAGATTCTGTATTTTGCAGATTCCTATGAAAGCAACTGAAAGTGGTAAAGCAGATAGCAAACTGATTTGCATC
This sequence comes from Numida meleagris, assembly GCF_002078875.1. NCBI lineage: Eukaryota > Metazoa > Chordata > Aves > Galliformes > Numididae > Numida > Numida meleagris. The sequence continues at coordinate 79,361,550 of NC_034410.1, forward strand.
CTATCCTGCATTTGCCATGGATGCGACTTGAAGCTAATATCTGGACTCTTTTGTTATCTTTTGCTTTGCATGCTGCACAGACTTCATGCCAGAATAAAGCAATTTAGCACAAACACAGCATGGTACCAGACCGCTCTGATCAACTAAAGTTTTATTAAAGAATTAAAGCAGTATTTGCTGTGTCTTTTTCATCACTTTTCTCTGAACTTACTATCATCCATTGTTTCTAAACCTTTCTAGCAAATAAAAAAGCTCAAAGTGGAAGTTGGGGTTTGAAAGACTGGGTCTTTCTTAGATCTGTATCTTATGCAGAGGGAAAAATAACAACTTCATCTAAACCTGCAAGGTTTTAAGTTCATCTCAGTGCATAATGCACCTAGTTCTATAAAAGAAACTTTTATTTTCCATTGAAGAAATGATCAAGTTCACAGGGTGAAATAAACAGTAGTCTCCATTTCCCACATACTTACAAAATCATTTTAAAGTCTACTCTACAGGCTATGATTTTGGGATGGTTTTAATTCTTTTTTTCTATTCACTGCATCAGAAAGATGAGAAATTTTGTTCACATATTTACAGATACATAAAAACTACAAATAGCTTCTCTCTCAGCATTAAAAATACAGGTTACTGACAAGAACATGGGATGTATCATAGGTGGAGAGAAAACAAAGCTCATGTATTGCAGACAATATAGTTGCATGGAGAAGTCAGCCCTTATAATCTGTCTCACTTGACAGCAACAGGTTGCGGTAAATGTTCTGCTGAGAATCAAATTCAGTTCCTACAGTGTGAGTGTTTTGTAACTACACTGCAGAACAAAAAAAGAAAACAGAAAAAAAAAAGGTCATTGGATTATGTAAAGAGTTTTTCAAAATGTCTCAACTTGTAAAACAGAGTAATTACACTAGCATTACAGCACTTTGCTAGCAGTTCCAACGATTAAGTAATGCAAACCAGCAAGAAAAAAAGAGTTTCCTCTCCTTTTTTTTTTTCTTCTGAATTAAGCTGAAGAAAACCCATCATAAACACAGTTGCACCAGCACAGGTCCCCAGTAAATCTGGACTCTAGCTGAGCAAGAGTCTTGAACAGCTCCTGTAGTACAACTACAGACTGAAGTTCATTTCAGTTCCGTAAGATAAAAGTTGGAAGGAAGCAAGAAACAGTTTGCAGACCCTATGATAGAGTACCATCAGGTTTCATGTATACCCTGCTTAGTGTTGTATTTGCCATCTAGTTTCTTTCCTGCTCCTTAAAGTTCTGAAATATGAGGGACCTTCTTTTTTCTTAATGTACCTGCCTCTTTGGGGATAAACAGTTTATTTTCAAAGTGTTACCCCACATCTTGAATTTAGCTTTCAAAGACCTTTTGGACGGCCAGAGGACTGTTTAAAAACACAGTTGCATAAAGGCTCAGAGTAATTTGGTGGTTTAGGCAAACCAGCCCCATTTTCAGAAGAAGTCCACTTTCCACAAGATGAAGAAATTCCACAGCCCATGGAACTCAATTCAAGTGTTATAAAATGCTTTTTCCCAACGATTTCCTTTTAAAGGATGAACTTAAGCTCTGACATCTTACAGGTATTCAGGAAAATTTTAATTATCATATTAATAAAATAATGAGAGATTAATCTATTAAAATTTATTAAAATAAGTTGTGCTGTTGTGGGAATCCCTTTTTACAAAAAAAATCTATAAAAATGGAAGTCTGTTTCTGTTTGCTTTCAAAAGATATCCTTGATACACAGCTCTCTTACCAAAAGCCCCGTTACTAGCATTTCCTTGATTTTCTGATGACACTAAGTGGCATTTAAAGGTCAGCAAGGAAGAGGCTGTAGCTTGCCTGTGAGAGTGATCTGACTTCCCGTTCCCTGTCCACACCGGACAATAAAAATTTTTCAAAATGTCAAGTTCCTTTCTTGTGAGGCCTTTCTTCCACAGCTCTTTGCCAAAACTCACATATTTGAGCTCTCAGTCTTGTTATGCAACTTCCTTCTGAGAAGTTTTTAAATCAAAGGTAATCAATTGGGTTGTTTTTTAGCACTTAATGTACCAGATGCATCAGCAAAAAATAGTTCTTTGGGTTTTTGTTCAAAAAAAAGGGACAAAATAAAATATCATACAGGAAATTATTAGGTTTGAAAGTGTAATGTGAGTAAATATGAAAAACACAATCTAGAGTAGGCATGCAAGTCCAGTTACACAGTGACAACAAGAGTATTTATAGCTGTTAGACATTTAAACTCCAATAATGCAAACTCTTATTGATTTGCTGAATGACACTGCAACTGGTTACAACTGGTCATTTAAAACGACAGACATGTTAGGTCAGATCTACTGCACACATTAAAAGTCGGAGGCTGCTTGTCTTGAGATGATAGTGAAATTCTTTATATTAGCATTAAATTTAACAACACCAAAATTGAATCCAAGCTCCTGATTCAAAACCAAAGCAAAATACTGTGGTCACAAGATTGCTTGGAGCAACGTTGGTTTTTTTTTTTTTTTTTTTTTTTTTGTTGCTGTTTTTTTGTTTTTTTAATAAACTGTGACTTCTCAAATCTTCCTTTTTAACTGGCAACACTGAATTTGTTTTTTGTACTCTGTGATGTACTTGTGACTATCATTATGGTATTTGCATGCAGTCTGCAGCCAGAAAGGAAAAAATACATGCTTCCTTGCTCCAATTTTTTTTAAAAATGCATTCTAGTGCAATTTACTCATGTTGGCTTATCATTCCATCCCCTCTTTATATTGGCAGGAAATAATCTGGTCACTCATCACAGTACTAAAAGAGAAAGGCAACTATTCGATTTCCACTGCAGTAACTCATATAGGCAGAATGATGTTGATTTTATGTATCTGATGAAGTTTTCAAGGTCTTCTTGTCAAATTTGAGTTATGTTTTGAAAGCTGTACACCTCCAACCCCATTTTATCCTAATCTAAGTCTATTTTAGTGTCAAGCTAGCAATTCCAGATCCTGCGGTCAGGGCTCAAGTGGTGGACATCAGAACTCAGAATCAGAAATGCCTGAAGATGTTCTCCCTCCTGTGCCCTGCCAGTTCTCCCTCACCATGGTTGACCACACTCCTCTCATTTTAGTAGCAATTTTTTGACTAGAAACCCCAGTGATGCCAGGCGCAAGCAAGAGCACTCCTGTACAAACTCATCATCTCCCAGCAGCGAAGTAGCATTACCTACCTGCCCCTACAGAGGTTACTAAAATCTTCCTGGGAAAGAAGTATACACTATTTGCAATTACTCTGTTTTATTCCTAAACTATCCTTATCTTAATGTATTTTTTCATCATAATTTAACTAAAATCTCCCTTCCAAGAAATTTATTTGATTCTTTCCTCTCCTCACCTTGGTAAGGTCACTCAATGTAAAATATCCCTATGCTTCTACAGCTAGAAGTGCGTCCTCTATCTAACTACACATTTCAATCACTGCAGTAACCCGCAAGCATGCACCCATCAAGCTCAGGAAGGTGGTAACAGGAAGGAAACAACACATCATCAATTCAGAGCTCTCAGCACTAACATGTCAACTACAATTCAGTAAAGTGAAATGAACTTGCTACAGACCTTTCTCAGGCTCATTTTGTTTAGTTACTGTCACTGTGTGTCCTGTGAAGGATGAAAAATTGTTTTATTGAAATCTGAAGCTAATTAGCCACAAATGAAAGAAACTTAGGTTGCTGAAGGTTCTTTTCTAAACAAATGTGATTGGTATAGGAATTAGGTGAATGTTCAAAAAAGCAAGCTTCAGCTCATAACCACACAAGCTGATATATTTTCCACTTAATGTTCCATGTACAAAGTACTTTCTGTCTTCCACCAGATTCTCAATTTCCAGAAATACAGCTAAAAATCTGTGAAACATGAAGCTCTTCAAAGATATTTCAACACTGGTATAAATCTAATGACATCCATGAAAGCCACAAGCTTCAGCATACACGTGTTACTTGCATGTCCAATCCCATGAAATGCCAAAGCAAAATGAGGGTGACATACAGATCACAGAGAAATCAGACACGTTTATGCACAAGCTTCCAGAACACGTCAAATTCCATCACACCCTCATTGTGCTATGTTCTTGATACAATCAGGCTAAACACTTTTTTTCTTCTGGATGACAGATGTATTTTAAATATCTCTAAAATGTAAATATTCTTGGTTTTTGAGACGTAAATCCCAGTAAGAAGACAAAATCCTCATTAAACATAGCACAGAAAACACTTCTGCAATGGATATTTTCTATGGCACGCGGTAGTTTCATACAAACCTTACTGTTTATCACACTGGTAGGAGGTAGGACTGCAGGCTGCAGACACACTATGAAGTGAATCTGCAAGTCAAGCTGAACCACAGATGAAGATCTGTGCTGCTGGCAGGTGCTTAGAATAAGGTTTCCTTGCATTTCATAAGTGTGAAACGATTGATTTTCACTTTCAGAAGTGCATAGAAAACTCTCTGTCTCATTTGTTACAATAGTGTCTTTTTTTTTTTTTTAATATTACTTTGGGAACACACCAGAATCTGTATCTAAAATGTACCCTTTCAGAGATGATTTATATCTTCCAGGTTAGGCCACTAGAAACTTATGTTCCATAAGTCCAATCCCTTTGTCACAGCACACTGTCAAAATGTGTCAGCCTATAAAAAAAAAGATTGTATTTTGAAAACAAGTTTTTCATAACTGTCAAAAATATGAATATGTAAAGGCAATATGGGGGGAAAGATTAAATTCAAAATATTTTCACAAGGGAGCATCTAACAGAAGTGTCAGCAAATTCAGCTATTCACTTTATTTATCATATTTTTAGATAGTTACATGCATATGCACTAAATAAGAATATAATTACCTGATTGTGCAATGACAGATACACAACAAAAAGAAAAATGTTGTCATGTTCTATGCCAGTCAAAAAAACAACAACTACAAAACACAAAATCAAACAGAAGATTATAAAGAAAAAGGAAGATTTATCTATTCTAGATGAAATGTATCATCAAACAGAGATGAGAGATGGGCTTGCAATGAGAGAAGTAGAGGGAGTTCAATGAATTATAATATTACACAGGGAAAAATGTAGAAAACACTGCAACTCTCTTCTCGATATCCATACAAGTGGTACAAAAGAAGAAAAGAAAGAATTCTGAAAGAATAGAAGAAGAAAGGAGAACGGCAACAAAATGATGGTGGTTATGGAGAAAAATGAAGTGGATACATTCACCAGATTTGACCAGGAAGGAAGCCTTTGCAGAAATGCAAAGATAATAATCTGGAAAAAGGCAGAAGAAAAGCAGAAGACTTCAGTAAATGCTATGATAAGCTCAGGCACTTATGCACAACAGAAACCATATTCTGCCAGAAAATGCAATGGTTGTTTATGTGCTAGTCCAGAAAGATGGCAAAGTGTACGCTCAGTTGTTTGTGTGATGATGGTGGGGGAAAAAGGCCACATGAACAGAATTCAAATTGGTAAAAATTCAGTAGTGAGAGGAATGGAGAAGGGGATGAAAATACAGATTTGTGAGCAAGTAATAACTTTCTGTGGTAAAAAATAAATGCAAAGAAGTACATGCAATGAAGCAGAATGGAAGAAAATAATCAATGAAACATCTTAAAACCAACCAAGAGACATCTAAAAACCAGTGACAGACCTAAAGGAAAAGTGCATTTAAAATACAAAGGAAAATTCACATGGACTCTAACATCCATTTAAATTTCAGTACAGAACAGAGACAAAAATATCATAGCAGAAGTGGAAAAAAAAAAAAAGGAAAGAACATTTGAAGAGAGTCTGTTTACACTTGGCCATAGGAAGGCCATTAATAAATCTACTGAGAACAATCTTGGAAGAATTAAGACAGAAAAAGCCAAATTTTTCTAAGTCTGAAAAGGCTGATTACTCCTTTTCACTTACACTTTTGCATTATTTAAAAATAGATGAGCTCAACTGAATAGTGTAGCACAACCAAGCCAAAAACCCAAATCTGTCTTTATTAAGGCTTTGGCAACAGACTTCAGGAAACAGAGTTCAAAATGTCAAAGACCAACAGCAGTAAAAAAGACATTTTCATAATTTCCACTGGTGTTAAGCATTCATCAATCATAAATAACCACAGAAAGGATCAGAGATCTTGAGCAAAATTCATTCATCATTGCTGTAAGAAGTAATTTTTTCTAGGCTTCGTCATTCTTTGAAATCAATCAGTCAATATGCTCAGTCTATGGAAGACATGAGTTGCCATATTTGTGATATATATCTTTATGAAATGCAAAATATTTTGAAAAACCACTGAAAAGAACTTTCACTGCAATAAATTCTTTTAACATATAGGAACTATCAGGCCACTGGAGTTGAACATCTTCAATATATTTTCATTGTAGATGTTCTAATATGTACTGGAGAAGGACTTCACTTGAAACGTAAAATTTTAAAAACACCTGCTCTAATTCCTGTATAGCCAATTCTTATGGAGATCAAAAATATGAATAAATCCTGGCATAATTTTTTTGTGTAGTTATTCGTTTAGTTTCGAAGAAATAATTTCTGGTTCTATTAAAAGTGTTTTTATTCCAGCTACATTAAAGTGTTCCCCCTGCGTTTTAGTGGAAGTGGTGTCCTCCAGGAAATTTTCCAGAGACAAAGAACATTAACAACCGATTCTCATCATCTTTCAGTGACTGCTGAGCTTCTGGCACACATAACTTTTGGCCTGTGAAAATTTCATCCTGCTAAAAACAGTACAATTGTTGATGAGTGGAAAAAAAAAATTGTACTGATATTCAAAGGCAAATTTTCACTGAGATCTGCAGAACTTTTCTAAAGTCAAAAAAGCTGCTCTGATTTACTCAAGCTCAGGGAACTGGCTTCCACTTCCAGTCCCTATAATCCAATTCCCACACAAATACTTGGTTAATTTAGAATGAAGTTGTGCAACTACTTTTCCCTTTGAAGTCCATGGTAACTGTCTGTGTTCAGCTACAGAGAGACAAATAAAATCACCCAACTGTCAAAGCAAATTTTCAAGAAAGAAGCTTTCAAAATTTTTAATGATAAAACTGCCAAAAAAGTATTACTGAAAAATGATATAACCTCCAAAGATATTAAAACTTAAATTAGTAGAACAGAACAGCTTCAGAACTCTGAAATTAGTGCAAATCATAAAACAAATGCTAATTACAGAGTCACAAAGAGGACTCAAGTCAACAGTCAGGAATTATACCATTTCAATTAGCTCTTTCAAATGACTGTATGTGTGCCAGTGCACATATAACCCATGTGTGTATATACACGTATATATATATACTTACATAGGTATGTACAGACACATTTTATTGCTTGAATAAGCTCTTTCAGATGTCTTTATACATGCTTATGTGTGTATGCACAAATATTTGGGCACAAAGAGCACAACATCCTGATTCTTAGACCCTAAGTGGAAGCCTAAACCAGTCCCCAAACCATATCTACAGTTTCCATGCTAAGCATTTCTGGCAACAAATAATGGCACCAAAGCAGACCAGACCTTTAAGACAAAGACAAAAACCAATGCACACACATTGTGCTCATAGCTTAATGCTCACATATTGATGGCAACGAATCATTTTGATTTATAACAGCTGAACATCATGACCAATAATGGTGGTCAGGAACAGTACAAGGGTGAGGAGAAGGTGCAGAGAAAACATTTTCTTGTTGGACAATGGATAGAGCACATCCAGGTGGATGTGCACATCTGCCTTTTGTTTCATAATGATAGAGATGAACACCTACAGAAGTTAAGCTTGTTCCATTAGAGATGAAACATTTCAGTAGAAAATACATGTACTCTGAAAAAGTCACAAGAAATTTCATTTCAGGATCAGAAGAGATTCTGGTCCAAAACTTCCCTTCTAATCTGATGCATTCTCTAGAAGCTATTCCTCTTGGAGAATAATCAATATGCTAAACATGCTGGCAAAAAAACATGCAAATTCTGTAATGGGGCAAAGAAGAGCACTTTAAGACAAAGAAGCAGATTCACCTTTGAATTTTCTGAGAATTTTATTCCAACACGAGTTCAAATACTTTTGGCCTTTTTTTTCACTGTTAAGAGTTTAAACTCTTCTAATATGCCAGTCCACTTTCCAAATAAAAGTCAAGCCAGAATACCAGATATGGCAAAGTGATTGGAAATTCTGCTGTTCCAGAATTCAAGCTACTTTATCCTTTTCCACTTATCTACTTTATGTACATCATTTCATATTTTTATTTTCCTTTGCAGCATATTACAGCCAACTGAGTTTCTCCCAGTCTAAAAATTCAGTACAATTTTCCTTAGGACACCAGAGTGTGATTTCTGATATTTGTACAAGAATAAATTTCTCACTGCACATAGCTTTGTTTCGTATGTGGACTTTGTGTGAAATTCTATGAAATCAGAGAGCTCTGCTTCATATACTCACACCGACAGGAGTATTCCAAGCCATCGGTATCCATTCCCCATTGAGGAGCTACGGCAGATTTTTTTTCAATCTCAGCTCTAAATTTAGGTGAAACTTAGGTTAAAAACTGTGAAAACAGACACAACACATACCTGCTTTCAACACTATACTTTCAACAGCACAATAACTTCTGAAAAAGGGGAAGCAGTACTGAGAACTGTGCTTACTTTTCTGGGCATGCACTTCAGATAGCAAAAAAAACCTTGCTTTTGCAACGAATTATTGGTTGATGAAATCCACTCCTTACTTTGCCACTGTTTGCAATTCATCTTCTACAAGACTTAACATGTTTACTTTGGGGTTTTCTCCCTCCCCAGTCTGAAAATGCTCTACAAGCAACTTCGAGGACTTTATCTGTGCCAACTGTTCATCAAGGAACTAAGTTCATATATTTTCAAAGATGACAGTGGAAGTGCCAGCAGAACTTTCTCCTTACAAAAGAGAACCTCAAATAGTATGAGGAAGAGCGATTTTAAAATGGCCTAGCATAGATAATGGCTAACAGCTTACAAAGGACGTGGTCCAAAGCCAGCTGAAGCCAGTGAGAATTTTTCCATTGGTTCCAGTGAGTTCTGTATCAAGTCTCCAATGGACACTCTGACTTTATGATGCCAAAAGATAGCAACAATGTGCTCTAAGCTATGTTGTCACTTCTCCAGGAAATCTTTTTCTTCAGTATAGCTCTGAATCCAATGACAATCATAACAATGCTAGCACAGCTCTGATTTTTTAAACACAAATTTTGGCTTCAGATATCGATACTTTAATCTCTATTGTAAAAGAAATGTAGAAATTAAAGTACTTTCCAAAAATACACACAACAAATAGGTAAAGGGTTGTATTAGAAGGGTTATCTAAACACATGAACAAAAACCACAAGAAAACAGCACACACACCAGTAGACAGCCTAGTTGTGTAACTATTTGGAGAGGATTTTAAAGAACGAACTGTAACCACTCCTAGCCCCCCACCCCAGATGATGTTAAGTGGTGTATGGAACAAATGACTACAAAGCTAATAGACCCTACATCACTTTTCACCTTCAGCATGATGCTTTACTACGATTTCATATTCAGCCACAAGAAATCAGAAGTAGAATGATATATTAAGACAGTTCAGAATCCAGAGCAAAAGCACAGCAAAGTCTTGTAGTCTTGTCTTTTGGACATACACAGTAGGAACTTTTTTTCTTTAATTCAACTGGTTGCATAGAATATGTTCTCCCCCAATTTTTTATTTTTTTTTTGGGGGGGGTGCAACTTTTGGCAAGTTGCTTTTAATTAACCACTTGTTAATGACTCTGACTTCTCCAATTGTCAGTATTTTTGGTTGATATTGTCTTTCTGGCCTATAACCCTTAAACTAGAACAAGGACCTTGTTTAACATTTGTTAAATTTAGACGGCGCCACAAACCAGTATTACCCCCCTCCTGCCCCTGCTGCACTAATCTCCCATGCCAGCTGCTCAAATGTTTACATTTGAAGGGCTTTCTCTGTTTGTGCAGAAACGGTCTCTGCACAGTATCTCTCATCTGTACATTTGCCAGAATTAAGGCAAGAAAAGCCTTGCTGCTGGAATTCTTGATTAATAAATAGTCTTAAATGTTTCTTCTGCCCTTCCCTCTTCTGTCAGATCCACTGCCATTACGTTTTTACAAGGCAAAACTCCACAGTGCACTTTATTGGCCTGACTCTTGTCCTGTGCAAACAACTGTAAATCAGAGCAAACTCCATTTAGAGCCTCTGAAATTACACCATCTCTGTGCTGAAATTGAGATGTGTACCTGAACAGTTGCTGGGACAGAAAGAAGAAACTGTTATAATCAGAGGAAAGGAAAAAAATTAAGAATATTAACAGTCATAAATCTAGTGGTAATCTCTCCATCCTTCTGTGCCGGTATGCTTAAGAGTGCCTGCTCAGCTCATGTCCCAAACATTAGTTCCACCTGGCTCTCACCAGGTCAGCGAGGAACTGAAGCAGCAAGAACTCCAACAGGTGCTCAGCATGACACAAAGAGTGTCAGTGGGTCCACCTCCTATGCCTACAGACAGTCATCACTTTAAGAACTCTCTAAGGTTGTTTTTTGCTATCTGCCTTGTCTTCTTCTGGCCTTCCTTCTTGTGTAAATGACAACAACAAAAACAAAGAAAAAATAACTACAAGAAAGAGTATCTACCTGAATTACTAATTCACATTATGTCTTTAGAAAGACTGGCCACTATTTGACAATCTCATTTCCCTTTCCCACTTGCCTCCCCAAATGCTGCCAAGAACTGAAATGCAATATTAAACACAGGAAAGTAAGAGAAAAAGCAGTGCCTAAAATACTTGCTATCATTTTTGTTAAGCTCATGGGAGCATGTAAGTATTGGAGCTGCAAGTAAGAGACCAATAAAACCTAATTTAGCAACTGCTTACTAAAAAAGAAGAACGTGAAACAGCTACATAGACTACAGGGATTACGTCTGTCATGGTAGCTAACAGCTGAGTAGCACACACAGTAAAGAGTGTTACACAGTCCTTGCTTCACATACACAACTCCTATTTAAGTTTAAGGCTGACCTGTAAGGACCGCTTAAAACTTATGTAAATTTGACTTTGCATGACAGAACTAAGCCACAAAGTCCACTTCGGAAAACTCCCCCATCAAAGTGAAGTGTTTTGTGTCCTGTCAGCAAATGTTGTTTTGCAAATCCTCCCTCATCCGTCATAAGATGTTATTGAGACATATGGTTTCGCACACTACCAAGCAGCTCAGTTTTGCCAACGAACAATAATGCACAGAACAAATACGTGTGGAAATCATTAGATCATCTAATTAAAATATATGTTATTATTTGCCACTACTTTTAATGAAATCGAGTCTTTGCTGTCCACAGAAGAGGCTTGGAAAAGAACCAAATCCCGCACTCATGCCTCAAAAACTCTTTGCAAGAGAAAAGACATTATACCTTAAGCGATATTGAAAATCTCTACTGTATCTAAAATCTGTATATGCTAACAGGATATTTTAGACCAGTATAATGAATCTAATGAATCTATGGTTACATGGGATTTAGATTATGCCACTACAAAAACAGGTGTTATTGTGTAAAAAAAATTTCCATTGTGTATTAGCAACATTGAGTCCATGACATACAATTAGCCATTTCTGATTTCATCTAGTAAAGGGCATTGGCATAAATATACCCTAATCCTTTCATTACAGTAGTTACATTTGGAAAGCTTTAGAAAAAATATTTTGGATATTCATCATTAAATCAAACAGAAATGTACTTTGTAATGGAATTAATAATTCCCTGACTCATTCCAAGACCATCCCAAAATTAAACAGAAAAAGCATTTTATGTAGACAGAAATATGTGAAATCCCTTTTTAAGTAACTACATCTCTGCTTATCCAGTATTCTTTAAAGGTGGTGCTTTCAACACCACTGCATGCTTGCCAGTTACACTAAGAACAATATGCTGAATAAATTATGACCAAATATGAATTGCAAAGCTATTATACACTATTAAGGGGCTCTGGTAATATTAAATGCCAAGAAAGCAAAGCCTGAGTGGTTGAGATGTCACTAGAAAAATCTCAAATGGAATTTAAGTTTGCCCGTTTGTTTTTTTTTATGTCCTTTTATTAATGCAAATTAAAAACCATTGGCCTTATTAGCTGCTGCTTTATTCTATTTTTTTTTTTTTAAGTGAGTTAACTTCAAAACTTTTCAGTGAAATCAGTAACAAAAGATGAATCAGACATAAAAGGATTTTGGGTGGTTAAGGGTGTGTCACAATGTCTTAATTAAACATCCGAGGGAGATATCTGAGCCAATTTACGCCAGCCCAACTAGGTACATCCACAGAACACAGAAGGAAGCCATGTAGCCCAGGTTTGGAAGCTCAATTGCCTCATACACCTGGCTAGCCTAACTTACCATGTTCTCGTTAGCTTGGGCCTCTCCAAGTCACACCTCTCTGTGCTTTCCCTTCAATAAGCCTGACACATATCCTTATGATGTGCTTACTCTCATTTTGGGGCCTGAATTCTGCTTCTGGGCATGCTGAGCATGAAACTGCTGAGAACCCATGCTCCAAACCTCCATCAGGATCCAAGAAGTTGGCAAATCTCTGTCCTCATCAGCGAGGGCTTAATCCAGTTAGGCAAACCTAAGAAACTTGGCTCCACACAACATCTAACTGCTAGAAGACGCAGCTGTTATATTTCTCTCCTATCTTGTCCTCCACATCCATCTACAAGTTCAGCAATTCTATATGAATATGGGAAATCCAGGTTCAAAACTCAATTCCAGTTGAGAAGAATTAAACTTCCATCTCTCCAGAGCAGACTGAGATTATTATCTGCTCAAACACATGTACGTGACTTTAGGTAGAGGGAGACTGAGACAAGGTCACTCATCTAAGCAGGAGGCATCAGCCATTTGGCTTCTCCAGTTCTAGCTTCAGCAACTTATTTGTTGGATCTAACATCTGCTTAGCATAAGACATACAAAAACATCTCTGGTGCTGGCACTGGAACGCAGAGCTGCCACCACACTTAAGTTAATTCGTTGCTGGTCCGAACAGTTAAGCTTGCTCTTGGTCTCTCCTTCTGAGTCACTGAATATTTGGGTATCTTTATGAAAGGATGCTTCCCACATCAAGAATACCTCACAGCTTTGTTCCAGTCATCTCTAGCCCAGCCAGTATTTTGGTTTACATTACAAAAGAAGAAATAATTCTCTCAATAATAGTCCTGAGAGAGAGAGATTGGCTGCTGTCTCCAAATGCACAGAAGGGACCCAAATTTTGTTCTTTCACATTTTGGCTAACAATGGCTGGTGGCAGTTTTAGACAGTAAAAGCCTTAAACTCAAGATTTCATCCTGAGTAGAGGCAGGTAGCAGATGCATAGGTTGGTAAGAGTTTAATGTGGAAAACTTTGTGTATTGACTTCAGTGACTGAAAACTCAGTAAATTTGACTCTAATGCTTACATTTGGTGTCCAACATAACTAAAATTACTTCCTTCAAAATACCCTGCAAAGGCCATTGGAGGAACAGAACTTTCTGAGTTGTTTATTCAAAAGCAGAACTGCAGGGAAAGAATGACATAACTCTAGCTTTTTTGTTTGTTTGTTTTGTTTCTTATTATTTTATGATAAGAAGGTGAATTGTAGTGATTACATCACAGTGCATTGTGGTGATTTTACTCTCAGTCATGACAGTATGTAAACACAACTTCCAGTGACCACTAACTATGTGACAGACCTTCTTTTAATAGAGTCTTTCTTGCAGCAAAAAATTATTTAGCAATGTGACTTGTACAAAACCAGTTCTCAGCAGAGGAATGGAGGGAAAAAAGTCCAGCCTAAATGATTTTGTTTTTTTTTTTTACCAAATGATCTTAAGTCACTACTACGTGGTGAGGGAGGGAGGTAACAAGTGACTCCTGAATGCATAAAGTTGGCAGTCCGGTGGCTGTACAACCTAAGAAGCACAGCCAGAAGATGGGTCAGCCAACACCTCTCTTCACAAGAGTCTGTTTTCAAGAGCTTGTAAGATTATGATGCTTTAACCATAGCTGCTGAGACTTTCCATTCCAGGTGTCTGCCTCTGGCTATTTTTTTTTTTTTTTTTTTTTTTTTTTGAGCCAAAGTAGTTCAGCTGGTTCTGAGAACCAGAATTTTATTTTACACTCCACATTAACTCCAAGGACCTTTTCTTTGAAGAGGTCTAGTAACACCACGCTTTGGAACAAGAACTTTAAGGCTGGTGGCAAGCAGCCATTGTTTAAAGCTCTTCTGCTATCACATACTGTGAGGAAAATCTAAAGGTATTATGTTAAATATATGAATGTATCCACAACTTATATAACTGAAGACAGTGAGCCCTCTAAGTGCACACCACAAAAGGAGGTGGGAAAAAGCTGCATCTTTTCAGCAGACGTAATTCTTGCTGAGAAGCACTTGCACAGTCTACCTTTGATCAAAAAATCAAGCGTGTGTAGCTCATCCTGAAGACATTTCTAGAGGTTTTGCAGTATAGATTAGGTGATAAATACGTTACAGCCTCTTTAAAAACCTACTCTGTTTTGAAATCTCCATGCGGTCAGATTTTTTTCCAAGTTAAATTTTCATTGTGATAAAGAAAATTACTTCTCCTGCCCTCAGTGGAGAAGAAGAAAGCAAGGTGATCACAACACATAAGCTGAATGCCAGATACAAGCAAGCTAAATCTAGCAAAGCTCTCCTCCTCAGCAAGAAAAGTTAAAACAGTTTTTTTTCAGAATATCAACGGATGTAAAAATAGAACTAACAGAAGTTACTAACGTGATTGTGACCCTTACCTGAGATATTTGATATTTAATAAATTATTTTTCTTTTAACCATATAAACAGTTGCAGACATGAAATCATTTTTAATTCTGTTATATCTTCCTGAATGTCATGCACCAGCGTCTAACGCCACCAGCTTATAGACATCTTTAACAAAAGAATGGTGAGGACAGACCAGTCTGCTGTAATACTTAGATGATCCTCCATACTAATGTTGGGTTTTATATTTTACAAACAAAACCACACGAAGCTACGTTTCAGTTGTTTCAAAGCCAGATCACAAGGCTATGTCTTGACAGTGTACTCTAACACTAGCTCTAACTCTGTTAAATGCTGTAGAATTGTCCTAGGTTTTGACCCTACAAGTACCAATAAATCACCCTCAGAACTGCCAGGAGACCAAGGAACAAGCAAACGAAAACAAGAATATAAAGTGAATGCAGCTGTTAGAAATGAAGTATAAAGAAAAGTTGATAGCTACTCACTTCCATTTAGATACATGGACAATATTCTTATTGTTACAGCTCTGTTACTGCCCTAAACAGTACCTGGCTACGTGAAGTGAAATCCTGAACAGTAGACAAGGTATTCAGTTATTGTTTGACACCTAACATGGTTGAGAAGTAATCAAACTTTCAATTATGTTTGCATAACTGTACTTGATCCCTCTCCAACCACTTCTGAACTGGGAAAGTTGTACCATGAATGCTCTAACTCCTGCCAGCTCTGAGGCATAAAAGTTACAGTACATGAAGACCAAACAAGGCCCTGAAAAGGTGAATAATGTATATATACAAATTCTTCATAGGGAGAATAGCTGTTTCTATTGTTTAAAAAGTGAATGCCAAAGTTATGAATGTACTAGAAGTCCTGATGTTTTTTTTTTCCAAACTTTAGGGCACTATCTTTCTTCTGAAAGATAACTTTCCTTCCTGTATAGAGACTAGAACATAAAGCAAAAAAAAAAACCAAACAAAAACACCTCCCCTGTCCTCCCTCCCAAAAACAAACCATCAACTACCACTAAAAACAAAACAGAAACAAAACAGAAACAACAACAAAACCCCTATATATATCAAAAATTTCTCTGCTAACTACTTGAAATCTAAAATTACTTTTTTTTCCTGAATATTTTTGAGCACAAGATATATATAATAATGGCCATGACAGATCCACAAGACAGCAAATTTCCAGATTATCTGCTTCACTGAGGTTCACTGATTCTGTTATGAGTAAGACATTCAAATACATACCCAAGACTAGATTTTTAAAAAATTTCTTCCTGACAAAAATCTTCTACCGCTGGTCTGCTGAAACCCTGTTTGAACTAGACAAACTTCGTGTGTTAAGACTTTGTGCAGAAATTTCAAATCCTCTGATAAATGTCCCTGGATGTACTTTAAATATTTTTTCCCAAGCTGATCTATTACATAAACAAATTCCACATCAGAGATACACATCGTTCAGCACTTGGGATGTGTTTTCTCACTCTTGATTTATGAAAACACAAAGGCCTCTAAAATAAAAACAGCTAATTTTAGTACTGCGTTCTGAGTATCGGGTTTCATCTTGATCAACTGTTTACTTGAGGACAGTGACACCAAGTGGCAGAGATTACTCACACTCCCTCTTTCCCTCCCAGCTGTTCTACAATTCCAGGTATGAGACCATATTCAGCATACACACAAAAAAGGAATACAATTAACTGTTCCGCATCTTCCAACTGCTTTATTTGTATGTTGCATTTATACACAAGTGTGTTTCCATAGTGTTTGACTTGTGAAAAGGTACTCTGGCTCCTCTACTTAGCACAAAATAGTACAGATTAAAGGAAGAGATTTCTGCTCTATTTGCAATATACCATTAAATTTCAGATCCATTAAATTGTTTCCTGATGTATGTTATAATGGATTGCTGCTTTCTGTGCACTGTCATGGACAATTCTTCCATATTTACAGACTCTATAGTGTCGAATTCTTCTTTATTTTTGCTCATACTGTACGTGTTCTTTCACCTCAGCATAGCCATTGACTCACATCTTGACTTAGAAAATCTGCTTAGAAAATCATCAACAATTCAAATTATTTTAGATGTATTAATAATTCTAACAATAATTACAAAAATATGGAAGTGATGATGGTTTGGTTTACAAACAGAGAATATAACTTGTGCTTGAATAAATATCAAAGATCTCATATAGCTTTATTCCATTCCTGCATATTGCCCACTTTTCAAACAACAAAGAAAAAAATAAATATAGAACAGAATTGTTACTTTTTCCACAATTCAGTGCACATTACCAGCATGTAACAGTGAAAAAAGGCTTTAAACTAAGAATACCAACGCACCTCATCCTGCCCTTAGTTCAGCTGTACTTCATCAGTTGCCTATTTCCATACAGACAAATATGCCAAATGTAATCTTTGAAAGGCAATACCAAACTATTTTCTTTTCAAAAAACTACTCCGAAACATGAGTTTTGATTCCTGTACTACAATGAAAAATACTTTCAAGATGACCCAAAGCAGTAAAAGAAAGCAGACTTGAAGAAACCACAGAAAAGAAACCTTCCACTGGATGACACGTAGCTAAAAGATCTACCTTACCTCAGTGAATTTTCTTCTGTGTAACGAGGTCTAAATGTGTATTTGACATATACATGGCCATGTAAGATACCACTTAGCCTGAGCAAGGATATTCAGTTCCACCAAAGTATATTTATGTTTTGAGCGATGAGGGGAATAAAGAGTTATAATGATTGAGAGGTCTCAAAGCCAACCGCTAAAACAAACTGTTAAAGTTCTGGAAGTACCTTCATTGGAATTTTCATGTAAATTTTATCTTAAAATAATACATTGACCTATGCCAACAATCAAACAACCTATGCCAAGTTTATAGGATTTTACACTTTTTTCCATCTAAGATGTCACAGTTGTTAACATTTTTTCTTGAAGCCCATCTAGTCTGTTTGAAGGATGGGCATTTTATGCTGCTGAGAGGATCAATTAGACTAGTTTTATACATTTTTTTCAACAAACTCTAACAGAAAAGTGCCAATTTAAATGGAACTATTTCAATATAATAATTTAAGTATGTACTTCTGTCTTGGTAGGATCAGTGCTTATACAAACAGAAGTGTCAAGCCAGACGTGAAAGACGCATACGCTGAACAATATCTGTGTTGTTCTTGAAGATTAATAGCTCTTAAAAGGAAAAAAAAAAAAGTACTTGTGTAACTGAATACAAAGAACAGTTTTTCTACCTTTTACTCCAAGATACCTTTGCTCTCTAAGCTAGATTGGTAATACTTTTTAAAAGGTATTTTTTTATTTTTTATTTTTTTTAAAAAAGGCAAAGTTATCGTGTTCTGACAAGACAGGTTTTTTTCATAAATGACAAATGGAAAAAGGTCTTTAATTGTGACTTGCCCTATCAAATTCCCTACAAAAATTAAGAGATCTCTCTCTTCTGAGAAGGTACTACACACCGGTGTAAAAGACAGTTCAGGGTATTTGAACTACCTTCATTATATCCTCTCTTAGAATCCCTTTTCTTCTTACCCCTCCTCTTGTCATAGCTGGGTAATTAAGACACAAATGTATAAAGGCAGTGAAATACAAACCACAAGCAGGTTTTATTTTTGGAGAACTCATGAAGTTTTTTCTATACTTTTATCTCATATATTTCAGTTACCAACGTGATCTTCTATTAGAATTTTATATTAATAGAAAACTTAATAAAAGGTTATAGTTCCTTCATACAGCACCATCCAAATTCTCATTGTCATATGCAGCTTTCTTAATTCTGTATTCTTTCATTATGAAGGTTTCAAAGATTTGAAGTGTTTCTTAATCTCACAAACAAAGATTTCTCCATTTTTCCCCCTTCTGATTTCCTTTATATGATCCTTTTAATTTGGGTTCTGTTCTTTCGCTCCTGCTCCACTGTCTCCACAATTTTCTGTACTTCTCTTTGACTCCTGATTTGCATATTTTGTGGACCAGCTACTTATTTTCCAAATCTTTGTTTGTGAAATGGGGATTCAGAGCTGAGCCACACATTTCAGGCTTCTATTATGTCAACCAGTGTGGTCTTCTCCAGGTTTTGAAAATATAAGGAGCCAAGTAATTAAAAAAGCAACAAAAATACATCCAATTCATTATGATTACATATCCATCAGAACAGCTTTACAAGAATATTTAGGATTCACACTTCCTAACTAGACAACTAAATCCTGGTTATTTAATAGTCTGTCAGGAACTTAAAAACCTTTCTAAATGTGGCTCATAGTATTTTAGTACCTCAAAACCTACTGAAGTACATAACAAAAACCCTTAAGTTATTAGCAGAGTTTTAAAACGAAAGTAGTCTCCATCCAGAAGTTACTTGAGAAACAACTGGAATGCTGCCGTGCAAAAAGTAGACATGTAAAAGGATAAAAAAAAAAAAAAAAAAAAAAAAAAAAAAAAGATGTGGTTCTGTAGAAAAAAAAACATACAAAACAACAATGAAAGCCAACCCTAGAAGTCACTGATAAGGCAGTACTCTCATCATCTTGCAGGCACAACACCTGCATCCTTGGTTAAACCACTTTTTGCTCACAACTGCCTAGAATGTAACTTTGAAAGAAACCTGTTTGATGGCTAAGCTAGCTAGAGTTTAATTGAAGAAAGTGCACTGCATTTTAAGATGTGAACGGTGGACCGAGGTAGCTAAGCTAGGAGGAAGTAGGTTGCGTCTACTTCTACTTGGCTAAGCACAGGGAACAGCAGCGGGTTCTGGTTATTCAAATTGCTGGATCTAACAGGAATGCAGTAACATCTACAAGCTACACAAGTACTTACATCCAAGCTTCCTTCACTTGTAGATGTAGAACTAAAAACATCCTCCTCACCATAATCTCTGTTCATCCTCAAGTGTTCTTCTGTCTGTAACACAAACAAGTATCCTACAGAGCAGTAGCAAAGGAAAGAAAAGAGCAAAAACATGCCAGAGCAAAGCACCAAACCTGATCACAGAATGAGGACAAATTGCCTCTGTTGTGTTAGACTGATTGCTGATAAACACCGAAGGAGTCTGCAACATTTCTCTGAGGTAGGCAAGCCCTTAAGAAATTCATTAGCAGGAATATAAAAAATTTTGTTTTTAAGATTATAAAAACAGAACAATGCTAAGGCAAGGAAAACAGGTAGCAAGCAGGTCCTGCAGTAACAGTGGCCAGGTTGCCAGTCTCCACTATACCCACAAAGACAGACAGAGGAGCAAGCAGAGAGCGGCTTCCTCCATACGTCAAAGACAAAACTGCTTCTGTGTCCTATCAGATACCTTCGCAAGATCCCATGATCAGCTGCACAGAATCTCTGGACTACTGGATTGGTTAGCAGTACCAATCTGATGTAGATGTAGCCTCAGGCACTTGACTACATTTCACATCAAAAGGCATGGAATTCTGCTACCTTTATGTCTTCATGTTCTTTGCAGGAGAACAGAGGGTAACTGATCCAGAATAACATTAGAATGGACTGAAGAAGGTGATACCTGATCTGACACTAAGCCTGGAAGCACAAAATTAACCTTAAAGATATTTTCAACCAATTTGTATCAACTGTGAGATAAGATCTCTGTTTTCATCCTGTGTCATGGCGTTTCAAGCTGAAAAAAAACCAGAAGAGTTCAAAAAGCTGTATCTAGTATATTGTCATCCCACGATTACTGCCTTCAGTGAGCTAACTGAGAAAGCAAGAGTGTGTGGGCACGGAAATCTGAGTGTGGTCTTGTAGAGTGGAGTGACACCTGATCCGGGATATTTTGCAAGACGGGCTAATACTCTCTTCTTCCCTTGCAAACAAAGTTATCTTATCCGTAAATGCCTGAAACCCCACAGCATGTCTTCTGTTCAAGACTTTGGACAATTCTTGCTATCAGCTAGTTCTAAAATAGAGACTACACATGACCACGTGCAGTGATCCTATATTTGTGTGTGTGCATGCAAATGATAATACAAACAAAGAAAAAAATAAATAAGCAGAACAAAATGAAGTCTTGCAGGGGAGTGAAATTTTATCCAAGAAACAGTAAAAGCTAGTTTTGGAAAGAACATTCTGGGCCTTTGTACGTCCAGAAACCACAGGACACTGGAACCTGGAACCACAGGACATCTCATTATACAATCCCTTCGTAAACCTATTAATTGTTTCTTAAAAGAAGTTAATGAATTTGCCCCCATTCCACTAAGTATCTTCAGCAGTTTTGGCTGTAAATCTGCCATAACACTGAGCCACATCTATCATGGCCACTTAACATCTGCTTCTTCTTTGTATGCTGTGCTGTTCTTCAGTTTTTAGTAATTCTTCAGTCTGTTTGGGCTCAAACTACTAGAGAGCATACTACAAATGTAACGATGACTTCCTTGCAGCTCTTAACAAAATGGCTGCTAAATCTCTCTTCTTCTACTCTTAATATGAAAGTAAGAGTCCAATAAAGAAACCATTAGGAAAAATCAATTAACTTGTCAGAACTAGCAGCAAGACTTAAAACCTTTACCTCAGATTTTGAAGCTGTTTCTTCATACTCGTTTGTGCAGTTCCCACCCAGGACAAAAATTACTTGCAGATTATTAATAGACTCGCAAAAATTTTAACATCTTTTAAAATATACATTTCAAAAAGCAACCTCAGGCTATGACCTCTTATTTTTTAACAGGTATGAAAAAGAGAGGCGGAAGAGAGGGGGGTATAGAAGCATAAGCAACTTGTAATCCTAGCTGTGATAAACCCACTGCAGTAACCAGAGCACTGCCACGTTTCACAGCAACGTTTTCCAATGTTGCAAGTGCAATTATTTTACAAGCTAAATCTGATCTGCTTCTGGAATTACAACTCCAAGAGCACACACTTCTTATTGAAGTTCAGTAACATGGAAACAGATGACCAACTATCATGCAGTAAACATGTTTGTTATGTTCAGTTCATCCAGAGGAACTGCAGCGCCGTAGTGTGCCCTCGGAGTTCATGTTGAGCTTGCTTGTGAACTAGATTCTTCCAGGCAGAGGCAGCATTATTGCTTCAGTTGTGCTTTTGTTCCTTACTAAATGGGAAATACTTGCCTACACAGGATAAATGCTTCAAAACTCACTTCTTTTCCCATAAAATATAGCTCTGCTGCATACTTCAAAAAACATTAAGAATAGTTCAGGATCCATGTCAGATCAGATATTTCAGTATGGTAATTCTCAATGCTGATACTGGAAGCCACTGCCTGGCAAAATAACTCCAAAATAGATCATAATGAAAAATGGTGAGAACTGAAAGATTTTGGAAAGCTTATACAGTTTTAGAAACATGACTGGAACTGTAAGCGTTAACACCAGTCCGTCAGCAAAGTATATGTTACTTAGTACTGGTTCATCTGATTTAGTACCAATACAGATACCGTAATGGCATCTTGAGCTTAGTTGAAGAAAGTTTTTTATATCAGCTTTCCTTTCTGAAAGTTTGAAAATGCCAGACATGCACCGCAGCAGACACTGATCCTTCAGTGTATTACTCCTTTTAGTACTGCAAGTTATTTGAGTCATCAGTTTTGCTGTTGTGTTATTTACCATCTCTAAGTCTGCACATATCTTACTGCAGATATACATGCTTTAAAACAGAGTATCACACATGCACAGAAGAGTTAGATGTATCTAATGTGTTCTATACTACATCACTTCCTTCATAAATGTTTTTTTTTCATTCAACCTACGTAATACTAAGAGGAATAAAAGGTAACAAGCCCGAATATCCATCTGTACCAATTAACTATAGTTAACACATCTGCTGAAAGATGACTTCTTGGAAAAAAATCAACAATAATAAAAATCAATAATAACAAAAACAAACAAACCCTACTATTCACAGGCAAAATATATCTGTAAAGAAACGAGTTCTCTTTAGCAAAGTAATATATTGATGAACACTTACCTTGCTGTTGCTTCTATTAGCTTTGAAAAATCCCAGAAATCCTTTCTTTTCTTTTTCTATTGTATCATTGCTTAGTGAAACACTTCGACTTGGCTCTGAAACAGTTATAATGGAATATTTTTACATTTTTGAAACAAAGATCAGTATTTTAACACATCCTGGGTTAATGCTGTACTTTTATGAGCTAGAGATTTTATGAACTATTTTATGAGTAAATGCCAGATCCTGCACTTTCTTTTTCATCAGACTTTTATTTCCTCTGAGCTTGCTCCAAAATCTAGAGAAGAGAAATGGAACGTCATAAATTTTGGTAAGTTTTCAATCACAATTGAGTAATCTTCAGGACTCTGTGATCACTCTGTCTCCCTTCAACCTTCCCAACACTAGCTGAGTTGGATGAGCAATGTGATAAAGTCACACACTACAAAGAACAACCACTAGTTTGACATTCAATATACAGACTGTAAAACTCTACTGTATTTTTAATGGGCACTGCCTAATGCTAGAGATTTCTCTGCTTTCAAGAACATCAGAGTATCCCACCAGCACAAAGGGTTTGACAAAAAAAAAGTTTTAAATATTTATTTAACAACAATTAATAAGCATTCAGAATGGCTTGTTTCTTGCCAGAAATTGAAGGCCTACTTCACAAGAAACCCTAATCCCAGAATTCCAGTAAATTGACCTGCATTTCACACATAGCACATGATTTTCATGAAGGATCACTCTGCAAATCAGTAATGTCAGCTGTTAGAAGGTGTTAAGCACATAGAGTAGTTCAAAGCACAGTAGAAGAGTGAAGGTGGTGGACCACAAGGAAAACAGGGAAAAACTGAAAAACTATCCTTAAGAAAGGCTGCAACTCCCCAGCATAAAAAAAAAAAAAAAAGAGCAGCAATAAAACACCACTAATAAATTAATACCTTCCTCAAATAATGTCTAAGCTCATTCACCAGAAACTCCTGTTTTTTTGCTCAGGGCTGGGCTGCAACGGAATGTGGATCTCGAATCCCTTGCTCATCTATTCAAAAACAAGCAGTAATGACTAAAGGCTAGCATAAGACACGTCAGTAACTGCTGATCATCAACAGTTTGATGGAAATCCAAACTGGGATTTTAAACACTGCATATCACTTCAAAACAACAATGAATCTGGATAATTTTTTCTTAAATAAATAGAGCACCTATGCACTCTAATGTGATGCTCTGTGTAAGAACAAGCCACAGCACACCTGACATAGGAGTTAGTAGGAAAAATCACTGGCTTTAGTGAAGCCAAGGGCCAACAAGCCCCTAGCCAGTGACAACCTCTCAATGGCTGTCACTGTCTGATGGAGATGGACTTCGATCCTGAAAATTTGTAGAAGTTACCCACTGCTTTATTTTTGTTGTACTGGTAACACAATGATGTAACAAATCAAGCACACCTTTCTAGAGGATAATTAACTTAATGTTACATAACAGACTCAGTAGGGGAGAAGGATCTACTAAACATACATCTTTTCTGTTTAACAAGAAGCAGATGCACAAATGTAATCTAATCAAATCCTATCTACTGTAGCATTTCAGAAGTCAGCATTTACCTAGAGTTATGCAACGTGTACACACACGTTCCAGTCTGATATTAAAATGCTTGATTACAAATAAATTACAATTAGTGAAAGATCTCACAGAACTCAAAACATTCTGCCTCTGCTTCTGTAAAAAGTTTGAATCTAAAAGACTCGAAGCATACT
Source organism: Numida meleagris (assembly GCF_002078875.1). Lineage (NCBI taxonomy): Eukaryota > Metazoa > Chordata > Aves > Galliformes > Numididae > Numida > Numida meleagris. The sequence continues at coordinate 79,386,074 of NC_034410.1, forward strand.
GTGCCATATAATAGTTAAGTGACAGGATTTGTTAATTGCTGGCATTTAGTGGCAATTACTGAAGAAGTATGCACACAAGTGTGTTTGTTCTGACAAAAAAGCATGGCCCTGGAAACAACATGGTCCAAAAGACAACAAAGACCGTGACAACAGCTTGTTTCACAACAGCGTTTTACACAACAGTGTTAAAGATCCATCTCCCAGAACCACATTAAACAACAGCAACGGAAAAGCTGATTTCCCCTCAGCAGCATTGTACAGTACCTCTGTAGTTCAGAGAAGGTTCAGACTGAGTTTTTGATGGAGGAACTGGAAAAGGCAGGGAATGAAAGGACAAGAGAAGACACATTAAAGTTCAAATATTGCCCAGTAAGCCACAGTATTCATTCACTACTCCTTGTACTTGTATTCCTACAACTGTAGAAACAAAACCTCACCCGATACTAGGCATGCAGAGTTCCTAACAGAAGCTGTTTAGCTTAGAAAAAGAGAAGTTCCTTCTCGATTCACTCATGAAACAGCTTCAGCTGCTACCCCAAAGTATGTTAGCAGGTGGCAGCAGAGCTTGCCTTTTAAATATACTTTGCCTTCAGCATTTTTATTTCAGGGAAGGAGAGGAGGACGAGTATTTCATTTCTTTAGAACCTGCTCTAACAAACACAGCTAGCGAAAATGTACTTTAAAAATGTCAGTTCTTCGGGTAATTAGTGAGCCTGGACAACCTATTCCATGCACAATCCACAAAACAACTACTATGTAGAGCAATGGGATTATTCCTCTGGAGGATTACAAATGAAAACACAGAAGGAAGGTAACTTCTTGAACAAAGGGGAACCTCTACTAATTTACATGTGTATTTATCATTTTTCTCATGAAGCACCACAATGCAGAGCAAGAGGAAGGCAGAGAAGGCAAATACACACTCAAGATCGGGGAATACTGTCATAATGCACTGGCACAGGCTGCCCAGAGAAGCTGTGGGTGCCCCATCCCTGGAGGTGCTCAAGGCCAGGTTGGATGGGGCCCTGGGCAGCCTGAGCTGGTGGGTGGCAGCCCTGCCCACGGCAAGGGGGGGGTGGGGGTGGGGCTGGGCGGGCCTTAAGCTCCGTTCCAACCCAAGCCTTTACATAATTCTTTCATTCTAAGATGACAAAAGGCATGCTAAAATATTAAAAGAAGATATATAAAGATATATATTTTTTCTGATGCGGAGAGCAGCATAGCATCAAATGTTACAGATTTTCTGCTGTAATCCCAGGACTCAAGTATTGTTTTTTGAGCATACAGGATAACTGCACTCTTTAAACCTTAGCCTGAGGATCCACAAAGCACCAATATAAGCACAACCACCTTCATTTAAAAAAAACAAAAAGGAGTTTAAGTAAGGCCTAGCATAATTATTCTGTACGTTGTTTCTGAAGTATGCTGAACATTTCTTGTTGAATATTACGCATTTTCAATATGTTGCTCCAAATTGCTTAGCTTAATTACAGTAAACATGTCTTTAAAGAAAAAAGAAAAACACATAATTCAGTTATGACACACTGTCAGCCACTTTTTGAGCATCCTGACAATTCAAAGAAAAAGGAGACATTTAGTTTACTTAAGAGTCTAAACTCATTGAAATTTGGCTCTTACAGAGGTAGAACTGTCACTTACCAAAGAAGTTTGAAAGGAGAGACAGAACATCAACATAAATAAATAACTGTATAAATAAAAAATAAGCCTGCTGCTCAATGCATACAAGACTGACATTATCTAAACAATAAGTAAGGACATCTACTGTGCTGGAAATGATACTGATTGAGACAAACTGCAGGAGACGGCATTAATGAATATCACTTTCTGATCTCAAAGGAAGTAGCAGTTGTCAATATGTACTTTTAAAGAATGTATACTTTAAAGCACATAGCATACTTCTGCTTTTTGAATACACAATCAAGCTGATGAAATTCAAGCTCCAGCTGCCACTACAATACTGTCTAGGAGAACAGAAGAGGAGGGAGAAAAAAGAAAGAAAATAAAACTTTAAATACTAATACCTCTTAGCTTCTTCTCACAAAATCATCAGTAGCTTTGCTCCTTGGAGGAACCACCTCTGCACCCATTCACAGTTTGTTCGTCACAAGCCCTGCTCTGTCACCTCTGCCTCTCAGCTTTCGCAGCTGCCATGACTGTGGCACGTCTCCCCTTTCCTTCTCTCTGACCCACAGCACAAGTTAGTGACGGGCCCCCGGGTGACGTGCACTGGTACTAACAGCAGCTCTGAGAAGCACAAAGCTCCTCCTTTCACCCTGCCCTAGGCCAATGCATGCCCTGCCAGGGGCCAGTACAGCTTGGCACCAGCCCCAGAGTAGCTGGGGATGGCTGGGCACACCGTTGACCCGGATGCTGCTCTTGGGATTGAGGCCCCCCAAAATGCTCTTCAGTTGCCTAATTGTTGGCACCTCATCTAACTCAGCTCTAACTGCTTTCAGTTGTAGCTCACCTCTTTTTCGGTCCCAGGCATACAGCTCACTTATCCCCAGCTCCTCCAAGGATTTGGTAAGCTCCAGCTCCTCCCCAGTGATGCTGTCTCGCAGAAGAACAATGTGCTCCTGACTGACCTCACACTTCTCACAAATAGCTGGGATGATGTTGTGGAGAGGCACATCCGGGCTGACTCGAACCACCGCCTTCTGTGTCTTCAGGTAATTTACCACCAGCCTCACAGATTTCTGCAGAAACAAATACAAATGCTCAGCCCTCACTTTATAATGGCCAAGCTCTCTTACAATGAGAATGGCATTGGGGGCCTGTATTGACTTAATTCCCTTCTGGCTAACTTACCCCATATACACACTTACTACAAAAAAATACTACTAATAACAGAAAAATTCTTGGAACATCTTTGTCTCTAATGAGACAGTCAGGAAAGTGGGCAAATAAGGAAAAGGAATGAGAGGCAGCCATCAATTTTGTGCCACTATATATAAGAACCACTGTTTCTGAAAGACTTCTGTGTAATTAGCTATCTTGATCCAGGATAATAAAAATTTAAGCAAACTAGTATTTGTAAGATGGTTACTTGTGGATCTTCCCAATATGTGAAATGCATTTATTAATGATCAGTCTTCTCCCTTAGCTTTAATATAGATTGCAAATAAAATACTATCGAAGCCCCACCTACCTTCACACAATCCCACATCCCTCATTTTATCAACTACTATCAATTTCCACATTTAGGTCTCTGATGAAAAATATTTACAAGAACAAATTTCCATCTAAACAACCGCATGCAACAGAAAATTCTGTGTAAATGCTGCAGTCCAAACTGGAAGCTGCCAGTCCATGTGCAAATCAGCTGAACTAGTAGAGCAGGTTATAGTCAATTTCAAGCCTCCTCCACCTGGTCTGAAGATGCAAAGACTGGAAAAACTACTTGAAGTGATAAAAACAAAATGATGTTTCATGTCACTCTTTTAGGGCTACAGAGTACTGACCTCAGGAGCCCTTGGCAGAGGTCTCTTTATCTTCTCTTCAGGAACCTTCTCTTTCAGGAGTACTGTCTGTACATCCAGTGCTCCTATCAAAGTGTTTGGCTTGTAACTCAAAGGTTGCTGAGTTTCCAAAGACTTCAATTCAAGACTGTACTGGGATGGATTCAAGTGATACCGGCTGCATAGATCAACCAAAAGATCCATCACAGCTTTACTGTAGGGAAAAAGACATTCACTGTTAGCATGGAGAAAAACATCTGCTAAAAAAATTCACTACTGTTTTAATACCAGAGAAAAAATACAGGACAAGCTGGGGATGTGTCACTAGCAGGAAACAGTGCTGATGCTCTTAAATGCTGAAAAGATCAGATGAAAACATCTGGAATTAACTATATTTGATTCAGACCACAGTGCTGAAAATAACACTAACAATCAGAAGCCTGAAGTGGACAAAGAGCATCTTTTCTGTTAATGCATATTTTCTCCAGTTCAAGCTCTGGTCTTTAAAGAGATGAAAAGATACAAATAAATGACTCATTCAAGGTATGGTAACCTCCACCTACATTTGAGTGAAAATCAAAATGGAACGTGAATCTGGAACAAGAGGTAGACAGGATTTTTTCAGCTTACAGATTTTTCTGAAATTTCCAGTGTCCTCCCCTGTTTGATGCTAGTAGTATTTTCAAGTACAAAAGATCCCATCCATATTTATTTTGGTGAGAATATTAACCCAATATACAAAAATCTGTTCACAAGTACTTGCTTTATCAAGACCTCTCATTACAGATGTGATTCCCACACCACGAGTTTAAGAAGTCATTCATTTCCGTCTCTTACTCCAAGACACAAAGCAGAGGCAATAACTCACATCAAGCAGTAAGGCAGCTTGATACTGTCTGACACAGTGGATATGAGCTATGTCTCTCCACACCTCAGCAAGTCTCTTCTCTACCAAGGTACTGAAAATTCCCAGTAAATACCATCCAGGATCAGATACAGTAGGTTTATTAAAACTAGTAGGTTTATTAAAACTGCTGATGTTTATGAAAAGTTTTGATTTCCTAAAACCGTATCTGCTATCAACAAAACAACCAAAGTCAAAAAAGTCACTGGCCCTACTTGAAGACTCTAATATACATAATTTAATATTAAATGTTTAGATAGCATATTTTCCAAGGAAATGGCACTTATTCTTGAGAAAAAAAAGAATACTTCACAGATTATTAACTACCATTTGTAGCCCAAGAACTGTGCTCAGCTGCAAGCTGCAGATATCTGGAGACTACTCTTGGGGAATGCCCACCTTCTTTCTAGGTATATGCTGTGGGCCAACAACTGGTCAAGAAGTCGCTGAAGAACTCTGGAAGGCTAATGACAGAGAAATGCAATGAAAATGGAAAACAAGTCTAATCCCTTATTAAGGGGCAAAAGACTAAAACATACACAGGTGCCAGCTCTTGTGTAAGAGATGAGAAATAGCTCAAGGACCTTCTTTACAGTAATCTATTCCAAGTTTAACTGAGTTATGCAACGTGAACTGAGAAAGTGACAGGCATGGAAAATTTGAAATACACGATCATATTTAAAGAGAATGAAACTGAGTGAGAAGATGAAGATCAAATGAGGAAAACAATAATATGTATAGGAGGCTTCAGGAAAAAAGAGCACTGTGGTTAACTGCTAACATGAAGTGTATCTAAACGGAAATGTGTATCCAGGTCACTTCATGAAATTTTCTGATGACTTATTCTGGCAATATCCTCCAACTGCAGATGCCTCTATTTTGCAGCGACTATTACTTCAAATGTAACAAGCCACAAAACAGAAACATTTATACATAGTAAATCCAGACTATAGGAAAATCCTACACACTCTGATATTTAAATAAGCATTCCTTATGCTGTACAGTAGTAAGCATTTTAAAAAGTGTCAGTCTGTCTGATACAGATCTCAGCTTGTCTGTTTACAGATATATTTCTTTTAAAGTGAAATTTGCATTCTTTTTTTTCCCTCAGTCTTATTGCTATTGTTTCAGAGAAAAGTAAATAACCTGGCAGAACCGCAACACATGGTGTTCTATTTGCTACGCATTTTTATTTAAAGTGAAATGCTAATGTATTGCTGTAGTGCATAATACTGTGATAATTCATTCAAATGTAGGCTCTTATTATATCATTCCAAACACTAAAAAAAAAAAAACCAGCCCTCAAAAAACAATTTTTTTATATAATCCTATATTCCAAAAGAGCAGTTTATGATTCTGTGTACTTACCACTGAATTTATGAAGTATGTTATGTAGTAATAGTGTCTCAATTTCAAGATTAGAAACCTCACCAGCTAGCTCAGAAAATAAGTTGCAGACAATCACAGGAGTTGAAGAAATTTGTCCAGACAATGAAGAATTTTAAAATCCAGCCAAACATGAGATTTCACTTTATTGTTGATTACAGAGCAGGTTAATGAAGGTTAATGAACACATAATGAAGTCTGAAGCATCCCATCATGTTTCACACTGCTCAGAATATGCAACTGTCTCATGAAAAGCATCCCCAGGCTTCATCCGTACCGTTTAGGAGTACAAATTAAGCAGTATCTCTGAAGCTTTTGAAAGAGCTTCAAAGTGCATAGTACGCTCTTCCCAAAACGTAAATTTGGGAAAAACATTTCAACAAAACTTCAAAAGGATAAAAAGCTACATGAGGTTTTCTATAAACAAAAATTAAAATTCATATGTTTCCAGAGATGTAAGAGTTGGGAGTCCCTGAAACGAGGTTACTCTTTTATCAGACTTCAGTTTCACCAACTCTAAAAATTTTTCTTTTCAAATACAATACAGTTCAGACTGATTTAAAATGGAAGTTTATTTCTCCATACATGTGGCACACACAGAAGAGAGCTACTAACCACAGCCAAGAAAATGGTACTGAACCACCCAATAATCTAAACCAATTTTTTTTTTCTAAAATAACTTTTCCTGAGCTGAATATGGCTCTTGGCAGATGCAAAGCATCAGTCCTTTCCCTGCTTCAATCTTGTTCAAGACATATCAGTACTTTAACCTCACTGTGAGACCTGTCAGAGAACATTTTGAAATTCAGGCAAGTCTGACCATAAAAGACTAATTCTAAAGCTGAAACAAACAAATTAAATGCCTTCTGTATTTCCAAACATTCAGCTAAGAAACATGTTACTTTCTTCTTTTAGCAGGACTTCACCGGAGTTAGGGTGGAGACCAAATGCTATGTGACAGACGCTAAACATTCATCACTGATAAGCAAACAGAAGAGCACAGAAATAAAAATGGAAAATGAACCCAATTTATGATTCAGACAAGATGGTTCAAACAACTATTTTTAGCAGAGGACAATACTTTAGCTTTATCCTGATATTGTACTACTAAGCTGTTTGACATTTAAAAGCAAGTCTGGAAAGTAAAGATAAACTGTTGTGTCAGCGGTACTTATCAGGCTGAAGTCCTGCTCAGTAAGAGCATGCTGGATCATTTGTGTACAGCTGTTCATCAGTAAGATGCAGCAAAGACATCTTGAATTTGAGAAGCAGAAAAAAGAGCAAGTTCTTTTGGATGTGGCTTGGCCTAATCTCTCTGGGATCATACAGAGTATTTCATTTTAAAATACTATCTTGTACACCTAGGAAATGTATCAGATAAAGTTGTACTCTGTAGAATGACAGAGTTCTACTTCCATGCTACAAATGCTCATGAAGTCTAACTGGAGAAAGGAATTTTCTTTATTTAGGTTAATTTCAAACACATATTAGGAATCAACAATGACAAACTGTAAAAGAAAAATGGTAGTGTAGAGAGTGAGCTGAAGTCTCTGAGGCTTTACCCATGTGCAGTCAAAAAACAGTGAACAGTTTCAGTCATTACTATTTTCTCATGCTCCAAAGCAGACCAGGCATCTCATGAAAGGACTAGGAGTTTTTCAACACAACCAGAAATGTGTAAACTAAAAAGGCAAACTACATCAAAAGAAGTCAGAAAAGCATGATAAACAGATATTAATAAATGCTTTCCTTTTGTTACTTTGATGAGGAGTGTTTGGATCTCATTTTCCATACTGGATGTCCATCAGTGAGAACCAGAAAGGGCACAGGACTGGGTTTGTCAAGCCTTCCACATCTTCAGTCTTTCATCATTCTCCATGTTGAGCTATAAGCCAACAATTATTATCACTTAAGTCTCTCACTGCAAATTATATGAAAATATTCTTTCTGTGATTGTATTAGCTTTATGCGCCATGTAAAGCATGCTGTCAGATCTGTCCTCTACTATTTGCTGAATGGGACTACTGATTTCTCAGGCTGCTGACACTAGAGGTCCGTATGTGCATTAACCAGGAAGCCCTCCTCAGTGTCACGCAGCATGAATGCAGACAGATCCACGATCCCTGTATTTGTAGGTTACCCATAATCTGTGAGAATCACAAATAAAAAAGGTTTCTGGTAATTCTTGTGAGCTTTTCCAATTATTTTCTTTCTAAACGTCTAGTCATCCCCTCTGTCAGATCTGCTAACAGTTGATGTGGATCTGCGGCAACACTGTCTATCCTTTCAGGACTTCATGCAGTCCTCGTAGAACAATATAAATACTGGCTAGTTGTGGGTGGTATTTTATAATTCTGTGGGGGTGGGAGGTAGACAGGAAGGCTAACAGTTCTGCATGAGAACTTATACATGTTTTACAGTAGAATTCACAGGGCTCAGTTTTCTTTTTGAAAGAAGTGTTTTTTAAGTGCCATTCCAATGCTACGCACACTCCTCAAGGGATCAATGCTGTCCTTAAACTGCACTATGCATTTTCAAAAGCTGAAATAAATTGTGTTACAAGATAGCAAAAAGAAAGAGACTGTCAGCCTCTGTTATTTTTATAAATAAATCTACTTAATTTCTGAATTCTAATAAAATATCTATAAATAACACACACTTTCTTTTTTTCTTTTTTTCTTGAACTGTCTTCTAAGGAAATTTCATGGTAATTTTCCATCCTCTTTCTGAAATTTAGAGGAACTTTCTACAAAGAGAACAAAGTAAAATTGACAACATACTGCCTTGCTTCCATACAATGAGCAAATTGAAAGAGAGAATTTTGACTCTTAATTTTGTTCATTTATTATAACCTTAAGTGATACTAATTAACTACAACAGTTACATTTTTGAACATCCTCTAGCATACTTCATTGCCCTGTGAAAAATTCATGAAATTACCCAACCATTTTTCATTATAATAATGTTCAGAGCAAGGGTTTGCAAATTTTCCTATGAGAAGAAAGCTATTTTCCCAGAGCACCCAAAAGCAAATTTTAAAGAATTCAGTTTCAATGTTGGCCATGACAACACTGAATATTTACAACAGTATAAGCAATAGCAGAATTTTCTGGAATGTCCTTCCGTGGTATCACTATATATAAAAAGAGCAAAGGAAGAAAAGAATGTATTAACTGAAGTAGCTCCCATACTTGTTTCAAACTAAAGGAAGGTTTTTTTTAGTCTGTTATCTGCACACTAAATGTTTACTGCTGATGATCTCCATACTTTGTCAGTTAACAACATCAAAGCAATGCAAAAAGATGAGAATACCTGCATTCATCCAAACATGGAGACTTAGGTCAGTCCAACCTTTAAAAATTTCAAATGTTCTCGGATTTATTTTAAGCTTGCATTCCAAATCCCTTAAACTGTAACGACTGCTAACATATGGAAAATTTTATCTTCTGCTGGTGAGGAAGAACAGCAGCACCCATGAGGACACTGTCATATAGGGCTCATTAGACAGTGCTCACTTCCTATTTCATCAATTGCTTGGGTAATGCACCCACTCCTTGGCTTCCAAACCCTTCCCCTACTGACAGCTAGTTGTCCATGACTGGCATGTGCCAGTAGCATCCAGTCCCAGGGCTTGTGGCCATGATGCTGGAGAAGACCCACTGCCCATGTCTGGCATCCATGATCAGGTCAGCAGAGGAGCACTAGCAGCACTTTCACTGCCACCTTTGCTGTGACCTAGGCCCAACATGCAGTCCATAGGGGAAAGCAAGCAACTCCACAAAACAAGGAAGACAACATTTTGCTTGCCTTGAGTGTTTCACACAGACCTGAGGAACAGCTCTGCTGAAACGTCTAAGATATAATTTGTAACGCCCATCTCAAGGTTTCAGACCACAAACTAAAGATGGTAATAACCAAAATACTTGGCGTCAACACAAGGGAGAGTAATGGAGGTGAGAAGAAGCACCTGAGACAGATTGCTTATTGTACACGGATTCTCGCTCATTGTACACGGATGTTCTTTGCTCCTCTACCTTGCATATTTGTCATGGTTTTGTGATTTTCGGTTATTGGTATTCCACATCATAACATCATTTTCCAGCCGGAGGGAAAAGATAAAAGCTCGCAGTATAAAAACTTGCAGATCACAAGACCTCATCCCTTTTTCCGCCCGTCTCTTGTCTTGGCAGCACCTTGCTCTCCAGCCGTCTTGTCGGTAGTAGAGTAAGGCCTACCTTGATTTTGGGACATTCTCTCTCTCTGTATTGGATTTAAATTAGTTTGTTTCTCCTCAGATTGTTGCCGCTGTTCTTTGCTCTCAGGGCCATCTCCTTACCCTTTTCCCCTTTTCCCTTTTCCCAGGGTGTGGGCCCGTGGGTCCCCCGTCCCCTTCGTCATGGAACCGGGCCGAATGCCCGTAAACCATTGACAATATTCTTCAAAAGGTCCCACTGAAACACGACTCTTGTAATGATTTTGGGGTGGTTGGTTTTTGTTGTTTTTATTCTGAGAGAAAAACAAAGGTTTTTCTACTCATACAGCATTGATATCTCTTGATACAAAATGCTGCAGGAAGACTGAAGGTCTCTTCCAACACAAACCATTCTATGATTTGCCACTTGTTAGCTTTCCAAATGCCTGTATTTGACAATGAAATACAAGTTTTGTATTTTGCCACCTCACAGCCTGTGAGTTTCATTTCCTGTGCTGGTTTCTAGACCTGTTCACTTCTTTCTCTCATAAAGCCCAAGCCTCTCCCATAAAATTTCAACTGCTAAATGTATAATTGAAGAGCTCTGATGGGCACTGCTTTCTTTTCAGACCTTCAATATCACTCCGGCTTTAGGATCACAGAAGTTACTGCTAGCACTAGCTTCCTTAGTGTGGCCAAGCAAACACTAATTTCAGCAAGAAATCAGAATGAAGAATGAAGCACCAGAAACTACTGGCCATTGCACACTTCTTCCTCAGCCATCAGAATATACTAATCAACAGTCAGAACAGACACCTATATCACACCAAGTTTTATAGGAACGCAGATAAACTATTATAAGGCCCAGATGTAAAATAAGGACAGACTCAGATTTATCAACAGGTAACTATACATCCTCCAAATCTGGTATCTGACCTTGGTAGTACCTAATGACAAGGAGAACCTCTTTCCCTTCCCATGGAAAAGCCAGCATGTTTTTATACAGAAATGTTTCCCAAAAACTGGCAGATGCTTTGGTACCTATGGAAATGTAATATATTTGCGAAAGCAGGATCTCCAAATTTGATGAAACATTCATTTTCTGAACTCATTTCTTGGCAAGTGCTGTTTGCTAGCAGTACTACACCAGCACCTCTGTGTTTGGAGATAACCCAACACAGCCTAAGCCCGGCCCAGTGGCCCTGCATTGGAAGACATGGGCACATACATATGCTGAGGGTCATTCACAAGAAATAGAGTGACAGAATAGCTGCTAGTTCTTTCCTTCCTCATAAGAAGGGTCCCTTATACAGGGGCTTTCAGGACTCTCTGGTACAGCAGATGCCTAAAATGTAAGCATTTAGAAGCAAGACAGAGAAACTAAGTCAGCTTAAAAAGGGACACACAAATATCATTGAGTATCCTACTGGGAATGGAGGGCTGTGAAACAAGGAAGCTAATCAAAGCCTTACCTTCCTTGTACTGTGCACTTCTGTTCCACCCCACTGGGTAAAATGACTGTGAAGTCCACCATTCTATTTATCATATTCTCCTTCATGCTCACAAGGCTCTGATCAGAAATTACAGTTGTCTCTGCAGGTGACTTGTGCTCACTGTGAATTCTACTGGCTGCAGAAGGTTGATTTGGTGGAGGAGGAGCACGAGCTTTCATTCTTCTCCTTAAGAAAAAAAAGGCAAGAAGAAAATTAAAAAATTTCCATGAGCAAATTAAAGTATTTGTTAACTAGAAATATATCCTTTCAGCCATAATCTCAGATCATTTCTAAAAGTTCCTACAGCAAAAGCCATTTTTCTTCACCACAAAACTTTTCAGCAGAGCTGCATTTTATTTTTTACTTCTTCCTCTCTAAAAATGCACTAACTTTTTAATGATGCATGCACTCCTACTGCTTGCTTTCCATGCCCCAAGGTATGTATCAGTTCCATAATTAGGATATGAAAATAATCATTCTTCTGTCAAGTACAAAGCACGTTTCTATGAAGAGATAATCAGAATAACTTGGTCCAGTCCAGACCTAACTCACGACACAGTTGTATTTATGTAAATGAATGCTTCGAAGTCAGAGCAGCAGGAGCAGAGCTACGATGAACTTCAATTCAGCTGTGTTAGGGTTCAACAGTACTATTCTAGTTGAAATATTGTCTCTTTCTCTGTCTTAGGAAGTAGTACTAAATTTGGCTCATTGTACTTCATACAAAAGGGCCACGAGAAGGTCAACTGTGAACGATGCCACTTCTTACCACCCAACACAGAGAGATTACAGCTATTCGAAAGCAGCCCGAGGAGAGCTCATTCTCCAGCAGAGGCCTAGACTCTGTGAGCTACATACAGAAAAGCTACATCAGTTGCACCAAACAAGCCACATACTTTGCAGAAAGATAAAACTGCCACAGACTCAAAGTCTCCTTCACTGGCAAACAGTGTGGTAGATAAGCAACATGTCCACGCTGTTAACTTCTGAATAGCTGGCTTCATACCAAGCACGTGTTTAAGAGAACGTATTCTGATGATTAATATCTGTCACCTCTACTGATTTATGCCTAATTTAAGTCAGATTTCAGTGCAACAGATGGAAAAAAGCAGTAAAATATTTACTGAGAAATTATTCTTGAGCTTACTGACTGAATTTTTTAATCTGTTTTTAGGGTGCAAGAAGAGCACACATTATGATTCTATACATCATTTTCACTCAGCAAAGAACATAAACAGAGACCCAGGAAAGAAGAACACAGAAAAAGTACTCTAATTATGCAAGGTTTAGTGTTAAGTCAGACAAGGGCAAAATTGCGGCCAGGAGAAAATACATTTAAAAAAAATTTCAAAATCTTACGGTGTTTTCATCAGGACACTGTAAGATGCTGATACTTCCATTCATCCCCTACGTGCATAACAAATAGCTTTCCCCTACAAATAAGCAGGGAGATCTACTGCCATCCTTATTACCATACAGCATTTTTCTTCTATGAGACATTTTCTTTTAACATTCACTTTTTATCCTGCACACACCCAATGAGTCACACAGGCCATCCACTACAAACTTACAGCTCCCACTCTCATGTCATGGAGGCGATGATAAGAAGTTCAAGGTTCTACTGCTTGGCAAACTACCTTGGCTTTCAATATCTCCCCGAACGAAACTCCTAATTTATTTACTTGTCTATAGAGAAGAATAAAAATGTAGAAAAAAACTGGGTTTGTCTTACGCTCAAATCCCTTTATGCCCAGCTACAGTTGTTTGTAAGCAGGTGGTGAGAGACATGGGAGTTTTGCATAAATCCATTTCTTGCCAATGAAATCATTAATATTACTCAGCTTAACAAGTGTAACACTGGAAGACTTCAGATCAATTTACAATCTATGTAATTCTTGCCCTCCATAATGCCAACTGCATCAACGTAAGTAGCTTATTCAAAGCTTTACACAAACTCGTTTCGAAGCAAAGCTTGTTCCTGGTTTTTAACGCTTTCCTAAAATGTCATGGACAACCTCCAGCACAGCACTGCTGACAGTATACCACAGGGGCAGGAGTAACAGCAGCAGCAAGTGTCCTGAGCCCTGCATACCTGGTTGGTTTAATTATGATTTACCTGGACTTGTCAATTCCAGACCTCACAGCAAACTGAGAAATACAGCAGTAAGCATGAAACCTAAAACAGCTGAAACTGAAGAGACTTGAAGCGTCAGTGGAGAAGTGAAAAATGACTGAGATTTGAAGCTGATTAAAAAGCTGGAAAAGAGTTTAGAGTGTGCTGTGTCCGTGTTATTCCTTCGCAGTAACATAAAGGTGCACAGTTTTCTAACAGAACAAACAAGGCCTGACATCTTAACACCAATTTATAGCTCCAAAATGGGAGCGTGATTTTCACTTGGCCACTTCTTAAGTGTTCTTTATATGCAGTGCTGTAGTTATAAACCTTGCACAACACTGTTTCTGCACGGGTAAATGAGGAGTAAGAACCACCAACACATGCAGTTGCACACTGACCAGTGACGCTCACTTTACCTCCACGTAACACTGAGTATTGTTTTTGGCACTGAGCAGTCAGAGTCCTTTACGGGCTACAGCCCTTCTTGCTTTTTGTTCAGGAAGGACAGTGCACACCCGTTTCCTTCACAGAAACGGGAAAAAGGAATTCAGGAAGCATTCCTGCTACAGCCCTGTTAACCTAGCAACAGCTCAGGTGACCTCACTTGAACTTTCATCCGAAACACTGCAACTGCTTTCCAACATGTCCCCAAGTGACAGATCTGACTGTTCCAGTGCAAGCAGGTTCCTTTCAGGTTCACAGAATCACAGAATGTCAGCAATTGGAAGGGACCTCAAAAGATCACCTAGTCCAGTCCTCCTGCCGGAGCAGGAACACCTAGATTAGGTCACACAGGAACACGTCCAGGCGTGTTTTGAATGTCGCCAGAGAAGGAGACCCCACAACCTCTCTGGGCAGCCTGTTCCAGTGTTCTGTTCACACTTGTAGTGTGATATATGGCACAGATCTGCACTTCCCAGGCACCTTTTTGACACATCTCTGCAGCAGAAAGCAGCTCCACAAGCTACAACCTAGGAATGAGAACCTAAGCTCTTCCTCAGATCTGCAAGAGTGTCTGCTGCCCTCTCTGTCATAGCCACAATGCTTACAAAGGACAATAGAACATTAAAACGTACTGAAAAGAATGAATTAAAAGCTTGTTTTAAGCACATTTATTTTCCATGCTACCAACATAACACACCAAAAGTAGTAGTAAGAAATGAAAGAAAACGCATACCTTAGTCTGAGATAGATTCAAACAAGATTTAGCTCAACAGCAAATTTTGTTCACAAACACCTCAGTATCAACTGTAGGGAAGATGCCTGCTAAGCTGCTGGCTGCTACTAGCCAGCTGCTGCAGTCAGAAGCAAGAACACCTCACATCTCTGATTCACTCACAGTCACAACCACTGCTTTCATTTCTGCCCAGAGGATTAGACAAAGCCATAACACGCAGCTGATTCTAAAATAAACATACGGTGACTTTTAATTAGGAATGACACAGTTCATTTCATTTTCTTCTGAGCTGACAAAATGCATATTGCCATGAAATAACCAGGTAGAACACATAAACAACCTACCAGCACCATTATCAGCAACAGCATCAGGCTTCCCAAAACAGGAAAGGAAAAACAACCGGCCAGCAGAGCAACAGCCAGCTTAGCTGTAGTACAGCCTGCAGAAGAAAAGCAATAGAAACGAAGAAAAGTTTTGCCAGATTAAGGAACTTCAAGACAAGGCAACATAAGCCCTTTGGACCTATGCTTTATTAATATATAACTATCAAGCAACAAGATCCACCCTTGACTTTACAATCCCATGCTGAAAAAGCATGTTCTCTCTTTCAAACCGAAGTGGTTCAGGGACTTCCATGGCAATGATGGCAATGCTATGCAGAGATTGTCATTCTTCAGATAAGGAAAAAAAAAAAAGAAAGAAAGGTGACTTTACTGACTTGACTTTCAGGCGACTGCACTCCTGCACACACACATGAATTATGAGACACACCTCATACTTCAGGAAAGCCAAGGCACAGACAGCATTGAACTCTGCAAGGGATGAGAAAAATAGGAAGAAGGGATTATTTAGATATGTTGGTCATAAGAGATAGACAAAGAATGGACCTCTCTGATAAATGAGACGAAAGAACTGGCTTCAACATATATGGGGAGAATGCTGACGTACTCAATGAGTTCTTTGCCTCAGTCTTCGCAGGCAGTCAGGCTTCTCACACCTCTCATATCCATTAATCTCTTGGCAGGGATAGGTGAATGAAATCCCACCATAAAAGCAGAGCAAATCTGAGATCGCCTCATAAGGCTGAATATGTACAAGTCTGCAGGGCTGGATGACACATATCCCAGGGTCCTGAAGGAACTGGCTGATGTGGTTGACAAGCCACTCTCCATCATATTTGAAAAGTTGTAGCTGTCAGGCAAAATCCCTCGTGACTGGAAAAAGGGAAACAGTGCTCTCATTTTTAAGAAATGGAGAAAGAAAGACCCAGAAGCTACAGACTGCAGATCCTCACCTCTGTGCCTGGGAAGATCATGAAACAGACCCTCCTTAGAAGAGACATGCAGATGAAGAGGTGATCCAAGACAGCCAGAATGGCTTCATGAAGAGCCAATTGTACCTGACGAATCTGGTGTCTTGCCATGACAGAATGATGGCATCGGTGGACAAAGGAAAGTTAAGTGATACATTTTGACATGGTCCTGCACCACATTCTTACCTCTAAAAGGGAAAAATATGGGTCTGAAGGCTGGACTATCAGGTGGATAAAAAGTTGGTTGGGTGGTTGCAGCCAGAGGGTTGTGAGGTCGGTCACAAGTGGTGTTCCCTAGGGGTCCATCTTGGGTCCGGTGCTCCTCAGTATCTTTATCAACAATAAAGACAGTGGGATCGAGTGCACCCTCAGCAAATTTGCTGATGATATCAAACTGAGTGATGCAGTTCACACAATAGAAGGGACACCATCCAGTGAGACCTTGACAGTTCGGAGAAGTGGGCTTATGTCAACCAAATGAGGTTCAACAAGGTGATGCACTTGGGTCAGGATAATCCCAGATATGTATGAAGACTGGGAGATGAACTCATTGGAAGCAGCCTTGCAGAGAAGATCCTGGGGGTCCTGATGGACATAAAGCTGGACACCAGCCAGCAGGGTGCACTTGCAGCCTAGAAGACCAACAGCATCCTGGGCAGCATCAAAAGAGGAGCAGGCAGCTAGGAGAGGGAGGGGATTGTCCCCCTCTGCTCTACTCTCATGAGGTCCCATCCGAAGTACTGCATCCTAGTCTGAAGCCCCCAGCACAAGAGAGATGTGGAGCTGTTGGTGCAGATCCTGAGGAGGGATACAAAGATGATCAGAAGGCTAGAGCACCTCTCTTCCGAATAAAGGCTGAGGGAGCTACACTTGTTCAGCCTGGAGAAGAGGAGGCTTTGGGGAAACCTCCTTGTGGCCTTCCCTTACTTAGAGGGTGCTTATAGACAGGAAGGAGATTGACTTTTTACACAGACAGACAGTAACAGGACAAAGGGGAATGGTTTTAAATTAAAAGGTGGAGATTTTGGTTAGGGGCACTGGAACAGGTTGTCCAGAGAAGCTGTGGGTTTTCCAACAAGGCCAGGTTGGATGGTGCTCTGGGCAGCCTGATCTAGTTGTTAGCAACCCTCACCACAGCAGGGGGACTGGAACAAGATGATCTTTGAAGTGCATTCCAAACTAAGCCATTCTATGATTCTATGATACTTCAAACCATCAAGATACAGACGCTAGAGTAGAAAGATCTCCTGTCCAGTGATCTAGCCTGCAGAACAGATATGCTTCCGCTTTTCATTGCTTGTGGCAAAGCAAACCTATATCACAGACTGATAAGGAGACCCTCTCAATCACAATTAACAGTATACTAAGATCTGTCTGCCTACGTAGAATTCTTTCTATTTCCAAACACGGCAGTTCAGAAAAATGCAACACAAATGCAAAGGAAACACAAACAAATTAGGAGAAAAATAAAGCCGAAAATCGAAAACAAAAATTAAACAAATCCTGCGAAGATTTAGAACGGAAACAAGCAAGGAAAGGAGATTGTGATAATGCTACTACATAGCTATTACAGGAGTTCAACCAGACAGTGCTGTGTCAATCTAGAACTCCAGAACTCCAGAACTCCAGCATACTCTGTCATCTGTAATGCTTAAACTAACTAGATTGAGCTTATTGGTTGCTCTTTATTAGGACAAAAAAGAACTTTCTCAATTTGATTCAGCCTGTCTAAGACGAGATACACTGACTCATGATATGTGCAATACAGATAGTCTACACCTTTAAGTGCTTCACACACAGGAAATAAATTATAGGTCTAAAATATATGACTCTTAATAATAACTTATTTCCAGTATTATTTCACATTTCCTAGTGTTTTATAGTATTAGAAAAATATTATACTTGCTAAGCAGCTGAGACTAGATCTAATTAACTAAATTACTCCTGTGCTGATAGGCTCTGGGAAAAATTAAGGTTGCCTATGATGCTTTATTTCCCCATATTTAAGAATTCTTTTTGTTCTAAACGCAGTCTTCACTTTGAATTCTCTGGCCATTATAGTATGTAATTGTTTTACGCTTTCCTCTTTTCAAATGTTTGTTTGAATTTCATATTACTTTTAAAAGATCATTCCATTTTTAAGGAAGGCTCATACTGACAGATATGATGAAAATGATTTCCTTAAGGGCATGATAAAGTCACCCAAAATAGACAAGGAAAAATAATTTGTTGCTGGCAATGAAATTAAAGTCATTTAATTATATTTTTGATCTTCCATTAGATTCTACTGATGAGAACCCTACAGCTTTACGTATTTTAAAAATAAAGTTTTAATGCCAGGAGAAAAAAGAAGTCCAAGAAGTAAGATAAGTGAGAGCACTGTGGAGGAGGAAGCAGGGATTAAGTACATGGCCATGCTTGCCCAAGGGTGCAATTAAAGGAAAATACAAATAAAAATACATCTGAGACAACACACAGTTCAACAAAAGCAGTTCCTAGCATCGTAGCTCCAGTTTCAAACTTTTCAGAGGCTTAAGCAATAAAAATCAGTCATTAAAACACATTGTGCTGCAGTTTTCTGGTCTCACATGTGCAAGCAAAAGTGATTGTTCTGAATTTGTTCCCAGAGATGTCTCCCCAAATCCGTCCTATCTCAGCGAGAGCCTGAGGTGTGCCTATCACCAGAGCTTTGGCCACAGCATGAGTACTGCCCACTGCTCAGCACAGGAAGGCTGCATTCCTCCTGCCGGGGCTCAGGCTCCTGCACTGACATTGCTTCACCCAAGTGGCAAGGACCAAGAGAGACCAAACAGTCTGTCAGTGAATGGTTGCTGTCCTCAGACTGTGGGATTTATAAATCACTCACCCTTTTAATGAAGCGTGCCCTTCCAATAAAAACCTAATCTTTCCCTTAGTCACAGAGGTGTCCGTTTGTAGACTAATACAACAAAGCTCACCTATCAGTCTCATGGTTGCTCCAAAAGTAATGCCTCCTATTTTATGCTGTTGGTCCATGACACTAGAGGCAGACGGTGGTGGTATGGCAGCAGAGGTTGAATCTTCCTGCCAATATTCCGTTCCATTTTGTTGCTGTGTGACAGATGGCAGCAGAGAGGCAGTCTGACAAAATGCATATGACACGGAAGTGCGTAAGAAGCAAAGGTGTGTCACTGAATTCCTCCATGTGGAAAAAATGGCACTCATTGACACTTGCTGAATGTTTATGATAGAGACCAAATAGTGGATGTGAGCACAGCGAGGCAGTGGTGTCATGTTTCAGCAGTGGTGACAGTGATGTGAAAGACAAGCCACATTCTGGACAGCCATGCACTGCTGTCACACCACAAAATGAAGAGTGTCTCAACCAGCTCATCCACACTGGTCAGTGGATGATGACAAGGAACTGTGTATGGAGCTGAAAACTGGCTTCAGTGTGTCCAAAGCAATGATGACAATGTTGGAATATCACAAAGTTTGCGCTAAATGGGTCCTATAAATGCTCAAACAGGAACAGAAAGAAAGCTGTATGCAAGTTTGTCAGGACCTACTGAACCAATACAATGCTGAAAGTGATGATTTCCTGGACTGTATCATTACTGGTGATGAGATGTGGTGTCACTACTACCAGCCAGAGTCATAATGGCAGTCCACTGTGTGGTGACGTGTGAATTCCCCATCGAAGAAAAAGTTCAAGACACAACCCCCAGTGGGTAAAGTGATGTGTGCTGTCTTTTGCAACAGATAAGTATTGATCCTTCTGGATTTCCTAAAACCCATTCAAACCATCAACTCTGACCTCTACACTAAGCTGAAGGATCAAACTTCCACTGTCGGGCCAGAGAAGAAGACAAACATCTCTGGCAACATAATAACATCATCAGGCCCCACACAAGTTTGAAGGCCATGGAGCACATTGCCCACCTTGGCTAGGCTAGGCTGTCCTATCACACTGGATTTTACATCAACTTCTACTTGTTTGGGCCAATAAAAGATGAGGGAAATGTTTCCCATGAGAGGAAACACTTTCCTAGTAACAATGTCATGACAGCAGCTGTGAAACAGTGGGTCACCTCCATTGGTGCAGATTTTTATAAGCACGGCATGCAGGCTCTTGTTCATTGCTGGCAAAAATGCTTAGCTAGGGGTGATGACT
The DNA here is from genome assembly GCF_002078875.1 of Numida meleagris. Classification (NCBI taxonomy): domain Eukaryota; kingdom Metazoa; phylum Chordata; class Aves; order Galliformes; family Numididae; genus Numida; species Numida meleagris. The sequence goes on from NC_034410.1 coordinate 79,406,286, forward strand.
ATGCTGAAAAATACATTTCTGTAGCTGAGAATTTGCTCTATCAAATAGTGTTATTGTGCTTTTTGTATCTATTGTAGTTTCCATGGTAACAAATAGGAGGCATTACACTTGGAGCAACATACATATGTCTGTTCTTTTTAGGGACAGAAGAAACCACCAGAACAGGAACTGTGTAAATTCATCCCACTACAATTTCATTTACAGTGAAAGCCGGGATGGAAGCATACATGGGGTGAGTTTTAAATGAGCAAGGAATAATACTGCAGCTTGCGCATGTTTATAACACTTAGGAACCACAGACATGCTAGGGAGCCTGACAGAGCTACCTGTATCAGTTCCCAAAACAAAATAAAATACACAGACAAGCCCTAGAGAAAACCTTTAAAAAGCTGCCAAATCCCAGCATTTGGGTTGATGTCTGCTGCAGTTAATGAAAACAGTGCTTTAATAAGCACCGCAAAGTCTGGCCTAATAGCTGTATCGCAGGACTTTGGAGATACCACCCACGTCTTCGGTGTGTGGCAAAGACCACACTACAAGCTGGTGCCATGGAGGACAATTCCACCAGCTTCACTCGCATTAGTGAACAGGAGTGAAATGGGAGAGGAGCCAATGCTATGTAATTATTTGCCTCATCTGCTGAAATACACCTTAAAGAAAAACACAAGTTCTTTGTGGTTAAATGCAAGAAAGCAGAGAAAGTACTTATTCCAGTATGTTAGCCTAGGCCAGGATGGCGGAACTTTTTCCTTTCACAGTGACGTCTGACAGAGGAAAAAAAAAGAAGCTCAGATGAAGAAAAAATGTGATAAAGGCAATACAAATGTAGGCTTTTGGATGCAAACGCTTAGCCTCCAGCATCTGAGCCAAAACTACCCACCAGTCTCTCAGTGACTAAAATCAAGGCTGTGAGACAATGGCTGCTCAAGTGATCTGCAGTGAAAGCAGCAAAAAACTGGTGCAAAGCATTCAGTGACCAACCCTCTAGTCCCATTCTCACAATTACCTTCGTCTTTTTCCTCCATTACTCGCTCAGTTGCATTGTTTTTTTTGCCCACTTACCAAGCACTGAACTATTACTCAAATTCCATTTTGAGTAAACAAAAAGAAGATACTGAGGTAACCATCACATTGCTTACGCTTATCTGAAATGCTACCCAGTGCCTTCATATATGACGAATGTGATACAAAGCAGCCTGATTTAAAGAGGAAGAACAAAAAAAGAAAAAAAAGATAACCACTATTTCTATGTTAATAATGCTTGCACACAATGGCAAAAATAAAAAGGCTCACCTGTGGGAATACACTGGCAAGAAAATGAAGCCAAGAGCATTTCTAAGTGGGCTGACATCACCATTAGCACTGCATCCTCTGCATGTTCTGGGCAAACATGCACTCTCTCTGCGCTCTTTCTCCTACTGCCAGCTGGGTTTTTGCAAGGACACAACAATTCTCATCTTGCTGCCTGTGACTGGTGCCACAATGCCATCCTGAGCTCTCCAGCAAAACTCTGAAGTCTGGAAATGTGATGTTTGATAGGTTTCATTAATACTGAATAACTACAGCAGTGTTGATCATGTTTATTAACAGCAGACCAACGAAAAGCATTGAGAAGGTAGTTTGTTTCTAGATGGGTCAAAGACTACAGTCACTGTTACACAAACCAGAGGCATGCTCAGAAATTCCCAGTTAAGGCACGCCTTCTCAAGTTACCAGGGCTGTACAGATTTCAGTGTGGCTGTCCTTTCTTAATCTTTTCTTATCAATAATTACTAACAATAAGGTTGTTTAAATAAACAAATAAAAAGTTTATTGCCTAGCAACACTTATAAATTCTCCTGCAGCGATTAGCATCATCAATTTTGAGATACAACTACGATGTGCATTTGCAGTGAATTGATGATTAAACGTACACTAGACTGTACTTTTTGTGCACAGACTTTTTAACCTCACTACCACCTACTGAAAATCCCTCTCCTGAGGGCTGCAGACAGTAGATTAGGGCTCTGCTATAGTAAAATGCTTCCTTTATTGTCTTTTTATGGGATACAGAAGAAGAAACAGAGAAAATAGTAGTATATCTTTCACTACATATAGACACATTGTGAAATTTGTATTTACTGTGCTAATTTCTAGTTTTATATCTGCTTACAAGCTCGTGGGCATTTCAGTGAAAAAATCCCTGACATTACTATAGAATAGTATACCTACTGAAGCTTTTATCAATGAAGAACACTCTTGAAAAAGATTTCATCTGATGTGCAGATGGGGGAGAGTTATGTTCAAGGTGATTAACTGCTTAAATACACCCATCTATGCAAAACATTAGCATACATAACCAGGAGCCGACAGATCATTGTTTCTCATTTAATAAGAATGCTCTAGAACCATGATGCTGAAGTTCACTTCACCCGTTACTGAAAACATTTCATCTTTTCTGAAACAGACCCTACAAAAACACACCAGCAGTGGTAGCGAGGGAGTTTAGCTATCCACAGAATCAAACCAACAGTCTGTCTCTGTGGCCTCAATGCTCCCTGTCAAGTTTCTTTGCCCTCAGAGAATGGCTTTGTGATCCTGTCATGCTGACCTTACATCATATTTCCAGGGGTGGGGAGGTTGCAGGCTGCATCCACATCCAATGCCCACTGTTCCTACATATTTAAAGCCCAGATCTGCTCAGACACTTGAGAGACACAATTTGCTCACACTGGATTGACCAGTCTAGAACATAAAAAACAAGAAACTGTCTCCTTTTATTTAAAATTATTCCTTAAGTCCCAATTCTGTAGAAAAAAAATAGAAAAACAGAAGGAGCCAGCCCAAGAACTACAGGGCTGACCAGTTACTATCTATAGCCAGATCAAATGTCCTACAAGGCTGAACAGTTTATTTCTGTGAGAGCCTGCACTCATATGCAAAAAATGAAGATACTAATACATTCCTTCCTCCTTTAATCATCTTCTTAATTAGCATTTATAATTTGTTCTTAATTCACACTCTTATCACACAGTAGGAAAATCACATGTATCAGTATATCAAAAAACATTAATGAAGCAAATATGCAGTGTCAGTGAGATAAAGAAATACCCAGCTTTAACACAATAGTATTAACTGTGTTCTGATCCCATATTTGTGGGATGTCACAGTTCCTTTTACTAGGAAATCCCACTGCCTCAAATGATTTTCCTGGTGACAATTTACTTCACAAAATTTCTTATAAAAAAAATAATTTTGCTTTCAGTTTTAAGATATTCTGTCACTTCCAATGACACAAGAATAAAATATTTCTTTGTTTGAACTGAAGCCAGTTTATTAAAAGGAAACCACAACTTTTGTTAGTTTACTTAAAATTAACAATAAAGTAAGTAAACCTAAGTAAAACTTAATTGTAAAGTAACAAATCCTACTCCAACCATAACTCCAGTGTAAACGGGCTACATTAGTATAAAAACAGAAAGTCTAACTGAAAACAAAAAAACAACAGCAAAAAACCTGCAAATGCTAAGTTAACACAGATAAATACACTTAGAACACCCAAGCTGAGAAGTAGGGCTCTGAAGTTTTAACTTGATTTATTAAGAACAGAAACGTTTTAATGCTTTTAAATGTCAGCAAAAGCCATTTGTACACTTAGTCTCCATTTAAAATTCCTTTCAATGTATCCTGTAGGCACATGCAGTATTTAATGGATTTTAAATCTAAAAACAAAAAGGGATGTAGTATCAACCTAAGCATTTAACAGTTTCATGAAGTGCAAACCATGAAGAAATATCAATAAACTAAAATAAAGACATGCCAATATATCCCTAGAGAATCAAATCAGAGGGGAAGGAGCCAAATACCCTCCACTTGTCATCACACACATTCAAATCAAATATTCAATTATACTGAATATTTTACTAATGTAATGCACTGGCTCAGCACACAGGAGACAGGCAAGAGTCTGGGTCATTATGGACTCTGCAGAGCAAAACCAAGACCTTGAATCACCCCAGGAACAGACTGGAAGCCATGGAAATGAGCTACACATTGTAAATAAGAAACACTACTAGGAGAGCAAAGGTACTTGCCACTGAGGAGGTTTAAATCCCACTCAGAGATAACCCTATGCAAACATGCCAGAGGCTGCTCTGCAAGTACTGATGGGGCATCACAGCAGCGACAGCAAGTTTGTACAAGCTGCAAATGCAACACAGCCTACAAAACCAATACAGGATTCAAGACATACTGGCCTACTTTATAACATAAATTGCCATAGCCACACTAGAAATAGCACAAGCTACACATATATCAAATGTATATCAACAAGAGAATTTAGACATAGTCTTTTAACCAAGAGAAAGAGGATTTCCACTTCTGAAGCACTGGCTGATGACTTCTGAGCACACTTCAAACAAGGTTGTTAGAAAGTCTCTTTTCTTTACCAGCCAACAACTTCCCAGAGACTTTCTAAGAAGTTATTATATTAGGTTTCTCTTTCCTTCTGACAGTTAAACTGAAAGAAAAACATCATTCTGTATGAAAATCATATTAAAATCTGGCAGCGCATGACTCCACAAGAAACAGGGGTGCCTGCCCTGTCTGCAAGCTGCCACCTGGGAATGCTGGATGAAAAGAGAAGAGGGAAAGGACAGCCTATAGTTTCCTCCTCCTCGTAGCTCAAAGAGAGAGATCTTGACCTCAGTGAGGTCAATGGAATTTTTGTGACTGACTCTGCAGAACCAGGCTTCCAGCCTGACAGCACCCAGCAAAGCTCAGTATCTCTGCATCATACTCCCCAGCTTGAATACAGCTGTGGAGCACCAGAACAGTCCTAGCAGCAGAACAGCACCTGGGAGAAGCCTGGGGCACCAGGAACAGCTGCATGGCACTGCCCTGGGCATCCTGGTCAGATCTGCAAAGGTACACTTCTTGTATGCTTTCAGCAAGCCTTACAAAAAAACTGGAAGTACCACGTGTAGTAAGTGTATCTAAAAATAAAATTAGATTAAAAAAAGAAAAAACAGAAAAAAAATAATGAAAAATGCAAGCAAACCTATCATCATACATCACCACCCAGACTCTGTATCATTTCCGATTCTAAAATGGGACAGAGAGGTCAAGGAAATCTGAGGACGCAAGATCAAGTGGGAGCTGCCACACCACAGCCTCTTTGGTCACCCCTCTGAAATAGGAAGGTCAGTGGCATAGTGATAATTGGTGAAATTACCAGTGTGGAGCCAGCACTGCCTGGGCCAGGGCCCGGCAGCTGCTCACTTGACAGATGTTGGCACTGTTCTTCCCAACAAGAGACGAGAATGCTCGACCGTGAACAGACCCAGCATCCTCTCCAAAGTGAATCCTGCATACAACTTAGGGAGCAAACTTCCTTCAGAGATGTCTCTTCTGCTGAGCCTGATGCAAATGGAACCCAAACAAAGCCGCAGGGCAGGAAAAGCACTGGGTGCATTCCAATAAAACAGAAATGAAAGGGACTCATCTTCCTAGCTGAGTCACAGGTTCTCCACGCTGAATACAGGAGCGCAGAAGGTAAGAAGGGAGCTGAAAGTTTTAAAGATGGCATTTCAAGTTGATGACAGTCAGACCTAGACCCTCAACAAGCAACACAGAACTCCAGGATGTCTGACAGACCCTCCAGAAAAAATTCTGCCTTTTATTTTGGGGTTAAATGAGAAAGTATGCCTAGTTTCCCCTACTTTCTGCATAAAACTTTGTTTACAGCATTGTTTGTTATTTTTGAAGTATAAGCCTAGGCAAAATCATGCATAAAAACTCCTTCCTCCCTCCCATCTCCTTTCATAGTACCAATTGCTGCAAATAATTGTTTTACATATACAAAATAACTTTCTTTGTACCCTCACAAAATTCTACCTTCAAGAGGTTCATCTTTGCTGTCACAAAGTGAGGTCACTTATGTCACGTCATTACAAGAACTCTGCTTCAATATTTTCACAGCCCCTATCATCTTATCACAACAGGCCATGTCAAATCTTAAGCAAGTGAGGTAACAGCCTGGCGATATAGTACTGCTACATGGTTCCGGTACCTGCAGAACTAAATGAAAACACTGCTAGCATTCATTACACTAACCTACCTTTTGTTTTCAGTGTCTTACCAGGACCCAGAGAAAACACTTCCGCTGGCTCCCCAGCAAACCTGGGTGCGCCACAGTATGTGTGGCTAATTGCATGCACTGAGCATGAATCATTAACCCAGTGCTGGGGCAGGAAGGCAAGGAATGACCAGCCCTCACCCCACAGCTCACTCACAAGCCTGTCTCATTCTGAGTCCTCTACAGTGCTTTAAATAAAGAAAAGATGAGAGACATCCACTGAAACGGGCCTGGGCCAGTTGATCCCTGTTGCTCTACAGAAGGATGTGAGGAACACTGCCAGTTCTGATGCAGACTGCTGTGGACTTCCAAGCAAGTTTGGCCTCACAATTCCAGCATGCAAGATGAGCCACAGAAGGCTGGCTGCATTCAGGAAAACTGCCAGACTAAACCGCTTTCCTACCCACCTTGACCTTGTAAACTACTATATGCCAAGAACATTCCTATGCAACTTCAAAAGGTGTAAGAGAACTGTAACAATCTTGATGTCATCACTGCCTTTTCAGATCTAGGGAGAGAGACACTGGAGGCATTTGCAATCCATGAAGTCCCTTGGAGACAATACAGCACATATCAAAGCCTCACAGCACGATGTGCTGTGTTTGACAGAGCAGTTGGTCTTTCAGGTTCATAAACATGGGAAGAGAGTACAGTGAAGTTCTGCCTGCCTATGAGTGTCAAAACCTGCATCCCCTGCTATTGGGCATCATACATCTTGGCTTTTGTACAAGACAGCATAAAAATTCCTGGAAGCAGATGCCTCCTGACATACACCAACAGCATCAGCTTGACATAAGCAGCGACAAAAAGTCCACCTCAAGTGCATCAAACACACACAAATCAAAATACTACTTGCAAGCAGTCCTATCTTTGTCAGTGTGCAAAGACTTATTAATGCATCAACCTTACTCCAAATGCGGCCACACAGCTGTTAAAAGCAAAGTTTACAACAGGCTTCCGTGATCGCAGGATTGAGATCCGTAGAAAGGGGGTAGGAAGAGAAAAGTGAGAATTTCATTTCACCTCTGCTGCTTCTCTCAAAATAAATAATGAATTAAAAGCTTAATCTTTCACTGAATAGCTGGCATGTTGACAGTCTTGGCAAATGACAGTCAAATTAAACATATATGAATGGTGTCACATAACAAGTCTAACCACTTATTTTTAAACTTGGAAGAGTCTGAACAATTGAAAGTATCTGGGTTGGGCTTACAAAGTAATTCCACACACCCTTTCCACGCAGTTAGTCTTCATAGCTGGTAGTAGTATATGGCACTGGAAAGAGATAAGAAAACTAAAACAAAGAAAGGAACACTTCCTACACTCACGGTATTCATGAGAAAACAGCATGTAGCATATTACTGGTTTTAACTTCTGCTGGAAAAAAATGAAGTACTGGGAAAAACGAAGTATATAATTCCAATGTAAAGAATTAGTGCTAGCATAAAAATGCTTCAAAAAAATAAGATACTCTAACCTGTTAGCGGTCTCTCCCTTCAATCAGCAAACACGATCTTGGGTCAAACAGACAAGAAGTAGGCTTTTACATTTTAATTATGTATTTATGCATAAAAAGAGAATTTCTAATAATCCATAAACATCCTCACAGTTGAAAGAAGAAAAAACATAACGTTAGCAGAAACCTTACTCTGGCTTCATTTGTTTCTGCTTCAGCCAGACAGAAAAGAAGCCACAGACATACATAGACCAAACACAGCAATGTATTTCAAAGTATTTTGCTAGCTATTTTCCATATACAAATTATGACTGTTGGGGGTGGGTATCCTAAAGGATGTGCACAGAGGCCTGCATGTCTAAGTGGAAAGGCAAGTCTTCCACCTGCCTGTCTGACAGGCAGTAGCCAGGCCACATTCAGGCTGATGGGCTTGTACCGTCCCCCAGGTGAGGTGACAGCAGCACAGGGCTGGGATGAGCGGTATCTTCCTGCTGCTCCTTTCTTCTCACTCTTCTCCTCCTCACCCTTCTCCCGCATTCCATTGTGGCTCCTCCTCTGCACGCTGCCAGTCCTTTCAGGGCTCTACCAGCGCTGCGATAGAGCATCTCCTGCTACGCCTGCCCCACCATTCTCTCATTGCTGCACGTCTGCCATTTCTTATATAGAACAGGATTTCACTGTCCCTGCTAAAGGATTCCTCCATAACCCAAGCAGATCCCTCCACTTCTTTGAGCTCATCCAGTTTCTACTTCTCTGGAAATACAAATATTAACCAAAGTGTTCAGACACTGTGGGAGCAGAAAGCTTAGCAAGTTGTAAACAGAGAAGACGACAGAAACAAGGTTTCTTGATGATGCATCCAGTGACCAACAGGTCAATTTGCTGCATGTGGGCTGAAATGACTCACAAGCAGACCAAGTGGCAGGCTATGTTTGAATAGGCATGTGCCAGATAATCCAGTCGCTACTGTAGAAAAACACAGACCTGCTGTAGCAGCTGAACCCAGCATGAGCAGTCCCCACTAAAACCCACGTTCATACCAAGACCAGGAATGCTACGCAGTAAAAATAATGCACATCTCTTACAGCCAGCTCATCTCCTAGGGAGTCACCCAGTCCACCTTGATTCCATGCCAAGGGTGGTATGTACTTTATGAAAGCACAGACAAGTCAGTTATGACTCTTTATTAGAATTGCTTTTTGATATCTTCATTAATGACATCGACAGTGGGGTCAAGTGCACCTCAGCAAGTCTGCAGATGACACCAAGCAGTGGGGTGTGGTTGACATGCCTGAGGGATGGCATGCCATCCAGAGGGACCTAGACAGGCTTGAGCAGTGGGCCCAGGAGAACCTCATGAGATTCAACAAATCCAAGCACAAGGTCTTGTTCCTGGGTCAAGGTAATCTCCGCTACCAATGCAAGCTGGGGGATGAAAGGACTGAGCGCAGCCCTGTTGAAACCCCACCTGCCTGGGGGGGTACAGGTGGATGGGAAGCAGGACATGAGCCAGCAATGTGCCCTCACAGCCCAGAAAGCTAATCATATCCTGAGCTGCATCAAAAGAAGCGTGGCCAGCAGGGCAATGGTGGCAATCCTGCCCCTCTGCTCTGCACTGGTGAGGCCTCACCTGGAGTACTGTGTCCTGATGTGGAGTCCTCAGTACAGGAGAGACATGGACCAGATGGAGCATGACCAAAAGAGGGCCACAAAAATGATCCAAGGGATGGAACACCTCTCCTATTAAGATGGACTGAAAGAGCTGGGGCTGTTCAGCCTGGAGAAGAGAAGGCTCTGGGGAGACCTGATAGCGGCCCTTCAGTATCTACAGGGGAGCTACAGGAAAGAAGGGGACAGACTTTTTAGCAGGTCTGTGGTGATAGGACAAGGGGAAGTCATTTCAAATATAAAAAGGGTAGATTTAGATCAGATATAAGGAAAAAGTCTTTTACAGTGAGGGGGTGAGGCACTGGGACAGGCTCCCTAGAGATGTGGAGCATGCCCCAACCTTGGAGACATTCAAGGCCAGGCTCTGAGCAACCTGATCTAGCTGCGGATGTCTCTGTTCACTGCAGGGGAGTTAGACTATATGGACTACACCATTAAAGGTCCCTTCCAACTCTAACGATTCTAGGACTCTATGAAGGCAAACAAGAAGCTTCACCTATGGCCAAGTTCCTCTTTCTAAGACAATGCTGCTGGATAACACACAGCCTCAGGATTTTGGCAACAGGACTTCAGTCTGATCTCTGTCCTGGAGATTTGACTGGTCTTATACCAAGACTTAATACCAGCATGAAATCTCTAATACTTTATTTTTCTTACAAGTTTCGTATCATTTTTGCCCTGATTTCTTCCTCTGACACTTAAATCTAGTACACCTGTGAAACAGAAGTGTTTTATTTCTAAGTGATCATTTGTAAATACCTTCAGACAAACTTTTAATAAACTTTGAAAGCTAGCCTTCATTCAAACAAACGTCCAAAACTTTTATGTACATAGAAAAAAAGTTAACAATCCAAGCACCCAGTGAAATCAAATACAAAAAAAAGTAAACTTATAACAGCAGTTTCGTAAAACCAGAAAATGTTACTTCAATGTCAAACACTAAACCAAGGTAAATACAACTTCCTCTTTTGGTATAAGGACTTAATGAAATGGCAGACAGAGTCTATATTCTGTTCAAACTATAAAATCCCATATCCATATTTTTGTTTCAAGTTTTCCATTAGCTTGCTAGTGAACACAGGCCAGTAAAATTAGGATTATCAGTATTTAAGGTATTAACTTCTCACTCAGAAGAGTTGGTAGTAATCGTCTTCAAAGCAATGAGCCAAATTCAGATACTCCTAATCAGCTCGGGATCTTCAAACAAAACAGTTTGAAAAAAGCAACTCATAAAATAAAGGTACTGTCACCATTAGTAATGCAACTGTATTCCTGCAGCCATGCTCACATCCCGGCACCCTTTCCAGGGAGTCAGAGTAGCTGGAACACCACTTTCTGAACTGAAAACAGATTCCAGGTTGCTTCCTAAGGCCAGCTGTTTATAAAAGCATGTAAAACCTAATCAAGTAATATGCCTCTATTTAAATGGCTCACATTTATAGCTTTGTTTCTATTTTCAGAGCTTTAAAACCTGTTATCTTTCTCTGGAGGTATGAAAAGGAGAGTGAGGAAATAAAAAGGTATTCATTTACATTGATACTACACATTTGTCACTAGATGCTGGTGAGTATTCTTAATGAATCTTCAAAGGTTTTTTAGCACATCTGTAAGATGAAAGCATGTCCAGAAGCGAAGCGTGCCCAAAGAGGCAGACGTGCCAGCCGGGGGAGCTCTGCTAGGAAGCAGCAAAACCTCGGTGCTGGAGCAAGGTGAAGCAGGCAGCAGGAGCTGTGATTCCCACACTCCGCGGCATTCTGGCACTTCAAATGCTCGTATACTTCCACCTGCTGAACTCTGACTGTACATGATGAAAAACCAAGTACGAGAGCCAAAAGAGGAATCCCCCTTTTCTGTGCAAATTATGCCACCACCAGAGAACTTACTCAAACCTCAAAAGGCAAGGAAGCATCTCAGCTACCTTGACTGGACAGAGACAAGCAAGGAAAAAAAAAAAACAAAAAAAACAGACTATTTCTGGAACAGGCCTTAAAGAAATAACATTTATTTGTAAGTGGTTAATTCCCTGGGTATGTAAATCAGCACAGTCCATTAGGTTAATTTAACCAGTGAAAGAATCATTCCCTTGGATCTCTTTAACACGCATTCTATTACTGAACTTTATTTTTGAAAGAAATTTCTGTGTCCCAAACTAACTGTGGAATACAAAGCTTTCATTTTTTTTTTTATTCAGAAAACAATCATACAAAATTAAAAGAAAACATGCCTTAGATATGGAGAATTAAAGCTGGTTCCAGTTGTCATTACAGTAACGTAAATAAAAATTTAAACAATTTAAAATGTAAATATAGAGTACCTATGAAGCATATTTACAGTATTTAACGATTACTTAGAGAATGGGAAATCAGTGGTTTATTTTTTATCATCATATCCAAATTGTACAGCAAATCCAATATACAATGACAGCAATGTTATCTTTCTCAAACCCAAGAGCCTAGGAGAGCATACTAATAGCACACGGATCATGTCTTTGGGGCAGACAGCATTAGCAGAAAGGAGGAGAGTATGAAAGGTGTATTTGTGCAAACTAGGATCCAGCTGGGAAACAAGTAATACAAAATACACACCTTCTGAAAATGTTCACTATTTAACACAATACATTATTACTGGACCATTTACTCTCATCACACTTTACTCCTATAATCACCCACAAACTAATAAGGAGTAACATTTTACATTTTCAGTACATCTTGCAGCCACTTAAAACAGGTAAACAAGTTATTTTCTTAAGATGGAAAAATGAGAAGAAGAGTGGGCAACAAGGTGCCTTGCTCCCAGCAAAAAACAACAGCAGGGCTGCAAGGAGACTGATGCACAAACCACTAAATGTTGTTTCACCCAAGCAGGACGAGTAAGAGGTAGGGTTTTCCGAACCTAACCTCCTGCAAATATTTTCTTAGCTAAATTAGGATACCTGTCACCCTGCAACTTGGCCTGCAGTTTCAAACAGCTCACTTTTATGTTTTCAATTATTTTTTAAGAAGGGAAGCGGTGCCCCAGCCAGACTTATCAGAGGACAGTTAAATGCCATGCCTCCCAGCTGAAAAGAGTCTGCAGAGAAACCCAGTACTGCAGATAGCCAGTGTATCTGTGCTTTTTTCAGTGATCTGCTGAAAGCTAATCTCCAGTATCACAAGTAAGCCATTGTGTGGAAAAAAAAGACCACTGTCTCTATTACTGCTCCACATACAGTAACTACTCTACAGTATTCAATTCTGAAGCAAGAAAGAAAAGCGGAAGTGGTTATTTACAGTCAATATAATGGGATTATGCATCCAGGCACACATCTATTTCATGTCACTGAGAGTAAGAAACTGATGAATTAAAAAGACTGGTCAGATATATTCTACTTCCTACTTCCTGACTATTTATTAGTATTTTTGTGGAAAGATCTCAAAGAAAGATGAAAGCTTAATATTGCGTGAATTCACATCTTGAGGTAGTATTTTGTGGCATTGTTTTTATTATTTACTGTGTGTGATTGGTTTTTCACATCAACATACTCATCTCTAGTTTAGTTCTTGACTAATTATTTTAAAACTTACCTTCTGTTCTGTATAGTGGCACATCCTGACAGTGCCAACAGTTGAACTGAAGTCAGCATCCTAATTCCTGGCTTTTCATGACCTCTCAATCCCATGACCTTGCAAAACTAACGGAAGACTCAACTTTTACCATGAGATTTAATGGAGAGGAAAGTTCCATGCCCATTAGTATTTTCTGTACTTGAAGATATTTGGAACCAACCTGCTCTTTCCCACTCATTAGTTAGGGTCTGCATGTAACAAAAGCCTAAAAACAGCACTAGCAGAGGAGCCCAAAAACAGATTAGTAGAAGAGATCCGACATCTACTCAAGATTTTAATAGCAGTCTCACCAGCTATAGCAGCAGTGTGGATCAGCTTCCAATACACTCATAGATAAATTCATTTTGCATTTGAGCATGAGTCAGACTTGCTGTTAGAACACCAAAGATCCCTGATGGCTTGTTGAAAAATTAGTTCCAAAAGGTACTAAGGGGTTTTTAATAGCAACAAGAGATCCTTTGCTGTTGCATTGCAAGTTCGCTAAGAAAGGATGCAGCAGGTGAAGAACACGCAAGTCCTGAACAGCAACAGATGCTAAAACAAGGATTCCCAGACGACAATGAGGTAACGGGTAAAAAATTATCAAGATAAAAAAATAATCCAACCAAAATATGTTTTCAATATATTTCATATCATAACTTCATTCTAGAAAAGCCACTATGTTCTATTATAGTTAGAACAACCTTGGCAAAAAAGGAGTCTGATTTACTTCCTCAGAGCATGCTCTACATTCCTTCCCACTACCAGTCTGGTCCCAGACTAAATACAGTACACAATCCAATTTAGAAATGCTCCTGAAGTTTGTGTCCAAAATTTGACATTAAGAAAGGACACTGTGTACAAACTATCCTTCTACTTTTGCCTCTACTCAGATCAAGACTGGAAACTACATCCTCTGTCAAGTCTCTGCTTTCAACAACCTCTTCCAGTCAAATCCGAATCCTGTGTATTTTGAAGAGCTAACAAAGTGCATGAGTTATTATAAGCAGCAGCTGCCACCTTCTGAATACCCTTTTTGCTCCTACCACTGTATTTCAGAACCAACCTTTGAGTTAACATCTGCATCTATCTGCCTGCCAGGGGATGCTCAGTACAGTAATTGGTATGAATCTGAAAGTTGAAAATCACAACTTAATTGGGGGTGAGAAAGTAGGACAGATTTCCTTTTATTATCTTGGGTATATCACAGTAGAAGTTTCTTCAAATATAACATGCAGGAAGTTAAGCTATTTGTCTTTTCTAAAGTAACTCAAGAAAATGAGAAGATGCATTTATGCCACTTTCCCTATAGCGTTATTTTTATTTTCACGTATCTGCAGTACACCACATAATCTACCTAGGGAGAATTTTGCCTGAAATCACTCCAGCAGATGAAATTAAGCTGCTGCGTTAAGTATCACATCTCCTTCATTCATCCTCCCAGGGCAATGAAAGAGAAACCATTTCCTACATGGGACTGGAGCCCTACTTTTTTTTTTTTTCTTGATGCTGGATTTATATTCATAGATGACCATCAACAAATCTTTGGCTGCTAAATGACAGCAGCTCCTCTGTCTGCAGCCAACGAAATCACGAAAGGGAAATGATGATCCTCCTCCCACTCAAAAAAAAAAAAGGAAAAATACAGGAAAAACACATTCACTGCTGGAGCCAAGCCTCAGTTTACACAGTGTGAAGCAATCTCTCTGCAAGCCGGCTTCCACTCTGAGTTGGTTTCACAGCATCACAGTGTGGCAAAAATGCACAAGATGTTTTGCTTATGCCTTGCTCCTGCCTGCTCATGCCCTCCTCTCTGAAGGCAGTTCATATGTGGCAACACCTGTGTTATCTTAGAAATACTTTGGCCAAGAATAACCCAGCACACAGCAGCAGACTATTTACACCTGACTGCCGAATACAGAAGGGCAAGTAGCCTTGCCAGGTGCTTTTGGGCCGGCATGAAGAGTTTTTGCTCTAAAGCAATGGAGCAGAAGCAGTGGCTATGGAAGGGTAGGACGTGCCAGCAATTCAGCTCAGCAAAAAGTGGGGATGGAGGCTTAAGGGGAGCAACCAGCTGGCAAAACACGTCAGACGAAGCAGACATGAAAGCGTTCAAAATGTTTCAGGGTGTCAGGGATCCTGCATCCCACTGGACCTGTGGTGAACCATGTAGTGCAACAGCCATACCGCTTTTAGGTACTGAACACCTGCAGAGGCTCCCATGCCAATCAGAAGCTTGTAGCACCTTTTAAAGTTCATTTCTGAATACTCCTCCTCATTACCTTGTTCCTTTTCCCACACCAAGAAAACCAGAGGAGAATTGCACAACTCAGAGCTGGCTTAAGCCCTTCCAGGTGTTCTGGGGCTGCACCTCAGTCTACAATGCATCCATTAACAGGGATTCAAAAAACCATGAGGACTCTGGATCCCAACACTGTATTTTTCCAACAGCTGGATCAGCTGGAAAATTCCACTGTAATTTCCATTAGCAAAAACAAACAAACAAAAACTACCTTCACTCTGTTACAGGCACCTACAGCATCAGCAGGGTCTGAGTATAATATTGTAACAGAAGAAATAAATAAACCAAAAGACACACACTGTGAGAGACCATTCCTCCTTTCTGCAGGGAGTGTTGGACTGGGATGAAGTTTGTTTGTTGCTATTGTATTGTAGCTTGGTCTCACAGCCCCAGAACTATGTAATTAGCCAGCACTGTTCCCAAGCAGCACGATGCAGGGCTGCTCAGAAATGAGCTTCGGTGCAGGAGCAAGCTGTGATGCAGCCACCTTTCTTGACAGAAAGCTCCTCACAGTGACTGCTTTAACTAAAGCTTCAAAGGTTACTGAATTTGACGGAGTAAGGAGGCATACACCTGGGTAAACAGCGTAACCCCAGGTGCTGCTGAGGTGCTGCACAGATTATGATAAATTATGATAAATTATGATAAATTTAAATTATAAAATTATTTCTTTGTGTTAATAGCGTTTTTTTTTTTTTAATAATGCTCTAACTTATATTAAAATGTTGAATAGCCCAAAAAGGTTTAAGGTTCACATCACCTGCAAAGCAACGGCTACAATCTCACAAATCACGAGTTTCCACTGAAGCACTCCTGATGTACACCCATATACAATGACCAGATTTAATCTTGTGGTTGGCTTCGTCCCTATACACACAATGGACTGCACTCTGCCACAAAATTCTGTGAGGGCGAGCTTGAGCTTTGCTATTACCATCCCATATCACATGCGAAATTCGGAAGCTCACATACTTGTGCAAATGAGATTGACTTAATCTGGCCAAATACAAACTCTCTGGTCCTGAATATCTTATTTAGCTTGTGAGGAAGATGATTTTAGTTACACTGGACATGTGTCATCTTCAGGAAAGCAAGCAGCATGAAATGAACTTCTGTAACATACATACACTGACACATGCAGAGACCAGGCAGTCCATTTTCATACTTAAACTTGATGTTAAGCACTAGAAATGACAACACAGACACTACCCAAAAGCTTCAAAAGAGGACAGAAGACAGCAGAAACTCAATGCTGCGCTGATTCTGTATTTGAATAGCTACAGGATTTTACAGACAGCAGTGCACAGGTAGACTTTTGTTTCAGCTTAAAGCCAAAGTGTGTGTACATATATATATACACAAATATATATATATTTTAAAAAAAACAAAGACATGTGGAACTGTCATTTAGAAAAATATTGAAACTGGAAAGCACACAGAGAAAACTGGTTAACCTTTGTAACTGCACATAGAAACAGCCTTTCTGCTCTCCAAGCGTTAGTATCACCCTGAAGAATCATCTTGCCTAGTGAAAAAGGATCCTGGTAAATCTCTGTATGAGGGAGATACCCATTTCTTTAAAAAAATAAAAAAAACCCGAAAAAAAAAGGCTTGTAGCTGCCATTGGCTATCACAATGAACGGCCAGCCACCACTCTTCTCCATCCCACCTGCTGCACAACAGCGTATTCATGCAGCTCAGCAGCTCTGCCAGCAGAACGTTTTGAATCCCTATCAGAATGGGAGTATTGTCTTGAGGATTTACACCAAGCTACTCTCTTTTTCCACTGAGGCTAACTTGCAGCCATGCGTATAAAGATGGAAAAGCAGTTCCTCTCCGAAGGGGAATTAAAGAATCATACTCCTTAATCTCCCTGTAAAAGAGCTACCAGAGAGTAACTCTTTTTTGACTCCTGCCACAGCAAAACCACCCCCAGACACGTACCTGGAATCAAGTAATACTCCATGTTCTTCACACTAAGAATATTCTACTGCATAAGAACAGAACCCCCATAGAAAGGGTTGTTTGAGAGCTTCTTCCTTATCCTCTCCAGAACAGGAATGTCTGAATGTCTTGAATGGAGCCCCAGCCCCCTGAAACATCCAAGTGGCTTAGGTCTCACAAGAGGGCTCCCATCAGAGTAACCTTTACAGCTTGTGGAGCCTTTCCTGACGCTGGCAATGAAAACCTCCCTGCCAGCCCCAAAGCGAGAACCCTCTCCTGACCCTCACTCAGCACTGGAGTGGAAAAAGCAGAGGAGGAAAGCTGACCAAGACTCAGCACCTTTGTACATTAAATTGTACTTATGTGTGCGTAGATAACTTTATGGGGGTTCACTTGGCTTTGTTATTTCAAAAATCCTGGTCAGCGTCTCGGAACAAGATGAGCTCAATCTGCTGAGTGCAACCCCACAGTGGGTACAGTCGCATTAAGCAGATCACAAAGCCTTTCAGTGTAAACTAGGGCAATAGAATGCATGTACTATTATTCTGTGTCATTTTTGTACCTGTTTAAGCAAGGCGAAGTAGAAACTTATATATGCATACATTCATGTAATCATTAGCTTGAGAAGAGACAAAATATGTCAGTTTTCAGTATAAAGCTGGGATAAAATGGGATTACTAATGCTGCCCTTTTAATGTTGCGTGTTTTTCCACAGGTCTTTCCTTATTTTCTACTTGATTTGTAACTAAAATGCAGCTGGCAATCTCCTTGCATTTGCAGTCACTTAGAAGTCCCATGATTCCATGCCTAAATAAAGAAGCCTATCCAACCACAAGCCTGTCCTTTCAACGAAAGCAGGACAAGGAACCCTACTCCGCCCCACAACCTGAATGCCAGGCACCACGCAGCTCCTCTCCAGGCTCCGGGCAGCCCGCACACCCACGCCACATAAGTCTCAGGAAGATCATTTCCCAGCAGACATTTGCAGACACGTTACTAACGATCCAGCTGCTAATTTAGCATCTGCTCATGTTCTCAGGTTACCAGTGGGTACCTCCCCGCCCCAGCAGGCTGCTCTGAATGGGTAGTACTCACGCACGGCTTTGCCTGTCTAAAATACAGGGATATATTTAGAAACAGCCAGCAACTTCACACGGTAAGGCGGCGGCACACTTCAGATTAAGTAGGTAAATAAAGGCCAGTCAAAAGTAATAAAAAAACCAGACTTTTCAAGACAACGTCTTCTTGATTTAGCTCTGCAAGAAAAACTAGAGGGAGGAAGAAACTTTTTATATTGGAACTTAATATAGGGAAAAAAATATTTCTTCTCCCCCGCCCTTTCTCTAAAAAGCAGTTTGCTGCCGTTTATTTGAAGTAGAGTTTCTTCAATATGAAACCAAAGCATGCAAGACACGCTTCGTATATTTACTGTATGAAGTGAAAAACCTCCTGTTATCACAAGCACATTTTTGTTAGATCTGGATTCAGATATTAAAACATTACTTTAAACTCAGCTGAAAATGAATCTGCCACCAGAAAAGCTCTGCGCTTTCACTTCAGACTAAGTCTGTGTTGTAGATGAAAAGATCCCTACTCTTTGTATGCTCTGCGTCTTCATTTCATGACTAGAACTGAACTTCACGGCTTATATAATAGTCTCATAAAGTTACACAACATTCACTTGTTTTGATTATTAAGTTTTGAGATGAGGTAAAACACCAAAAACACAAACATTCTCAAGTACTAAATCACCGTAACTCTATTCACGGAATACATACATAGATATTGAACCACTTCGTGACAAAGAAATTAATACGATGAAGCAGTAAACGCTACTTAAAAAGATTTTTCACTGTAAAAAAATAAGTGCATTATTACCTCGTCAGTTCTCTCATTTAAACTGAAATACTATTCTAGTAGAATACATTTATTTACGCAAGCTATAATAATGACGGCAAATTATGAATTACAGGCTGATTCAAACACAGAGGCATACTCAGACATAATAAATGAGTCGATGCCAATATTTAGATCTGCAGCCAGAGGACATATGGCTTGTTATCAATTTTATGTAATTTCAAAGGTGCATATCAGAATGCACCCAGGTTGTTTAAGCTTTAGAAGAACTGGAACTAGACTACATGAGAACACATTCTTCCCCTCTTTTTCTGCAGGGCATGAATCCCTGGTTAGACAAGATCTGCATGAAGGCTTGAAAAATGTCAGGAAAGAGGTCAAGAAGCAGCTTAAGAAAAGAGATTCACACAGCAGTGCAATAAGGGACACTGTTTAGTGGACACGGTGGTGATAGGTTGACAGTTGGACTAGATAATCTTTAAGGTCTCTTCCAACATTAATGATTCTGTGATTCTGTACCCTCATCGTGTGCTCTGCGGGGCCCTCCTGGGTTCTGCAGGCTGTGAGACCTCTCAGCCCTAAACCAGCAGGCTGCGAGCCATTTGGGCCACCAAAAGTTCGGCAAGTCACCATCTGAGTGGCAGCCCTGTTACAAGTGGTGGTTTGCAGAAGGGACATGAGGGACCAAGGAGCAGGCAAAAATCAGCCAGAAGACAAGCAGGGACAGGGGGTTCCTTCCAGCTCCTTTAAATCCTGGCCCCTGAGCAGCAATAACTTCATTCTGGCTGTAAATTCAAGGATGCATTTCTACTCTTCCATCAAAATTAAAAACTTGCAAGAGAATTTGCAAGAGAGGCTAGAAAGAATAAACTTCACTATGAAGGGAAAAAAAAGTTTGTTTCAAGTTTTTTCTCCGTTTGTTCTTAAAACCACAAACACCTAAACTCCACCAGCTGCTGAAACCTCCACACACCATTGGCCCTACCCAAGACACTGACCACACAGAAGTCTATGAGTCTTGTCTCATAGACACAAGGCTATGCAGAATTTCAGAAGATTTGGGAGACTGCATTGAATGTCTACGTGGCTGCACTCTACCAGGCAGTAGTAAAAGTGAAGTATGTATCCCTTGGCCCCTGCCTTCCACATGCATTTTGAGGAACACAAGCCACCTCCCAAATTTTGTTTAAACTCATAGTATTGCTCTTCTCTCCGAATAATTGGAACTTCATCAGAGAACACTTAATTTCTCCAAGTACAGCAAATTTTACAATCTATAGCTTGCACAGTCTTTCAGACAGTCATCCTCATAAACCCATCTCGGACTCTGCACTTGTCAGATGAAAATGGTCCAATGGCCAATTCTGGAAGGACCAGAACAGCCACAAAATTCCGTAGACATGCTGACTCCGGAAGCAAAGTTCTCCACCAAAGCACTTCCTTTCAATATTATTCAATACGTATTATCCAGAGTTTAATCTTCTATCTGTAACTCCACGTGAAATAAACACTATTAATTACTCAGAGATAAGCTAAAGTTTTCAAAGAATCCTAGAACAGTTACACACTTGCTTTTAAATGTCCAGGGAGCCTACCAAAGCAGGAAGATCAAAGAATATACTTCCTTCTAAGAGCAGTAAGCCAGCTCAGTGCCAGGCGCTCACTCACTTATGCCATGGCACAAAATCTCAGAGACCAGTTGCACACTGTGCATGAAGCACCTACATGTTCTTATCCTTCCTCAAACCAATACCAACCAGCTACATATATTCTACTCACCAGCAACACACAAAGCAGCCCAGAAGAGAAATCATCCACCTCCCAAACAAGTCCCATGTGAATATCTCCATGGCTGTTTAACTTAATTAGGAAGAACTGAGGCATTTTCGTTATGGTACAAATCACAAGCACTACAGAAGATTCATGAAGTCTTCATTTCATTCAGATCCTCGAGATCCTTGAGTTTTATACAAACATTTATCTGCCTGCTAGATAATAAAATAATACTATTTTTACTCTCAGCTGCATCAATATGGTACAGTTGATCACCATTACACTTACTCATTTTCTTTCCACTACAGAGTTGTGGTACCTTTGGTAAAAGGAAAAGGTAGCACAGAAAACTAAGAAAAGTCTAGACAGTTTTAAGATTTCAACTTTAAATAATGCTTGGTAAAAGCAATTTAATACAGGAAAACCCCTGTTGCTGATTTGAGGTTTTGTCTTAATATAAATAATGCTAATGAAAGATTTATAGATATTTGAATACTGTTGCACACATACAGCCAGGTGCTAAACAGAGCATGTGGGGTTTGTTTGCAGTCTGAGCTTCCACATGTTTTTCAAAGTAACTCTGCCTAGCCCTTCCTGACCAAGCTGGGAAGAGAAATGCAGTCCCCATGCTAGTGACATGTCTGTTCCAATGTACTCTGGATAAAGAAGAACCTAGATCATTCCTCCAAGATTAATCAGAAGGCTGAAGTACGAAAGATAGCCTACAAAAGAAGAGCAATAGAACACATTGCCCCTTCTGAAGAATTTGGGTCACTCTGAGTGGTTTGTCTGCATCAGGGGCTGGCATGCATGGGCTGCCTAACCATGCGGACATGGTGTGCTGCCCAGCGTTCACATTCAGCACCTGAGCTCTGCAGGCAGAGATTATTTACATGAACACAGTTCTCTGTATTTTATATACTGCACAGAGTTGTTTATCCTATAATCATAAAGGTAGGTGGGAATATACATTTGAAAAGATTGACTAAGAACTGTTTGTACATACACTGCTTTTAAAGAAAAGTTCATTTGCACATACACAAAATATCCAGCACTGTTAATTTCTTCCCAGGTAAATCTAAGCTAAACTGTAAAATATAGGCAATTTAAGACTTTTATCAGCTCAATGATACACCAAACTTAAAAACAACAACAACAACAAAAACAGAAATTATTCTCAGGTAGCAAATTAGTAATATAAATAATTGGCAATGCACTGCAAACAGTATTTCTTTCCAAGTAACTCCTTATGAAAATGAATCAGCATGGGGAATTTACGGTGCTTTTCATGGCAAGAAACCCGAGGTATCTGTATAAACAGGTTTTAGACTTCAGGCAGTTTTATATTTGTAAAATACTTTCCCGTAGACTTGGATCCCATTTCTAATAGGAGAAAGTATGGAATTTAACCACTTGAATGTAAAGAGATTTCATTCCAAAATAACTATGGCTAATTTGAGAATACACAATGAGAAACAATAAACAATGATATGGACGAGCAGTCTTCTTAAATACAGTTGGCGCAGCGTCATGACAAGCCGTGGGCTTTTTTTGAAAAATAAAAATAAAAATGAACTACCCGGTCCTGTATAAAGAACAAGAGCAATAACAGAAACAACTGACCTCCATCTTCAACCAATTTGAGCAACGTATCATTAGCATCTAAAAGGTCTTTAGCTGTAAAGTACTAGTGGAAACATGGCACTGAAGTTTTTTATCATGCAAATAAAGAAAAACATCTACAGGTGGAGAACAAACACAAACTACAAACCAGAGCCCTGGTAAAGAGGCATGGGCAGTGAGTACCCACAGCCAACCCCACTGCACAGGAGTGGCCCTGCGCTGGTCCCTCTCCCACATCAGGGGCACAGCAGCAGATGCAGGGACTTCAGCTCTCTGACGTGCCCCGAGACAACAGGCACATGGATGTACCCCCTTTCCTCCCTGCTGAGTGGGTCCTACAAATTCAAGCTACTCCACACCAGCTGACCAAAGCCCCATTATTCAGTATTGCATTAAACCATCAACCAGTGCTGTGGCTGAGCTTGATTTCCTGGCAGGTGCAAGTAAATTCACTCTCTGTGCCCCAACAGAGCCCAACAAACCACAGGCATGGATTGACTCTGCCCAGCCCCTACTACTCTCTTTGTACAAAATTATACTGATTAATATAATGATTATTTTTTTTTAAAGGCCCTGGTTTTATATAAGGTTGGAGCAAAATAATTCTTTTAAAAAATGGAAAGAAAGAAATAATATAGCTTGAGGGTTGGGAGATGGAGGAAGACCTTGCTTCTTGATCCTTTCATCAAGCGCTAAAACCACTGTTTATTTACTGCAAAATAGAACTACCAAAAAAAAGCCACTGATCTGTCATTATTTCTAAAATGCACAATTTGTCTTCTTCAGAAAGAAGAATTCTTCTCTAAAGGTATAATAAATTTTCCTAAGAAGACTAGTTTTTTTTCTTCATACTTGTGAGATTGATTTGTGATAGCTGCAGAATAACTAACTGTATTTGCAGGATGGTATTCTCTTGTTTCTTACAAGTCCAAGCAAGAGCTGGAAGGAGAATATAGTTAACTGTATTAACTGCTTAAAAGTTACAGAGAATAGCAATTTTTCTTTTATCACGAAATAGCTTATATATAATGTATAGTTCCAGGTCTGTGCTTAGAGTGTCTCTTTTTACATAGTTCTGTGCAGGTAGTACAGTCTTCAAAAACTGAATTGGAGGGAGAAAAAAAAGCAACTAAATTTATTACTTAGAAGTGCAGTTTAACTTCTTATCCTCCTAAGTACACAGCAATTTGTAAAATCCACAAATATCTTAATTTAACTTATTGTTCTGTAATTACCCATGCAAAAGGCAAGCCATAGCTATTGTCTTTTTTCATTTCTTTTATATTTTGTGTCTGATGCTGGACTCTATCCATCACATGTAGATGCGTCTTAAAATACAAAACCCAGGTTTGGTAAGAAGGAACTAATGTTACATTAATATACACGCAGGAATAACAGACTTGACATGACGACAGGGTTCTTGAATTTACTAATTTAAGAACAGAATTAAAAATATACTTCAGTCTTAAATTAAAGCTTGGATTTAAGGCTGTATTAAATTGTTGAGTGATGCGCAGGCCAAACCCAACCCAGCCAGCCTTGGGGGTTGCCCAACACATGGCCCATCTCGGGAGGACAGGCAGCTGCCCAGACTGCAGGAAGAGCTTGGTATGGGAAATCAGTCCCAGTCTGCTCCCTCCAGACAAGGAGCCACAGCGTTCAGCAGTCCTAAGGAGCAGCAAAGCGGGAGCGAGAAGAATATGCATCTCAAAAGGCTCACAGTTATGGATGCCAGGCACCAGAGCATTATTTCTGTGTGCTGTGCTGCTCTGCATGCTGTTAGATGACCAAGTGATTCTCCAGTTCGGCACAGGCAGGGAAACAGAGGTAATTAAAGGCAAGCAAAATAAATAATTGCATTGATTACAATGTAGCAACATGATCTGACCTAGCTGTAACTGTATGCAGTGAATTTGTAGAATCAGTCTTGGGAAGACTTGAAGGTGTCACCACACCAGGATTTTAATCACGCCAAAAGCCAATGCTTGGTATCCTTCCCAAGGAGAATGTCTCAATAACTGAGATTTGCCAGCACAGCAGAGTACAGTCGTCAGAAGGCCCTGTGAGCAGTGTGACCAGCCCCAAACAGAGAAACGGCACTGATCCTGAAACATGAGATGTATCCCTTGAGAAACCAGGAGTAAATTCTTTGGTATCTGTGTAGGCTTTGGAAAGCGTAGGCTTGGTACCAAGAGAAGATACTAAAAAAAAAATAAATATATATATACACACACACACTTTAAAAAAAAAAAGCAAAGTCTGGAGTCAGACCAAAATATTCCCTTATCACCATCCAGAACCATTGTCACACTGCTGAGAAATACAACACTGCAGCAGAGAAGATATAAGAACAACACGGGAGAGGAAAGTTTTTTCCTTCAAATTTGGCTGAAACTGTAGATTGATTTTGGAAACTGCCTTTATGGAACTCATAGGAAAAACCAAAGTGGAAAACACACGTCCTGTGTGCAGTAAGAGTAGACTCGCTGCCCTACGTGTATTTGTCCAGATGGTATTTTTGCAGCATATGCAAGACAGTCACTTCAAACAAAAAATAAACATAACAAAAAACTTTCATAAGAAAGAAAGAAAACAAAAGAAGGAAAGGCTTCTTATGGTCAGAGATAAGAACAAAAATTACTGCTTTATTCCAAAATAACTTGGAATACGTAGTATCTTTTTAGAACCTACTAGAGCAAGAAAAAAAAAAGCGTTTTATATCCTCAAATAACTCCACAAAACCTACACGGAAGATAAAAGAATCATTAGTACTTCAAAGGTCTTATTTTCTCTTAGATTAGAAGGGTGCTGCTACAGCTCCCAAGACACCTCAGGTGCAAGCAGAAGAGCATCCCCACAGCGTGGTGCAGGAAGAAAAAAATGTGCTTTTAAAGCTAAAGTCATGTAGACAATATAAAATTGAGCTCTTTGCAACTTTGGAGAAGTCAGCTTTGACTGAGCCTTTCCTACATCTGGTGGCTCTTCCATAGACAGCAAGATGAGGACCTTGGCCCAGCCCTGGAGGACAAGCTCCTCCTTGTGTAACTGTGACACCACCTCCTAACACCAGCTAGCACAATTATCCAGGAGAAGCCCAGTAGTTTCACCCCAAAACAAAAAATTGCCTTTTCAGAGGAAACAAAAGATAATATGCAACCAATATAAAAAGGCTGCATATCATCTTAATATAGATGGTAGCATGTATGCTTTCTAAAACAATGTTTGAAAATTCAGAAAGCACCTCATCAACCAGCAAAGTTACCTATTTTCAAACTCTGTGTAGTTGTGTGGACTTGAAAGAAACATAATTAATTATCACTTGTGGAAAAATAACGGTTCCACTCTGTTGTCTCAACATAACAATGACGTTTCAGTAGCAGTTGATTGGCTCAGCATGCATTTACATTAAAAAGAAAAACCAACACACAGCAATGGAAAACAGGTATGGCAAACAGAGAATGGTGGTGCTTGTTAGTTGTCCTCACTAAAAACAGGAAGGAACACTTATCTGATTAAGTGCTTCTGGACCAGTGCTTGCTGTTAAGCTTCAGAGTATGTCTGTATTTAGAACACACTGATAACACGTATTTAGAACACACTGATAACACAAAATGTAATTTTTGTGCTCAACCTCTGTGCCAGCAGTGCAACTTTGCATCTTATCTGCTTATTTTGTTGGGTAAGGGAAATTTCAACTGTTAGCAACACAAAGCAGAATTGCTCAGTAAGACTGTATTTTCTTCTGACTTTGGCATCATTGCTAGGGCTTGCAAGGGAAACATGGATTTCAACATGACAGCTTCGGGAATACCACAAGGCTCATATTTTTTTTGGCTTTCTACTCAAAGTAAAAGGGACTTTCAGGTGGTCCTGGCAGATTTTGTGTAGCAACAGTTAGTGCAGGATAAACCTTCACTCCTCCCATGTACAGCAGGTCCTTGTATGCGGTTCTCTGTAAGATAGTTCCCAAATGGCCTGGCTGTTGGTTACTTAGGTGAGACTCTCTATCACACCTTACCAAAATGGCTGTGCCATTTTACATATATCACCGTAACACAGAGGAACTCACAGACCAGCCTTCTAACTTAGGTACAACTCAATCACCTTTAATAAAATAGAATTTATCAGTGTGGTATCGCTTTTTGACTCTCATAGAAAGTTTCATACTGCCATCACTGGAGTGATCACAGGAGACTGCTGACTTCCCATGCAATACATTGCAAGGAACACGTGAAACACAGCTGAACACCAAGCTGAGTTTACTGGATCAGCAGTTAGAATTATTATTATTTTTTTTGGTCCAATATAATTTCCCTATCTGAAAACTACAGTGATAACAAAGGTGCATTAAGACCACTTTAAATATCTTTATTTTCCCCCATCCCTGATGACAACTGCACAAACACCCAGTGTCTTATGCAGCTTTTCAGCTCGGGGAATTATGAAACCTAAAAGCTTTCTGGCCAAAGGTTCTAAAAGTGAGCACTGGGTACTGTGTGCAGCAGCTATCCCAGCACTGCCCCGCCACTCAACCTCTGACTCACTCCTTGGCACATCACTGGCATTGTAATGCTGAAACTATGACAACAATACACTATTCCCAGGATCCCTTATTTAATGATAAGCAGCCCAGCTCTTGGGGCAATTGATAGCTCTGGAAATACCCTATACGTTAAGAGGATTAGTATGGGCTGCTACATCCACTATCTGGAAATGCAGCTACTTGTAAAAGTCACAAATTTGGGTGGAAACAGATAGTAAGCCTTTTCCATTCCTGGCTTATAATACAGGAGCCGGCTTAGCCCACTAAGCAAAAATAAATTTCTAAAGACCTTTCAATCTCTTAGAAAAAGCATTGAAGTGTCAAAGCTGTCAATTTTATGGAATTGACAATGGCAAAGCACCACAAAAAGCTGCAGTATACAGAACATTGTCATTGCCAGAAAATCAAGTGTTTGCCGATGGTGAGAGAGTAGCTAAAAGCCAAGCACAGGGGAAGGCTTGTTCAGGCTCTGAATTGGGATTCAGGAGAAGTGAGTTGCTTCCCCAGCTCAGTCACGGGCCTCCTGG
Source organism: Numida meleagris (assembly GCF_002078875.1). Classification (NCBI taxonomy): domain Eukaryota; kingdom Metazoa; phylum Chordata; class Aves; order Galliformes; family Numididae; genus Numida; species Numida meleagris. Next base: position 79,433,678 of record NC_034410.1, read on the forward strand.
CAACTTCGAAGCAAGCCATGTAAGCATGGTCACATATCTGCCTATATAATGTCGACTCTCTAGGTCCATTTATTAGAAGAATGTTCTTAGGAAGCCTTCATAAATGCTTCTAAAACAATTCAAGGCCGTCACAATAGGAGTCTAAATACATACTTAAAGTACAATAGATGTTAAAGATTATGTACATGTATTCAAGAAAAGTCTAATTTCTTTGTTCGATGGCAAAAAAAAGGATTAACTACACACTACGCCACCATATATTTATCAAACTGACTTCCAAATAATTTAAGCAGCTGCTTTTTTTCTTTATGCGTAACATCATCTGAAACTGCACAAATGAGAATGGTCTAAATTGTAATCAAATCCCCTCTCCCAAACTTTATCCACTGCAGCATTTTGGAAAGTCACTGTGATTGGTGCAGCTGGCCCTGATGGGGCAGTAAGTAAAATCTGTCCCACCAAAATGTAGTGCTATCCCTGCTGAGCAAGGAAGTACTTTTATAAAGACAAGAAGTTTGACCACAATGTGAAGTTACAGAAGCAAAAGCTGCAGAAAAATGAAGTTGAAATTACAGGAAAAAAAGACACGAAGAACAAATGAGACAGTGGGTAGGATGGAACTGAACCTTTCCTGCAACAGTGGGAGCAGTGGCATAAAAGAGCAAGATGAAAAAATACGGAGGATATCCATAGGAAAGAAAATAATGAGACAGCTAGGAGACCGGGATAGTGAAAACAAATCTTGAATATTCTGGACAACCCAGAAATGACAGTAAGAAGTAGACTTCTAGAAGACAGGGAAAAACAAAATGAAGGAGAAATGGGAAACCAAAATTCAGAAAGAACAGCTGTTGGGATTGAACTGCACTGCATTTATCTCACCCTTTTGCTTATTCTTATAATTAGCTCACTTATCTTCAGCAATCCTGAGATATTAGTCACGACTGAAAATACATGTGTTTTGCAGGTCAATAGTCATGTTCTTACAGAGGTACAGAAAAAAAAAACAGTAAAACCCACCCTATTTCAGTTTACGAAACAGCAAGCACAATTCTTCTGTTATTCTTACATGATTTTTTTTTTTTTTAATATGATCTATCCCCACTGACACAAGAAGTAATTTGAATCCCAATTACTTGTGAGACAAGCACAGGGCTAACACTGGTAGCAGTACCAACAACATGGAGCGTACTTGTAAGAACGCCACCTGAATCCTGTGAGAGAAGTGTATGGACAAACCAGAACACAAGATGAAGGATAACAGCAGAAGTACAGGTGGTAGTCTTTCAGCTGGCCAATGAAGGAACTGCCAACACAAGAACCCTACTTTTTTTTTTTTTTTTTTTTTACCACGCTACCTACCATGACACGCAGTCATCGTGCTTTGCCATCCAGCATTCTGCATATTACACGAATGTCTCTCATAATACTGACTTGAAAAATGGGAAATTTTCAAGATTAATTACATGGTTGTTTCCATATGCCTTAAATTTTGTAACATCTAAAGGTGAGAAATGGCACAGCGTAAGTTATTTTGACATTTACATAGACACTATGAAGACAGTAGTTCTCTCCAGACTTTTCCATACAATGATCACAAGTAATATGCTAAACACTGATCTTTTTTTCTTCTCAATTTATTTATTTTTTTTTAAACTGGACATACAATTTCACAAAGCAACTTGCTTAAGGCACAGAATAAAAGGAGAAGGTTTCAGCAAGTTCAGATGTGTGACTTATGCTTTACCCAGGGCTTTGCTTTTCCGAGTTCAGCATGTAAACGTCACCGCTGTTTCGCAGCCTTTATCTGACTTACATGGTCACATCAGTCCAGTAGATAAATCACTCCAAAGGAGGTGTGCTAGCATGTGCCTCTATCTGTGACAAGAACCTGTGAGGCAGGGAAGGAGTCTGCAGTACAAGAAATAAAGGTCCTACTCTAAGAAAGCACACGTACAACTTGTTTAATGTAGACACTTCTCCCTCTATTCTGCAGGTTGCAGAGGAAGCCTCTGTGCTCAGCATTGCGGCCCGTACACCGTAGGCTCCAGTGGGAGATGACACTGCTTGCACTCGCAGGGGATAAAGCTCTGCCCTTTGCAAGTGCTGATCCTGCACGTCCCCATTTTAGGCTTGAGTTCTCTATGCCACTTATGACCAACGTATGCCAGTTTTGCCATGTTACAGTCAGTAAAGTCACCAGTTGGACGTTCAGGAGATCCAGAGGCCTCTCTCTGCTCTCCCTACCAAAATAAGCGCAGCTGCATGCACCAGGGCAGTAAGTTTTCAACAAGTGTTTTTCCCTCTTCCAATCATGCTCCCATTGCATGACAATAGGAAAAAAAAAAACAAAAAAAAACCATGTTCACCTATTAGTATTCAGTGTCTTAAATTCACCTTCATTACCTAAAATAAATGTTAATTAAGTAAGGCATGATGGACTTGATAAAGCTTTACATAACTCATCTCTATCCATTATTATTAATGATTCTTTAGACTGATGTCAGCAATTACTCTTGAAACAGAGCAACAGAAAAACCTTGCAGCAACAACACAGACAGCATCTTTTCCTTTGCCATTTAAAGCAAAACCAAAAAACAAAAACACAACAGCATCCTACTTTTAGAAGTGCAATTCCCAGCAGCTGTGCCACAAACGCATGCAGCCAATTTACCAGTGAGAGCACAAAGCAGAGCGGCTGGGCTCCACTGAATGATACATTAAATCAGTTCACTGTTTAACAAGAGAAACTCTTAACATTACTGTTAATGATTTACATAGAGACAAAACTGCTCTGCCTAAATTTTGTTAAAAATTATAAAGCTGGGGTCATTTTAACCTCTTGCCTTCAGAACTGCCAGCTAATTCAATCAACAAGCTGAGAACGTATAGCACAGTTCTTCTGCTACAAAAGGAACACATTTCTGCCACAGTCATCTAGAAATCTGCATTCCCAGACAAGTTCCACAGATGCTGCTGACATCTGGATCCCTATGGGAAGCGACAAGGACAGACGAAGCTGTCTTCTTGCCATGTTTTCCTGGTTCTGGCCAATTTCCTCACGGACAAATAAGACTTAATTAGGGAGTTCACAGCCATCAATTTCCAATACTGATGTTGGAAATTCAGAGAATTATGTACTGCTCTGTGAAATCCACACCTGACAGCATGGGCACATTCAAGCTGAGATTCTACAGCTTCCAAAGAAAAGCAGGAGTACTTCAGCACTTAAATGAACTCGGTTAGGGCAGACAGTGTGCGAGTACGCAACAGCTTTGCCACCAGCATACTGGTGTACAATATCACTAGTGCAGTGTAACTTTAGGATCGATTCTACTCCTCGGGCTATGCTGGGAGTTCTCCAACTGAAGTTAACACACTTACGGCAACTTCTGGCCATCTACGTGGTATCTGTCTGCTCGTGAAACCAGCTCCATGCTCATAGAGATGAAACTGGCTGTTGGAGAGTTTTATTCAATATACTGCTGTGCCCCGAGACGCACAAACAAGCAGCTTTCTCATTCCAAATTCTAATGAAACTCCGGATACCCAGCAAACAGGACAAAATTTTGATCAGCATTACATAGAGAGGAGTGCTTCTTACTCTTCAAAGCACACACAGAGAAAGCCAGCAGCCTTGCTTCCCAAGTCCAAGAAACATTACACACAGTTCTATTACTGCAGCATCTTGGCATCTTCTCTTCACCCACTGCCCCCTGTTCTAATTTTGAGTCACGCACTACAAGACTTCCCATCAAATAAAGAAACGATAGAAATTTAAAAAAAAAAAAAAGCAATGTTAGCGGTCAAGCACATACTTTATCATTGCTTTTTATTTAAGTGAATTTATGACATCAATACTGGAACTTGAAACGAAAATTAAACAAAGCTTCAAACCAACAGCAGTCCTCCTCAGTGCAAGCGGGCAGTGTGAAGCAGAGCAGTAAACTGCACCGAGCGTTCAGCACAGCCTTAAACTTGCCTTGCTCCTTCTCCGACCAAAGCGATCTCACCTCGCTGCCGCTTCCTTAGCGGTCGAACCCCCTGACCCGCCCGCCCACAACCCCTCGCCCCCTCGCGCCTGCCACTCGGGCCGCCCGCTCGGCCCAGCGGCCCTGAGCCCGCACCCCGGCCTCACTCCCGCGCACCGTGCCCGGGCCGGGCGGCACGGTGGAGCCCCGGCACCTGCCGGCAGTGAGCGCGGGGGCTCGGGGGTGGCTTACCCGCTGGGCGGCTTGCCGGCCGTGGGGCGGACGAGGGTCTCCATGGGCGTTCTGAAGGGTCCCGGCGCGAGCAGAAGCGAAGGTCGAAGAGGAGAGTGGAAGAGAGGGCAGCGAGTGAGCAGCTGCTCCCCAAGCCCGCACGCTTTCCCCCGGCCCGGCCGCGCTCCCGCAGCCGCTGGCGGGGCGGGGAAAGGGCAAAGTTACCGCTCCCCGCTCCGCGGCGGGCGGCACTCACGGCCGGGGGCGGGAGCCCGGCGGGAGGGAGGGAGGAAGGAAGGGAGAGCGGCGGCCGCCCCTAGGGCCGGCACGGACGCACCGCGCGAGCTGTGACTGCTCGGCCGGGCCCTCCTACCTGCGGGCGCTCGGGGAGGGAGCAGCGGGTGGCTCCGCAGCTGCCCGCTCCCCTGTCACCGGCTCGCGCGGGGGCGGGAGGGCAACGCGGAGCCGTTTCCATGTGAGCGCCCGGGACAAACACAAACACGGCCGCCCCCGCCGCCCACGCACCGGGCGGGCACCGGCGCGGGGGATGGAGGCTGCCCAGGACGGAGGGTTCTGCGGGGTGTCCCGGGGGCAGCGCCCCGTCCCCTCAGCCCACGGCGCTGGGCGAGGCTGTCACCCTGCTGCCTGAAGGGCCGGCTGCACCTTGAAGCCTCCGCCTGCCGTGTCAGAAGCACTGCACGTCCCCCAGCAGAGCAACTGTTATCCTTGTGCGTGAAAGGAAAGCTAGCTGGGGGCTTATGTTACCGGAAGATGTGCTCGCTCTCCGACGTGCCTCATGTTGGGCACCCTGGCCCCTCGCAGGCTTTTCAGGAGTTCCTCTGCTCCTCTCCAAGCCTCTCTGTTCGCTTCACCTCGCATTCCGGGTCGTGGTAGCACAAGGGCCAGGCCACTGCCAAGGCAGGGAGTGGGAGGGCTGAGTACAGAATGGGGTGAAACCCCATCACAGTTCTGAGGGAACGGGTGCTGCCCTCTCCCTTTGGCAGCATGACGATTCTCCTCAGCTCCTGGCCTATCAATCACCAGAAGTTAAGAGCACTGCTTTCTATTTCCTCCTCCCCATCCCTGTCATACAGAGAGGGCTTGAACATGAGGGAGGCAGTTGGCCATCCTGCCATAGGATGAAAATCCTGCAGAAGCAAAGCACTACGGATCTCTGATTTTCCTGTTAAGGTGGGTCAAAGTTCATTGAGTCACCACAACTCGGTAATTGTCTCTGGTCATCTGAGCCACTTGTCATGGTAATGACATGTTTATAACTTGTGCCCCTATGAAAACAAACAGGCAGGCTTGCCTATGTTATTTTGCAAGGGAATTGGTCTCTCAGATGCAGTCTCCCTGCTGCCACTTACCAGAGCTCCAGAAATGAATGGTGATCCCATAGAAGCTGTGGGTGCCCTATCCCTGGAGGTGCTCATGGCCAGGTTGGATGGAACCCAGAGCAGCCTGATCTAGTAGGCAGCCCTGCCCGTGGCAGGGAGTGGGGACTGGGTGGACTCTGAGGTCCCTTCCAACTCAAACCATTCTGTGATTCTATGATTCTATTAAACCACAGGATCTCAATTTCATAGCACTGTTTATCATGCATTTAGTACATTTTTAATCTCCCCTTTTCACTCCTAAATCTAAATGATCACCTTCTTACTCTGGAACACATGCTAAAGCTGCACAAACACGAAACCGCTACCAAACCCCAAAGATTTTCCCACCTCAACAGCAAACTGCACTACTCTGCTCCAGGAGCCTGCAAGAACTTCCCGCATCCCACTGTGCTGTGCTACACCTGAAGGACGGTGTGCTCACCCTGCACCCACCCTCTCTTCCCTCCCCGACTTTCACACCCACCCACATGTCCAGTGACATCCTTGTGGCTGTCCTGCAGAGCAGCACTCTCACTGTCTTCCCCACTGCCTGCAGTCCTGTTGCTGTTCTGGTTTCTCTCACCCTTTCCCCTTAGCTTCACAGTTTCACATTAGTTTCTTCTCTAGCACCTTTGCCTAAATGTTTTCTGTTTGATAGCATTTTCTCTTCAAAGCCCTATAAAACAACATTCTTGGAGTATATAAAGGTTGCCACAACCCAGGAGTGATCAGCAAAGTAGTATTTGCTTATTATGTTTGCTTTATTTTATACAGCACAACAAAAGAGTGTCATCAATCCCTGAAATCACCATCTCAACGCTGCTCTGGAGTGCCAGGAGCAGTAACACAGACTGCCCACATTCAAAACCCTTCAGTCCCATTGCTGATGGAAGAGCCAAGGGGGATTTGTGGAGCATACACTGTGATGCAATGTAAGAGCTCGCCTTTGGTGTACAGGCTCCTTGGCACCCAGCCCAGCCCTCAGAAAAGGGCAAAGGCTGTGCTTCTGGTATGCATTGTCATCCCACCATAAGGGTGCTCTACTCAGATTTTAGGCATGGGGCTTCGGTGCTGAGAGGGGCTGTAGGAGAGCTTGCAAATCCCATTAAATATCAGTAAGATTGAACATATTTACATCCCCTCTCCCCCCCCCCCCCCCAAAAAAAAAAAAGAAAGAAAAGGAGGGGGGAATTTTAACTCTTTCCTGCCTTTATGAGAGAATTGTCTTCATGAGTAGGATATTGTGCTTGGCTCTGTCAGTAACAACATAGCAAATCTCAGGTAAGTTTCAAGGAATTTTGGAACAGATTTTATTTTCTTCTGTGGTTTTAGAATCATAGTGTAGCAAGTCTGTGATGTCATTTGACAACCCCAAAGAAGATAGAAAGAACCAAAAAAAGGTACTAATCGTGTGAATGATGAAGAAGCCATCTGAAAGAGCACATGGATATGGATACTGATGTTATATTAAATATTATGGAGCTACAGCTGAGATAATTTATATTTCTTTTGAGTTATTGGGTAATAACCACAAAGAGATTGAGCACCATCATACACAGTGGAAGTATTATGGAAAGAGTGTGTCCTTTTGCTTTAGAGAGTATTTCAGAGCCTGCAGACAGAGCGTGGGATGTGATACACACTGGAGGAGAAAACAGTTTAAAACTGTGATGTTAATAGAGCAGAAGGAATTTCTGTGAACTCAGCCATCAGGAAATTAAAAGCGGGTTATATTAAATGTGGCTAAAAGTGGACACGTCAGACATTGGCATAACTCAGACTGAACCTGGTATGTCTCTACAGTGCGCTGACACAGTCTTGAATCTATGAGTGGTTCTCTCTTTGGGGATTTTATTTTAAAAGTTGGATATTGATTACATGTTTATTCATCTAATGTTCTTTTTTCTTCAATAATTTTATGGTTTGTTTCTTTTCCCCAACATTTCATTCTATATATTTTGGACAAGTATCTTCTGTTTTCTGCCATACCTGTTAGGGGAACATTTTTAGGATTTGAAACCCCAGCTCTAGTCTGCAGGTAAACTAGCCTTAATGAAAGGATGTTTACCTGCACAGAATACTGGCCTCGGCGAGTGGCTCAGACATCATGTTCTTGGGATCAGCTGTGGTCAGAGCCTTCTTAGGAAAGATGCTAATGTAAGATGCTTCCCAAAATCAAGGAGTTGCATCACTCATACTCATCTGAGAATAGTGTAGGGGAAGACAATACAATTACCCAGAGAAAATATTAAATTATTCTTTATGAGCGTATCATATTACATGATTAAAAAAACATTTGGGCCATCTTTACCAGCTTGTGAACCAAAACTGCTTTAGCTTCTTGATGTAAATGTATATTCCTTGTACTGAGGTGGGTAATCCTGCTTATCATGCTGGTCAGTGTGACCCAGCTACAGCCATTCCTTGCAGCAACGATTTTGTTCTTTATTTAATGAGCTAAGGAGAGACTGAAATTGTCAGAGTAGCATTTCAGAAAAGACTCACAGCCTCCCAAATACCAGTGCCACTAACACTCCCTCCAACATCACTACTTTCTGTAATGAAAAGATGCTGTGCTATGCTTAGAAACATCCTCTCCATTTTCTTGGAAGAGAAGTAGAGCTTTTGGACCACCCTGCCCAGTAGGACTAGCAGAAGGGGAAATTCAGTTAGCCTTCTGTGTAAACAGCCTTCCATGGATCTGAAAACAGATTGTTTAGAAGCAAAATCAGAGCATGGCACTTTACTTTGGCATGACACTTTTCCAGTCACTGTAGTATAGTCAGGCCACACTTTAGTACAGCAGGGTAGGACTGACAAGAAGACAGCAGAAAGGACGTTCCGTGTATTGTCCCATGCAATAACAAAGATTAGAGAGAGCTCTCACTGTATAAGCTATTGACATGGCAGGTTCCCTATTTCCCTTATGCAGCACAGTGCACATACAACAACACATGGCTCCACCATTTAAACCTTCCTGTGCCACTCCCACGTACAATAGCCTAGCTTCCTTTGAGCAACAACTGCTTGCACTGTAAATAGTGGCAGTGAGGAATGCCTTCTTTGAAACACTGACGTAGCCAAGACTTGTGCTTCTAAACTTGAAATAAATCACTCCCTGCAGTGACCAAATGTCTTTAGAAAACAATTCTGAAGTGACTTATGCCTGCACTGAATATTCAATACCAGAGTTTCTATTTCAAGAAGGCTATTTCTGTTTTCATATATATAATTTAACCAAGCTATAATCAGAAGAATTATATCCACTCACAGTCCTCTCTATAAATATTAAACACTGTATGAGGATAATCTTTATCAGCAACGTCTACAACTATCTTTTACCTTACAGACTGGGTTAAAATTTCTAACACTTTTAAATAGATGTTTCACTGCAGTCTTTCACTGAAATTTAGAAAATTTTTATCTTTAGTAGGTAGTGGTATCTCAAGGTTCCGTTCAGAAACTTCAGGATGGATAAAAAAACAACAGGGATCTGGTAGAGTTTCATGATTACTATGTAATTCTCATTTTACACTTGCATCACCTGGTGCACCTTTCATTTAAGATACTTAATCCTGACTGATAAAATGAAAACAGGATTTGGTTCTGTATTTAAATCAAAGCTCATATGCTGCAGATAGAGACATATATGTATGAACTTATGCAAAAATAGAAAAGTAGCAGGCTTTGTCTGCTGGTATTTTTATTTTTACTTGTGTTTGCCTTAGGTGAATAACATCTTAAAGTACGCAAAGATTTAGACAAGTGAAAGTTCACCAGTATTATGTTGAACTTACATTTGATTCTTTAGAAAAACACGACCCTTTGACATATTATCTCTAGAATTCTCCATAGACTGAACATATACTTGATAGATGCATGCTGTTAAATGTGGGGGCTACATGTGCCCCCAAAGGCCTAAATCACTGAATTATAGTAATATAAAAATCAGACCTCTAAAGGATAGAGCTTTAATGGATGCTGTTGTCAGGAAAGCATCTGAAGAAGGCTGGTCAATTCTGAAGACTGACATACATAAGACCTTACATGCATTTCATACCAAGGTTAAAAATGTGAGGAAGTAAACAACAAAAAACTTACCTTGAGGAATTCTCACTGGGCATATTTGCATTGTCATCATGTACAATACATTTTTTTCTAGCCACTACCAAGTCATGGCACATTCTTTGGTACAGAGGCTGGCTTCCCTACCACCCTCCTTTCTGAGGCCAGCAAAGCTTTCTTAACTCTCCTTTCATACATTTCAGAGGCTCATTTCATTTCATCTCATCACTTTTTTCTTTTCTTGATAACATACCTTGAGACCAATCCCTCTGCTTATCTTTATTGCCAGAAGATACAGATTAGCTGGGTATGGCAGAAGAAGAACAGAGGTCTTCCAAAGATGTCCAATTGTACAGATCCAGGAGAAGTTGGGCTGAGGTGATGTATACAGTTGGATCACCACAGTGTCACTGGACAGCTGTGGACACAAGAAAAGATAATGCTTTACTCTTTAGAAAGGGTTGTGGTCACCTTCCTCACCCTGCTCCTAAAAGCAACATATAATTAGAAACAAGAACAATCTTTAAATAAACAAGGAGGAGATTGGATAAACCAGTTAGCAAAGAAGGGTTGATGAAATATGAACTATCAGGTGAAGATCACTGGTCTGATCCATAGCCTCCTGACACTAGCAAGGTTTTCTACTGGCTCTGGTTTTTTTTCACTTCACTTGTAAACATGGCAGTAATGACTGTGAATTTTACACAGCCTTTATTCTCATGTCCTCCTCTCTTCCTTTTGAATGTGAAGTTAATCATATCTTAATCATACCTCTAGGCACTTGTATTGGTGCACCCAGGAACAGTCTGTAACTTCATCAACTTGTAGAGGAACCTATCTTTCACTTGCCCCTGAAGGCCAACATGAACGGAAGTCTTCAGTGTGCCTTAAACAACCTGTACCTTACATTAGGTGGTTAATGAACCTTTGGAGACTTTTTGTTTCTCTGTCTCCTCTTAGTTTGAAACTCAGTGTAGGGGAGAAGTGTAAGTTACGACACGGTTAAACTGAAACAACACTCCCTTTCTTTAGGTGAGTCATCTGCAGTTATCCAGAAAATGTGCGGCATGAAAATTACCTCCGGTTTGGAGGTATTAAGAATACAAAGTAACTGCTTAGAGTTGCTTCGGAAAAATAAATATGGAAAACTTCTAATTTATAAATAAATAAAACTAATTTCCTACCATTCATGGTAACTGACTGGAACAACCAGATTACAGAGCCTCTCGCGCATTTGCAACCAGATGTGTGAGTAGGGCGTCACGCTGCTGCACTGCTTGCAGGACAGCCCAGAAAGCAAACGGTGATGCAAGGAGCTGAACTTCATTTCTCGTCTGCCCTGTGGCAAGAGCATTGCCCAGAGAAGTCTGGCACTGCACTCAGTGCCCAGCCTACTGGCACAGCTCTGCCTTCTAGAAGAACAGGCAGCAAGCCAAACCCCTCCTGTTCTCCACCTTCTCCCTCTACAGAGAGGGACAACAAGAGTGGAAAACAAGAGTCTTGCACACAGTGCAAGAGCTTTCCACACAGTGCACATATGACAGAAGTAAACTCACTCTTTTTAGTAAATAGACATGTATCCATAGAGACTTAAAAGAATACATTGGTTTAATTCTTATACTGATTCATAACCTGAACAATTATTAAAGAAACCCACTAATTTATATACAACCTTTTTCTTTCAACAGAAGATGACAAACAAACTTATAAATCCTCTTAAAATGCATTAGATTAGTGCCTGTCATAATGATGGGGATGCTTTCACAGCACTGGTTGGTGTTTAAAAATCTAGTTGTCACAAATTTGACTTCAGTAAGCACAAACGAACCAAAAGGGGCACGTAGCTCTTCGCAGACTTTTACTCAAACTGTATTTTGAAAACAGCCCACAGCTTCCTTGAAACGTGATGAAAAACAAGAGCAACATTCTGACTGTTCAGATATTCTTTCCTTATGACACATCATACAGTCCCAGTATTTATGAAGTGAAGGCCTGCTCAAGAAAGACACCTTATGTGTGCACACGCAGTAAACCACTGTGGGCTCTGCAGCAACCTTCGTGGCCTGAGGCATGGCTTCTATGGAGGTTTCCTAGCAAAAAATAGAGGTTATCCAAACTGAAGGTTTTCATGCACTCCCACACAGCTGCTGCAGCTCAGCTGTTCTGAAACCCTTCTCTGACAGGTTGCCCAATCTCAGTTGAATTGTTACCAACTCCCAGGCTACCTAGTGAAGCAACTGGTCAGCCTCCAGTGCCTGCAGGGGAATAGCTTTCTCATGCTGAGATGTTTAGGTATCAGAGTGTAGGGAAATAGCTGGACAACGTGTGCAACTTAAGGCGTGGTGTTTTTAACCATTTGAAAAAGAATGACATTTGCAAAGGTGTCACTGCAAGTTAAGTTTCAACAGTTTCAAATTTAAATATTTTCTAGTTTTTTCAGTTTAGCAAGTTATATGTGGTTCATTTATACAACTATTCAGTTTCCAAACTGTTATCTAATACTGATATTATCTATTACATATATTGTCTAATACAGATGCTGTAAATTACATTTCTTACGTTACTGCTTTATGAATACTTCATTCCTTATCAATGAATAAAGACTAAAAATGGCTATATATTTATAAATGGATGCAACACAGACTGTAAAGTACATATCTTTATGAATATACATATATATGATTTTCTGATTCTAGAATTTTATTTTTTCCTTTTATCCTCCTCTTTTTTTTCTTCATACTGCCTCACTTGAAAACTCCAAATGCCTGTGGCTTCTTGAGTACAACAGCATCTTTGGGTATGTATATTAGTGCACCCTTGCTCATTTGCATCTTTGCTCATTGCATTTATTGCATTATCTTGCATTTATTGTTGGTAAACTGAGGATTCGTAAGTGAACTCTGAGATTCAGAACTCTTATTCCTAAACAAGGGTTTCTCAAGAGAAAGAGAATAGGGTCCAACAGTTGAGCCAAGAAATTAGATAAGAACTTGCCCTTTGTTTGAATTGGAAGCACAAAATGCAATTGGGTTTTGCAGTGCTCTGGTAAGCAAGAGTACAAGGACATCATGAAAGCAAAGCAAGAACAATCCTCAATCCCGCTGAAGGACTGAATTTTGGACTTAGCTCAAAAATCAAATAATTCCCCTACATACCTTGAACTCTGAGAGGAGAGAGAACAACAGAGAAGCTCTCTTTTGACATTTATAGAGGCAAGGGGGAGCTGAACAGAGAGCAGCAATAGATGTGACATAAATATATTTTTTTGGTTCTTTATGTTACTGTGCTTGAGAGGCACTGTGGAGAAATGGAGTTGCAAAGTTTAAAGCTATAATAATAGTATTTATAGTTTCATAATTTGTTTGTAGCTTTGTGAAATGTATCTGGGGAAATTAGTGTCCCAGTCAAAGGCAATGACTAGCCTCTGGCAGCGAGTGCAAGGTTAGCACTGAGCAGGGAAGTCGCGAGTTTTTGTGCTACAGACTGTACAAAAACTGAACAGTCTGCAGCACAATTTCTGTGTCTTCTTGAAGGTCTGTGTCCGTTCTCCACTCAATTCAGTTCAGCTAATGGCTGACATCTGTACAAGTCATGGACCATGGTTATCTGTCTTGTAGAGATCTACTGGCTAGCATCCATAGCCTTGGCAGGGCTGAAGACATGGCTGACAAGGAGGTGAGCAGCTGGCAGATCATCACTTGAAATGGATTTTTATCACCCACTAAAACTCAGCTTTCACTGATGATGGGAAAGTGACTGGAAATTGCTTCCTTACAGGAAAAGACGATGAGCTGTTAGAGCTGAAGTATAGCTATAGCATAAGTTACTATTACTCTGTTTATCTGTTTATCTACCCAGTCAGATTCTGGTGTTGGTTTTTTTTTTTTTTTTTTCCCATAGAAAACCAAAAAAACACCCCACCAAACAACAAAGAAAAAAATCTGTTAGCCATTTGGTTCATATTCACCAGTGGGAAGAATTACTTAATTCAGTGTAATTTACCTAGTTGCCCAGGTGTAGCCTCAAGTCACTGCTTTAGGGGCAACTTCTATAAATTTGTACTCAGACCCTGCTACTGCCCGTCACATCTTCGCAGGAGGGTTGCATCTGAACAACATGAGTAGTGTTTCAGCTAAATTACTGCATTTCTTTTCCAGAGGATCCCTGCTACCACTTGTATGTAGGATGGAGGCTAGTCTGTGGATATGCTGACTGTGTAGTCTATCTCATTAGTTGAAAAAGGAAGCAAACAATGAGATTCCAGGGAGAAAAAAGGGCAATGTTGCATTAAAGTAATTAAATGCCATCCCAGGCTCCAACAGACTCCTTGGCTCTGAGTAATTATGAATAATGCTGGGTGCACAGGATGAAACTTAATTTAGGCTGCAGTTTCATAGTCACTTCAAGTTAATCTAAATTGGCACCATTTATAAAATAAATAGTCTTGCTGGCCGATCTTGTCGGTCCCCAGCAACAGTATTCCCTCTTTTTTTTTTTTTCCGGCTGCTACTCCATTCCCCGTCTTTTCTCCCCCTGCATACACAGAGCATCTTTATTTGTTTCTGTGTGGCATGAAGTGGGGCAAGAGGCTTGCCCACTGCTTCCTGCTGTACCAAGCACACGAACTGTAGTCTTGTAGGAAAAACAAAGAAAAAAAACCCAAACCGAACAAAAAATACTACGTCCCCCAAACAAACAAACAAAACAACCAGAAACAGCAGAGAAGAGTTCATTATTTGGTTTGGGGTGGAGCTGGAGAGTGCTACAGCAACAACTTAAAGCGCTTGTGGAAGTGTGGCAAAACACCACAAGTATGGTGAAACAGGGGAACAGCTAAGACACTAGGACTTGGAACACCTTGGAAACAGCACTAATTCTAGCATTTTCTAGCTTTACATCATTTTATATTACTGTTGTGTAACATATTAACTTCTAGAGGTCACAGCCCATCATCCCTGACCCATTGGTCAGTCATCCAAGTATTGGCAAGCAAAATCCTATTTATTGGACCTGGGCCCAGGTGGGCTTTCTTCCTAGCATTAAAAATATATATACAACGTTTGTCTTATTAAGATTGACACTCTTCCACCCTTGTGAAAGGAGAGTTTATTTTTGGATGCTATGATGGGACATTGACTTCAATGTTTAGGAGTCATTGATCTCATGTCAGGGAGCATAAGCTGAACTCAACAAATTCAAGCAAAGTATGTGCCCGTGTGTGCAGTACTAATTCTACCTTTTGTGAATTTTATGTGTGTTTTCATGGGTGCAAACTTAATTTCACAAATGAACATCTGTCCTTGTTTTAGGTAAACGCACAAGACAAAATGGTAGAAGTGCAGTAGCATTATTTAAGATATTTAAAAACAAACTGCAAATAAAGGAGTGGTAATCAAGAAGTTGCCTGTGATAATTTCTAATGTCATATGCTCATTTTGCCGAAGGTTGGCTTTGTTGTGCCTTAAAAGAATAACTGTAAAGAAAGTATAACTTAAGTGTACATTTTATTGAGATGTGCAATATTGCAAGAGGTATGCAAAAGTTTCCCATTTAAACAAACACTGTTTACAGATGCCTTCTCAGTAGTGGCACTCTATTGTTAAACATTAATTCTTAGGAATGTGTATGTTGTGCAACGTTTTTACATGCTGTTTGGAACTGTTAGCAATTTGTAAGGATACTTTCAGTAATTTAGGACCAAAGCATAGGTTTGGAAAAAAGTTTCCTACACAAAATATAGGAATATACACATTAAAGAGTAAACACTTTTTTTTTTTAATTCCCTGGCAGAAAATGTGCTCTGAAGTCTGTGTAACAAATATTTAACTGTTAAAAATGGGGAGCAAGAAAGATATTGATAACTTGTTCCCTCTGGTATATTTGCATTCCACCACTAGAGGAAAACAGGCCTACAAGTGCTAAAAGCAAGCTGTCAGGAAAAGCTAGGGAAATAGCATAAAATTTGGGATCATTCCTAGGGAAGCAAGCAAGCAAAGCAAGCAACTGTGCTATTTTTAATGCAAGCTTCCTGTTGAAAGTGTCATAGGTGAGAAGTCTCTACTCTGCCTGTTGGTGGAGAGGAAAACAACAAATTCTCCATAGGTAATTATGATGTAAATTGAGTGAACACCCGTAATTGCCCACGTCTCTTAGGAAGTGTGCATCAGTAGTTATGTATAAGCTAAATTTTCTTTGTCTTTTTGAAGAAAATGAAATGAATCAGAATCCTTAGAGACATTCCGCCCCCTCCCATTCCCCTCAGAAAAGAGGCATCATCTTGCCAGCAGGCAACCTTGCCTGATCTATGGTTATGACTTCAGAGGGATTCATGGACAAGAGTACCTCACTGTCCAAATCACATACAGAGGTATATGTTTGTTTGTGCTTTTGGGAGAGGACTTTAAGGTCTGTTGCTTTGGAGCACTTTCACTATTGGCTATGAAGTGAGCCCACCAGGCTGGGGGTGGCATACCAGCAATATCACACGCTTTAACAACAAGGAGGACTTAATTCCATCCATTGTTTCACAGGGTGTTCTGCTTTTTGCTTACCCAAATTGATGGCCACAAAGAAGATTGTCCAGTTTGCTGAGCCTTTGGCCATTCATTAGCTAGTAGAGTTATATGCCAAGAAACATTGCATTTGGTATCATTAACCATTCCTGGCTAAAGGTTTGTTTTGATGATTCGTTGGGATACTGGGCATGCACTTAAATCTTGTCTGCAGGAAAGCAAATCAGTGACCATCAGAAACACACACACACACTGCATAAATGAGAGCGTGTTAAAACACTTGCATAAGGAGAATTAGGCTGACCCTAGTAGACAGAGATAGCTAAAATATGCACATGCTAGCAATATCTCTTTCAGTCAAGCACAATGCCCACAACAAAGTTCCATGTGGTGTCCAAGTATCAGAGCCGGTCCATTCTTTTAGACTCTGTAACCTCAGTTTTCCTATAAAATCACACCATCTCATTATCTTTTTGAGGGTCTGATTCTTCTTGGGGACATTTTCCAAAATGCCTGTGACAGGAAGAAATTTCCCATCCTATATCTGAAGCCAAGAAAAAAATCCTACAGGAATCATCGTGATTCAAGAATAAACACTGTCTGCCAAACTGGAACAAGTTCTAACGGAGCAGGGCTTAGGATCAATTCATTACATAAAATTCAGACAAGGGATTGGCAAGAAACTTTCCTGCCACCAACCATGAAAAACAGTCAAGGGAAAACAAAGCAGCTGCTGCATCTCCTTTTAACGATCTACTCAATCTCAGTAGCATAAGGGCCCCAAAGGGCCTGATGGAAAATACAGAAGAAATCAAAATCAGATATTAAGCTGCTGTGCTGAGCCAGAATGTCATTTCTCTTAACATCTTCAGGCACAGACAGCAGCTGCAGTTAAGTAGATAGCCTTAGGAAATAACTTCTTAGTGCAAGAAAGCAGGAGAAAAGTCATTTTCTTTCCTCACATTCTTTTTGCAGTATGCCTTGCTCAAGTTACAAAACTGCTATGAAATATAAGAATAAAAGACAGTTCTGTGTAGCAGGAAAAATAAGAGAAGTTAACAAGCGTATCTTGATCCCAAGCAGGGTCCCACATATGTTACCATGAACTGATGCTTTCTTTGTGCATCACACCACTGAAATGCATGAAGGACACTACTGCCTCATGGCTGGTAGAGCCTCTGAGCAGAGGTCTCAGTAGAAGCTGAATGCGAAATGAAATTTGATGCTATATTTCACACTAAACCTGTCATACTTCAGTTCTTTGTCTTGGCTATATGTTAACAGTAATGGTCAGAACCCTAGTAACAGTTATTCTATGTGCTGTGCAAGAAAATAATGTCAAAATCTAGGTGCAGAGAAAGCACTGAACTGGATGTTCATTCAATGGCTGCAGCGAGATAAAGATACTGTTTTCACTGTTCTACTTCTTCCCAAGTGAAAGGAAATTTTGTGTGCGAACAAAGCATAAAAAGGATCAACAGGTGGGATGAGAAATCTGAATGATCAGTGAAACATTGCTCCATTAATAGAATGTATTTTGTACATGAGAAATGAACCCCAAAGTCTTTCCCCTCGTATCATGGTTTTTCTTCATGCAAGAAGATACGTCTTTGCAATTCTTTTTCACTATCACGTAAGCGTTCAAATGTGACACTTAAAACTGCATATCATACTAAAACTTCCTTATATATGTTAGCTACAAAATACCTTAAAAAACCAAATAATTTAAGTTACGGACAGAAACCATGTTAGAAGAAAAAGCAGTTAGAAGAAAAGAAAAGAAGAAAAGAAAAAAAGAAGAAAAGAAGAAAAATCAGTTAGAATAAAAGGGTACAAGACACATCCTAGAAATAATTAATCTGGTGATGTCTTCATTCTGTCTTTCCATTTCCTTCATGGCCTGGTTCAGGCCAGGACAACAGACAGGGCTTAGCCCGATGCAAAGGAATTCTCCAGCTAAGTGCCATAAGTCAGAGCTGAGCAGAAAAAAAAAAGCCATCCAAAGACCTAAGCAAACAAAAAAACCTGAACAAACACAGTTAAAAAAAAATAAGATAAAAGTTGTAAGTATAACCAGTTTAGCTCTGACTGAAGATCACCAGCAGTGAGCATCTGGGGAAGAAATAAGATCAGGATAAAAAGTAAAACGGTAATTTCAGGGGCCTCAATGAATGTTCAGCTACCTAAATAAGATAGTGCTTCATTTATGTTTAATTGAAGTCTACAGTCTTTACAGTTGCATCTTTTTTTCCTAAAATGAAGGAATAAGGGAGAGAGGAGGAAGTTTAGCAACACTATAATTAACTACTTAGGGTAAATCCTCCCATCAGATTCATGAGACAGATTTCAGATAAGCAGCTCAAATGAAGGATTATCTTGCTAGCAATGCGGAAATGTTGATCAGCTTGATATTTCCATTCTGCAGTTCATGCTGGCTGTTCACTATTTTGTGCAAGGAGGTAAATCTCCACAAAGGTAGCAGGTCTGACCCAGAGGGGATTTTATTTTTAAGCCCCTGTCACGTGATGATCTTCTATTTGTCAGGTTTCAGGCAAAAATGAGATGTGAATATAAACGATGCTCAGTTACCCCGTTTGAGCAGGGTTACTAGGCAGATGAGTGCCCTGATGGTGTGATGGATGGGATGGAACATATTGCATATGTGCTAGTATTGTATCTTAATGCGAGCAGTAGCGCTTGTAAGTATTATAGGGATCTCAAGTGTTCTGGAAATATTAAGTTCAATTTAAAAAAAAATCATCTGTGACTGAGACAACCGTCTCAGCATATGCTTCATGGCATTTTAAGACAAATGGAACTTATCTAACCACTACATTTAAATTTCAAGGAAAAAAGTCTTTTCCATCATCAGGAATCCACTGAGAAAGAAAAGAAAAGAAAAGAAAAGAAAAGAAAAGAAAAGAAAAGAAAAGAAAAGAAAAGAAAAGAAAAGAAAAGAAAAGAAAAGAAAAGAAAAGAAAA
>NC_034410.1:79452867-79571495 GCF_002078875.1 Numida meleagris
AAAGAAAAGAAAAGAAAAGAAAAGAAAAGAAAAGAAAAGAAAAGAAAAGAAAAGAAAAGAAAAGAAAAGAAAAGAAAAGAAAAGAAAAGAAAATTTAAGGCTTCTGATATGAATAGCAGTCTTGCATGCACCAGTCTTGGCTGGTGTCTGGGCAACGAATATGACTGAACAAGGGAGATATTTCCACTCCCAATGGAAAGAGGACATAACATTTTGTGGTATCTCATGCCTGTCTCTTACCCTGCAATTTTCAGTCCAGAGGAGGGGCTGCTACTGCCAGCCAGATAATATACTGCAGAACATTTCAGCATTTCTGTCTGTTTTTCTTTGCAGCCATATCTCCTGATGGCAATAATATTGGTATAGCAGGTAGCCTGTCAAAGGTTCAGAAACTTGAGCCATGGTCTGAAACTACCTTCCAGGCAGCCTTTGAGAAACTAGTTTTTTAGGAGATAGACATGCATGTCTGATGTTGATCTCTGTTAGGAAAGCAGTGCAAGCATGTGCAAGTAAGTTGTTCTGTGCAGCTGAGCCAGGACACTGTAGCCAGAAAGTTGTGAAGTCAAGCTTTGATCAGAAAACTGAATATTTGCAAGCAAGACCTTATCATGCTTCAAGTCTGATTCCTTCATTTACTGCAAACCAGACATTACAGGAAAACTGGAAGCCAACAGCACCTAGAGGGCAGGCAGTAGAGGCATCTTTTCTACAAGATCCTATAAAAGATTTACACAAACACAAAGAGGGAGGGCTATCATTTTGTCATACTGGCATCTCACAAGTAACAGAAGTTTAACATAAAATATAGTATTGTCCATCCTGAAAAAAGGAAAAGTGCTGTACTCATGCCCCACATTTAGGTGCTCATAAGAGAAATATGACAGCAAAGCGTTCCACCTTTCTTCAAAGAGAAGGCTGTTCACTTAAAGAACATTTTGTTAGCTGCAATTTTTATATTTTGTAGTGATAGAATGAATCTGTTACAACAGAAAAAAAAAAGTGTTTTAAACTTGGAAGCTAGCCCTGCCCTATCTAGTTATATAAAATCCCCCTAAAAAAATCCCCCAAACAAAAATCATTTTTCTTGAATGCATGCCTAAGCAGATAAGCCTCACGGTGAGATTTCCAACAAGCACTCAGGAGACTTAGATATGAAATTCCCCCCAAATGAAAAAAAAGCCCCTTTTCCCTCCCAGAGCACTGAGATAAGATCACGTGCAGACATAACATCATGCTCAGTTTATGTCTGTATGTTTAGCTCTGAAGTGCTTGTATCTTTTCTGGAGATATTCAGTTCTGGGCTCCCAGGCACACGAGCTGAGTCTGAGTCGCACACTCTTGCAGATTGCTATTTCCCCCTCCACAAATCACCACTGCATCATGGCTGATCTCAGGAACACCAGCAGGGCACCTCACCGGTGAGTGAAAAGGATGCCAACACTGACGCACAATATAATTTAAAGCCCTATGAAGCAAACCCAGCACTATCATCTCCACACAGCCAGCTATTGCCTTTCAGGAAGAAAAAGCTCAACGTGTTTACAGAGAAAAATATAGCTACTGTATTTTTATTTTTGTATTTTGCTAGCTCTGGTTTCAGAGCTGATAGAGTGTAGCTCCATTTCAAATATAACTGCAAACACTTTAGCATGGCACTAAGGAGACCCATAGTAAGGAAAACAGCCAAATGACATAAGAAGCATAAATAAATCCAGTAGCTGTCTGTACTGCGCACACAGTAGCAATGATCACTTGTATGCTCCCAGGCATACAACCACTTACTAAATGTAGAAGCCAAATGAACAGGTAAATTGTTGATCATCCCTCAGGCAGGAGAGTCACTAGGTGGGATCATTTGCATTACCATCCTTAAACTCTTCATCACTAATCACCCTATTGACAACATGCGCACTTGTAGCGCCTAGCTTCCTTCACCAAGGATAAAAAAAAAAAAGGTAACATCTCAAGCAACTTTTCATTTTTCATCTCGCAGTATGCATATGCAGCCACTGAAAAGCAGCTGAGTCCCAGAAGCAGCTTCTGTATCTCCCCTGCAATGCCACCAGGAGGATTATAGCCCCCATGACCCAGAAGGCAACAACCTAAAGGATTTTTGGTAAGCATCCAATGGCAAGATGGACTCTATGGTATTGCTTTCAGGCAAGAATTATTCCATAAAGAAAATGCCTTACTTGCAGGAATAGTTTTCATTTAAGATTCACAATGACTACAAAATATTGGTGTTTTTTTTTTTTTTTCTTTTCTTCTTTTTTTTTCCTATGCTCACCACTACTATTTCAGGCAGCCTGCAAGGCTCAGCTTTACAGCAGCAGCAGCACTGGATATAATCCTTTTCTATCCCCATTCCTCCTACAGACAGCTCTTAAGCTGTAAAAAAAAAAACAGTTCTCTAAACACTTATATATAAAGTTTATAGTGGACATCCAAAACAATTTCAAACAATGTAGTCTGTAGCTTGCCTGAAATTCACTAGATTGTATGAGATCCTTGCAAAAAGTCTTACTTTCCACAGGTACAGCATATGAGAGGGGGGAGAAACAAAGAGGAGAGCAATGCTCTCAGTGACCTACCTCTGTAACTGCCTGGGGCTTGGCCGTGACTGCAGAGTTCCTGTTCAGTCACACTGGTGTTTGCAGTAAATCTAGTTCAGTTTGCTCTTGGGAAATAATTTGTACTTCCCACAGGAAAAAAAAAAGAAAGAGAAAATAAAATCAACAAATCTGTAAAGTACAAGGGCTCTGCAAATAAGTTTTGTTTACTGTTTGGTAGCTGCTGGTTATCTCATTTATTCAATAACAGATGGAGCTTTCAAAGACCTAGATACTTCTTACATGCTTCTTAATACTCTCAGCTCCTACTGAAATTAGTGGTATTATGGGATTGTTACCTTCAGGCACTTAACTTAGGTAACCAAGTTCATCCTCTCTTACTTTAGACAGTGCCTCCCAGAGACAGCATTCTGTTCCAAGCACTGAAGTTTCTTGATTTGGAGAGAAAGCTGAATCCTTTCTTTCTCCATTAAGTATAAAGGGAGATATTATTTTCTTACATGATAAAATATATGTCAGACAGGGTGAAAACCTGCATCACAACCTCCTTGTTGAGAAACAGTAAGTAATAATAAATAAATAAAATTTAGTCCAGATAATACTGACTTAGAGCAAGAATGCCAGAGAGGTCTTGGCAAGTCACTTGCCTAAAAAAGTAATTGTTCTCTATTGTCCTTGTTCAGACATGTCATATGGTGAGGAAGGTAGTCCAAATAAGGTGCAAACACCAAAATATTTTCTTGAGGCATAAAAAAAAGGGAAGAACGTTTGCTTAAGTCTACAGTGGTATTGTCCTTTACCTCAGCTTCTCATCTTTCAATTCACTCCACTCCTTGCTGTTACACTGTGCATTTCCTTGGCAGAAGACAGTCTTTGCAATCTTACTTGATTTGTAAATAAGTGATGTTTATAGACATGAAACTGTATTTTAGAAGACTAGGAAATAATTGAATACTTTTGTTAACCAAATATGCTGCTTAGCAAACACCAGTTTGCTAATGAGTTCACCAAGTTAAATTCATCAACTCTCTACAGCAGCTATTGAGAAGATAAGCAAATGGGGAAAAACAAACAAACCAACTTATTAAGAACAGCTATCTAATGCAAAGTTACTCAGGTAGAGCTTCTAGCCAAAAGATATTCATTAACAATATCCCAGATGACAACTTTGGGAAATGGGTCCAAAACCTAAAACACTTTTTGCTGCTTTCCAGCCAATTCTTTCAAAGATTATATACATATGACCTACTGTTACCTGTGCAATAAAAGTGCATTGATTTTCAACCTGCTGTCAGAACACAATGTACAGGAGATGGACACTCATCCTACAGGTCTGTGATGCTCAGTTCTAAGGAATGGAGGGTGTATGATGTACATGCTACATGTTAATGGTGTTCAGGCTTTACCTCTAGATAGCACGTGATGAGATGGATGCTTCCAGTTGCATATGCATATCCTTCTGATATGCAACTGGAAGCATCGGTTTTGCAGGACAACCGGGGGATCAGGCCCAGCCAGCATGGGTTTGTGAAGGGCAGGTCCTGCTTGACCAACCTGATCTCCTTCTATGATCGAGTGACCCGTCTGGTGGATGAGGGAAAGGCTGTTGATGTGGTCTACCTAGACTTCAGCAAAGCCTTTGACACTGTCTCCCACAGTATTCTCCTGGAGAAACTGGCAGCCTGTGGCTTGGACAGGTACACCCTTTGCTGGGTAAGGAGCTGGCTAGAGGGCCGGGCTCAGAGAGTGGTGGTTAATGGAGCTAAATCTAGCTGGCGACCGGTCACGAGTGGTGTTCCCCAGGGGTCGGTGCTGGGGCCTGTCCTCTTCAATGTCTGTATTGATGACCTGGATGAGGGCATTGAGAGCACCCTCAGTAAGTTTGCAGATGACACTAAGCTGGCAGGAAGTGTCAATCTGCCTGGGGGTAGAGAGGCCCTACAGAGAGATCTGGACAGGCTGGATCTCTGGGCTGAAGCCAACGGGATGAGGTTCAACAAGACCAAGTGCTGGGTCCTGCACTTTGGCCGCAACAACCCCAGGCAGTGCTACAGGCTTGGGGCAGAGTGACTGGAAAGTTGTATGGAGGAAACGGACCTAGGGGTATTAGTCGACGCTTGGCTGAGCATGAGCCAGCAGTGTGCCCAGGTGGTCAAGAAGGCCAATGGCATCCTGGCTTGTCTCAGAAATAGTGTTGCCAGTAGGAGTAGGGAAGTCATTCTCCCTCTGTACTCAGCCCTAGTGAGGCCCCACCTCGAGTACTGTGTCCAGTTTTGGGCCCCTCACTGCAAAAAAGACATTGAGGCCCTGGAGCGTATTCAGAGGAGGGCGACGAAGCTGGTGAGGGGTCTGGAGCACAGGCCTTATGAGGAGCAGCTGAGGGAGCTGGGATTGTTCAGTCTGGAGAAGAGGAGGCTCAGGGGAGACCTCATCACTCTCTATAACTACCTGAAGGGAGGTTGTAGTGAGCTGGGGGTCAGCCTCTTCTCTCTTGTAACTAGTGACAGGATGAGGGGGAATGGCTTCAAGTTGCGCCAGGGGAGATTTAGGCTGGATGTTAGGAAATACTACTTTTCTGAAAGAGTGGTCAGACGCTGGAACGGGCTGCCCAGGGAGGTGGTTGAGTCACCGTCCCTGGAGATGTTCAAGAAACGTTTAGATGTTTTGTTGGGAGACATGGTTTAGTGGGGTTGTTGGTGGTAGGTGGATGGTTGGACTAGGTGATCTTGTAGGTCTTTTCCAACCTAGCTAATTCTATGATTCTATGATTCTATAAAATACTGTGACATTTCTGATACAAAGTTAAAGGACATTAAGGAATATTATTAACCAGTTCACTGCTTAGGGTTCTAGTTGTGACGTAGGAAAATTTGACTGTAAGCTTTTTTCTGCCTTGTTCTGCCTTAATCAAACCTACATAGTCACTAATGATTCACTGGAGGATTTGATTTTTGATATGACTTCATGTTCTGTCTTTCCTGGCATGTTTTTTTTATATTCTTCATTCTCTAGTTGAGCTGTTTTCCAGCATAGTCTTTCATCAAGGCCAGCATCTTTTCACAAACTATATTTCCTAGATTTAATTTTTTCCAGCAGCAGTAGCTGATTTCCATACAGCTCAAGGGAAAACATTGTGGATAACATTGCTCTTCCTTGTAATACAGTTAACACAGCTCATGTAATTATGTAATAGATGAAATCGGCATTGTACATCTTGCTTATTTTCAGCTAAGCACTGTGTGAACAAAAATGTATGAACTCAAACCCAGGGTAGATTTTTCTAATAACTCTATGGTAGAGCATCCATTTTTTTCCTGAATTTTCACAATCTACATTGTTCTATAATATTCTTAAAGCATACTATTCTTTCTATTAATATTTTCTCTGTTAACATTGGAGAGATGTAGATTTGATGGATGAACTATTAGATGGATGAGTAATGGTCTAGATGGCCACATTCAAAGAATTACAATCAATGTCTAACTGTCCAAACAGAAACTATTCATGGGTAGTGTCCCTCAAGGATCTGTACTGGGACAAATACTATCTTCAACAATGATACATATCATGGGATTGAGTGCCCTTAGCAAGACTGTGGATGATGCCAAGCTGAGTGGTGCAGATGATAAGCTAAATAGAAGGGATGCCATCCAAAGGGACGTTGATGGCCTTCGGACATGGGCCCATGTGAACCTCTTAAAAGTTCAACAAGATCCTGCACCTGGGTCATGGCAATCACCAATATCAGTACAGACTGTGACAAAAGGATTGAGAGCAGCTCTGCAAAGAAGGGCTTGGAGACATTGTGGATGAAGAATTAGATGAGCAAGCCATGTGCACTTGCAGCCCAGAAGGCCATCAGTATCCTCTGTGGCCAGTAAGTAGGTCGAGTGACATGATTTCTCCCTGCCTCTGCTCTCATGAGCCACCATCTGGAGTAATGCATTAATCTCTGGGATGTCCAGTGCAAGAGAGACATTGTTAGAGTGGGTCTAGAGGAGGGCCACAACAATTATCAGAGGGCTGGATCACCTCTCCTGTGAAGAAAGGCTGAAATAGTAGGGCTTGTTCAGCCTAGAGGAGTTAAGGCACCAGGGAGACCTTAGAGTAGCCTTTGAATACTTAAAAGGAATTCACAGGAAAGATGGGAAAGGACTGTACCAGAGCATGAGGTATTAGGACAAGGGATAATGGCTTTATAGTAAAAGAAGATTTAGATTAGACATAAAGAAAAAATTATTTACAGAATCACAGAATTATAGGGGTTGAAATGGACCTCTAGTCGTCATCTAGTCGAATCCCCCTGCTAAAGCAAGTTCCCTACAGCAGGTCACATAGGTAGGCATCCAGATGGGTCTTGAATATCTCCAGAGGAGGCTCCACAACATCTCTGGAAAGCCTGTTCCAGTGCTCTGTCACTCTGACAGTAAAGAAGATCTTCCTTGTGTTAGTATGGAACTTCCTGTGTTCCAGTTTCTGCCTGTTGCCCCTTATTCTATTGCTGCATGCCACTGAAAAGAGTCCACCCCCATCGACTTGTCCCCTGCACTTCAAATGTTTATGACAGTTATGAGATCCTCTCTCAAACTTCTCTTCTCCGGACTGAAGAGTCCCAGGTCTCTCAGCCTTTCCTCATACAGGAGATGCTCCAGGCTCCTAATCGTCTTTGCTGCACTCCACTGGATTCTTTCCAGGACATCCCTGTCTTTTTTGAACTGAGGAGCCCAGAATGGGACACAGTACTCCAGATGTGGCCTCACCAGGGCATAATAGAGGGGAAGGATCACTTCCCTTGACCTGCTGGCCGTGCTCTTTTGAGTGCACCCCAGGATCCCATTGGTCTTCTTGGCCACAAGGGCACACTGCTGTCTCAAGGCCAACCTGTTGCCCACCAGGACACTAAGATCCTTCTCTGCAGAGCTCCCCTCCAGCAGGTAAGCCCCTCACCTGTACTGATGTATGTGGTTATTACTCCCCAGGTGTAGTACTCTACACTCACCCTTGTTGAACCTTATCGAGGTTCCACTCTGCCCAGCTCTCTAGTCTATTGAGGTTCTGTTGAACAGGTCTTGTTGTTTACTGTGAGAGTGGTTATTATCTGGAACATGTTGCCCAGAGAAGTTGTGGGTATTACATCACTGATTTAAAGACAGGTTAGACTGGGGAAAAGTGACATAGTGAAAGATGTCCCTGCCATAGCAGGGGGTTGTAGCAGATAATCTTTAAGGGCCCCTTTCAACCCAAATCATTCTATAATTTTCATTTCATTTATTATAACAGTTTCCTTTTAGAATTTGTTAGTTTATGTTATTACATCATTTGGAGACTTCTTCATACACCATTACTATCTAGTGACAAGGAGTTTACAGATGATCTAGGTAGTTACTTCTTGTCCATATCCCTTTTGTTGACATTTCAGGTTTCATAGGTATCAATGAGTCAATTCAGTGCTTTGTTTTTGTTTTTTTCCAAAATGAAGACCCTGTTTCTGTCATTCCTGGTTGTACAAACAGGATCTCAGGATCTCAATGACTAGGGATGTCAGTGGGCCAGGTGCCGATGTATCTTTGCCTCAAATTTGATAAGTAAAATATGGGGTTACACATTCAAAGTATCACCCTTCTCTCTGGATAGCCACACTGTTCTCCAGAACCTCACAGAGCAAGTTTCTATTCACAGTAAATAGAATGTATGTTGAATATTTTTTTCCTTTAGGAAAACATTTAAACCACTGAGTCCTATTAGTCATCAGTGTGAATAGAGTGCGAGACCTAACCAAAAAACAGCAAACTGAAGCTTCCTGACCAGGAACCAAAAAAACCCACAAAAACCAGACTCCTATATCTTTATTAAAACCAAGTTATTTAAAGTTTTAGTGTAGTTTTTAAAGATGTAATTTTTGATCAGCCATAATGCAGAAATGTTACTGTGTGGTGCATTCAGGTTCATCTTTTAAGGTATCAAGTACTTCAAAGTTTCTACTGTTTGCTTACCATAGTCTATGGGAGCTTTGCTACCCTCTTCTAGTTTCATACACTGCCTGATTATTCATTACAATTCCTCATATTAAGAGAATAACTCACAAGCAATATGCAGGAAAGAATTACTGGGAATTCCTATTCCCATAGCAAATCAATTCAAAAGCCAGGAAGATTTCTTCTAGATCATGGCTGTTTTTGTTGTTGTTGTTGTTTGTTTTTTCTTTTCCCCTTTGTTTTCCTCCAATGAACATGGCTTTAAAGAGAAAGTCACCCAAATTCATTCCCCATTACTGTCAGGAAAGCACACTAGCGTTACTCATTCATAGAGAGAACCTTAGATACTATGTTGTATCAAACTTTGCTTAAGTAGACGTGTGAAATTATTTGCCTTCATTTTCACAACAGCAATAGACAGGTCCTCTACAGTGATTTCTTTCTTTCCTTCTTCTCCTCAGTAAGAGTACAAATTAAAGTACACATAGTGGGACAAACCATTTTCTTACAAGGTGAAGTTGCAGTTTGCTAAATGGAAACTGTATTTGCAAGTCAAAGCCTTTCAAAGCAGAATGCTACATTTTGAGATTTCAAAGAAAAAAAACCTAATACCACTGCACATGTGTCTTAGTTTCAGCTGGAATGGAATTGTTTTCTTCAAAGTGTCTGGTACGGCGCTATGTTTTGGTTCTAGGAAAAAGTGTTGATAACACATCAACATTTCCAGTTGCTGCCAAGCAGTGTTGTACAGAGCCAAGGCCATTTGCAGCGAAGGGCCAAGGAGCTGGTAGGGAACAGAATTAGGACAGCTGACTTAAAGTGGCCAAAGGGATATTCCATACCATATGACACCATGCAGAAGGAGTTTTGAAGGGGGTAGGAGTTCATCTTGCTCTCTTCCACTGCTCAGGGGCTAGCTGGGCATCAGTCCAGGGGTGGTAAACAATTGCTTGTACATCACTTTATGTTTATATAAAATATAATAGTTATGATATATATAGGTCATAACTATATATATATATATGCCATAACTATTATTTTTATCTCCTTTATTTTCCCTGATTTTCTCCCCCTACCTACTGGAAAGGGGGAGAGTGAACAAACAACTGCATAGTGCTGAGCCACCTGCCAGGTTAAACCACAGTAATGTGTAAGTGAGATTCCTTCTCCATCAACGCAAGACTAAATAAGAATTCTCTGCAGACATTAGAGAATTGGCCATGACTTGAACTGCAGGAGCAACCTGTGGTTTGGGAGACTCTGGGCCAGTCAGCAGAGAAAGCAACTGCTAGGAATTCAGCACCAGCGTCCACACAGCTCAAAGAGAGTATTCAGGGCTCAAAGTCTATTAAAATTAGTCTGCAATTAATCAACAGATGATACTGAGGCCTTGTTTCTTTGGAGAAGAAACATTCCGGCTGCCTGATTCTGTCTGAAATAACTGCCAGTTCTTAGACCTCTTAAGCAACTATTTGTCATACAGAGACTGTTCTGCTAAAATGGAAGCATCTTAGTCAAAAAGGCAATGTGCACTGCTTGAGACCACAGAACAAAACAACAAAGAGCAGCATTTGGAAGGCAGCCTCTAAAGTTAGCCTCCCTCTGCAACATACTTAACAGTATGACATACAAACAGTACATTAGAGAGTCTGGTATAATAATCATAAGCAAAAATGACATTTGATGAAAACCATTTTTTATGGAATAAGTAAGATGACTGGCTGGAAAAAAAAAAACATTTTTCTCTTTTAAAGGGAAGTGATTGAGTTCTTTCAGTGAGAAAGGGAAAGCATGCTTAATAAAAAAACCCAAAAACCTAATCCAGAATCAGCTCTGCAGCATTATATGCTTCAGCTAAGATGATACGTTGCCACAAATTCCTTTTTTTTACTTCTCACACAAGTTGCTACTGTTAAATTTCTTTTTTCAAACTTGTTTGTAACACATTTCAATTTAGCTAGGGTTTATTCCAAGGAAGGGTGTCACATCAACTAATGACATCAGGTTATCAGGTGTATGAAGTGCATAGCAGATGTGCAAATAAATATGCTTTGCAAGCCTCCAGGCAAATATTTTAAAAGAGGCCTTGCTTTGTTCCTGCTCATACAGGAACACTGTCCTCACATTCCAGTTTTGTGGCAAGGCCAGTGGCATGCGACCAAAGTGGCTGTGCTGCTCGTTGCCAGCTCTGCAGGCCATGGGTGCGTACATATGTTCTCCCAACCCTCAGACCAATCTCCAAATTGTGATCTGGATGTGCGTCCTCCTCTACCACTTCCATTCAGCTCCAGGGGCTGATTAATGAGGTAGCACTGAATGGGGGCTGTAGGACTGCCTTCGTGCCAGTTAGAAGTGAAGGAAGACACAGGCCAACAAGCACCAAAAGGCTGTATGGGAAAAAAGAAGCTTTCCAATTGCCATCACTAGCTGTTGCACTGGATTGTCAAATGCAGAAAGACCATGATTTACCTGATTTATGGCATTCATTTTTGCATCTGTAGCAGAAACAGAGTTTGCTACTGTTAAGAGACAAAACCACCCAGAGGACACCTTGCTCTTCTCTCAATTCAGTTTGAGTCAGTCCCTGAGTACGTATTAGGATGAAGGAGGGGAACATGAATGGAGCACGCAGCTGCGCTTGTACCTCACAGCCCGCAGCCAGCTCACAACAAGCCTTTTGTTTGTGAGGGCTGCTGGAAGGCCACAGATGCTGATGGCTCCAAA
This sequence comes from Numida meleagris, assembly GCF_002078875.1. Taxonomy (NCBI): domain Eukaryota; kingdom Metazoa; phylum Chordata; class Aves; order Galliformes; family Numididae; genus Numida; species Numida meleagris. Next base: position 79,464,137 of record NC_034410.1, read on the forward strand.
GACTCTTGCAGCAATGCCACTTGGACTCTAATTGCTAATACAACACCATGCAGTGTGTATACCATCTTGCTCTCATGCCAGCTCCATGGCTGTACCAAGATGAGCAGGGTGCTACAGACTTTCCCCAGATGAAGGTCTATATTTTACTTAGCTATATGGAATGTGTGCACAAGATCAGATCATGAGTAAAATGCCACAGACATTAAAAAGCTGTGTGGAGCTCTGAATGCTGAAGGGCATGCGGATGACTCACTAAACTCGGCTAAAACACAAGACATCTGCTTCAAGATGTTTCCTGACAGTCCTTTTAGAAATAAAAGCCCAGCAATTCTCTCCTGCTCCACCAGGCCTGGCACCAGTATCCTGGAAAACTGCAGTAGGCCGCCCTCTGTGCTTCTCTTGGAAAGGAAGCTGCTGCTGTTCTGCTACCAAAGGGACCGAAGGAGAGCTAGCTCTAGCGCAGGGCTAGCTCCATACAGCCCAGCAGCCCCAGCTGCTGCCCAACACTTGTCCCCAGTACTCCAGCTGTGCCATGGCCCCACCGGCTCCCCAGAGTGGGAGTATCAAGGGAATGCAGCGCCATTTCCATTGCCTGCCCTAGACCCAGGCCTTGCTGCAGAAGGCTGTTGGTCACAGCTCTTTAAGAAGCCATGCTTGCTTCCTGCTCAGTTCTTGTCTTACATGATCACATGTAATATTGTGGCATTACAGTTTAACACACAGCAATGGCTGCAATGGTTCCAGCAATGCTGCGATGACACACTTAAATTATGAAGGCAATAATTTCCTCTGATAAGAAAATAGAAAATAAAACACTTTCAAAATAAAAATAAAACCAGCAATTTGCCAAAGCTTGTGTCTAAAACCTGGTTCTGAACACAAAGCTCTCGTGACACAACCTGACTTCAAAGACAGCGTTATCATATAAGATACACAGATATGTGCCACTGTACAAACATGTGATGAACAACAAAGCAGTCACGGCCTTCCCTCTAAGGGTTCTACCTTAAAAAATGCATGCCATCTTATTTTTTCCCTCCTTCCAAAGGGGCAGGCTTAATTGTGCTGCTTTGAGAAGACAGCATTTCAGCTACAAATGAGCTCTCAGAACTATTTCATGTTAAAAATAAACTTTAAAGCAAAGCACCAGATGCTGCCTTGGAACATACCGTGGAGCTTTTATGCAATGAGTGCATCTGTCCAGCCAGAAGAGTGACTGCTTCAAACAAACTAACGGCTTTTTAGTGCTGAGAAAAAAAGGGCAAAAAGGTAAAATACCGTAGGAAGCATTGGAAAAAAATTAACAGGAAGATCTGTGTTGGGATGATGGGACTCAGGTAAAGCTTTGGATCAAAAATTTGAGTCACAAACAGAAACAGTTTGAAACTGTCAGAAATGCAAATAATTTTTCATCATAAAGCATCAAGAAGGGAACAACTTTCCATATGAATGAAAATGCAAAGTTCAAGAGGTAAAGACCTATCTCATCTTATGCTAACTTATTTCTACCTGCAAGCTTTGGGAACATTACAATTTTGCTGAAATTTTAGCCTTTACAGCAGCTTTAAGGAGATGCTAATACTTAGTGAAACACTGTGGAATGAAAAATTTTGTTGTATTTAAGTGTTTTCTTTAGTTGTCCTATTTCTTAGACAAACGTTTGCTAAATGAGATCTCTTTTAATCTTCAGCTTCCTGGATTGTCATCTTAGTAACCTCAGTTAGTCTTCAAAAAGTTAATATACCTATAGTGAGCACAGAACTTTTCACAAGTAAATCTTCATATGCTTTACTATGCTTTGCTAATGCTCTACTTAGGTTTTACAACATGCTTACAGAACAGTACAGTATGGAGAATTACATGCATTTTACTGAAGGTGCAAGTGAGCCAACAAGAGTAAGCTAATCACCTCAGGACACAAAAAATACAAATAAAAATGGGACCAAATATCATAAATTCTTATCTTTTTTCTTGTGTTTATTTATTTATTGGGGGGGGTGCTATTATGTAGCAACCAAATGTGTGCCAACACAGATGTGCATACTGCTACACAAGATGTGCAGTTATTTAGTCACTAATGTATAAGAAAGTACTAGAACATTTACTGCATGACCCACCATGAGTTTCTCCATAAGATAAAGAACAGACCTACACTGTGTTTTGTCATCTCAGGTCTTACTGGCTTCTATTCCCAAAGGAAGATCTTCGCACCTTGGCTTAACAATCTCAGGGCTCATGCTTGTCCACAGTGCAGCCCTAGCACGCAATTAGGAACCATGCAATTAGTGTATTTCCCAAACACAAGTGGAAGAGAAGTGGAAAATTTTGCAATTTTAAAAGTTCCTTATTGAGAATAAAGTATAATATCTCCTGCAAATGAAGTAGAACTGCTGAACTAACACACAAACTTTTAGAAATATGGAAATAGAAAGAAGAAAGCCTAAACGCTCTTCTGTCCATTTTATACTCAATTCTGCAACTGCACTTATTCTTCTTTTATGCATAGGCCAGACATGATTTACACTGAACCAAATTTCACTACCTACAGTATCCATACTTATATACTCCTGAAAAGCACTCTCCAGTATGGTTTTCTGAGCCATCAGTGCTCAATAAAAATAGAATTTTAATTACAGTTTAATTTAGTCTAACAGCTAAACCATTGTAAAATTTGCCAAGAATTGATCCCAAATACCTTTTCCTGCCAAAATCTAGTTCAGTGCCTTGTGGTCTTCCATCAACATCAGCATCATAAAAAAAGAAAGAAGAATTTACTTTTTTTTTTTATTGCTTTAATTGTTACGGTCACTAACTTACACTGTTAGCAGAGGAGAAAAACTCAGGAACTGAGGTTGTTAAGCCAATAAAATGTATACGTTGTTTAAAGAAAAAAATAGAAAACAAATCCACTTGTAAAAGATTTCATTTTTTTCCTCAACTGTGCATATTTTATTCCCAGTGAAGATGATAGCTTTTGCAAAGCTTGTTATCTTATGGGATATTGCTTTTTACTTTTACAGGGAAGGAGTAAAAATGCAAAAAGCCCTTGACACTGAGTCTCTTCTATCTCCACCAAATTAAAAATCTGCATCCTCTTAAAAACTTCCACATTACTATTTACTTTTAAAAACTCTTCACCTCAATTATAAATCAGAAATGCCTGAGACCAAAACACCTCTAGTTCTCAAGATTTTTTATTTTCTTTTGTTGTTTTTGACCAATCACAAAAGCAGAGAAAAGCCACTTGTGTCTCTTTGGTATGCTCTTACGTAATTTGGCACAGGGCATAAGTAAATCAGCTGGTTGGCAGTGTCTGAACAAGACACTGAAATAGCAGCTTCACTCATTATATAGTATCTTCCAGCCTTCCCTTTATAATTCAATACATAGCCATAACAAGAGATAAATCTTTAATGGCACACTATTTGGTTAGGGTAAATCATTTACTGAGAAGGAATTTATTTCATCAGGAAACTGTCATGCCTGGAGTTTGAGGACAGCTTTTTTTATTGAGTTTTTATTGCCAACTGTTGTATTATTCATTGACAGAACTTATTAGTAAAATAGTGTTCTGTTAACACATACACTGAACCAAATCAATGTATGTAATAATGCTCAGACTTCTGATTATCTCTCTTCAAGATCAGATTTGTCATAAACGATATCCATTTGACCTTGTATATTTATTTTTAGCTTGTTTCTTAGTCTCTGTCTCAACGTGAACTATAAGTCAAGGATGAAAAGATAAAATTTACAGTCACAGAGCTGTGTAATACTTCAACAATGCTTCTTTCCCCTTATATTCACAAACATTTTTTCTTTTTAAACTAAATTACTTATCACCAGTACTTGGCAAAGAATTTTTGCCAGCAATAGGTAATGTTTTATTCTTTGCTCTTACATGCACATTAGAATTTATTATTGCAAGGAAAGAGATAGCCCAGCCATTTCCACCACCACCATTTTCTCCCCAAAACTTTCTTCAGCTTTGCTAAAATCCAGTCAACCCTTTGAGAATAGGTGCTGCCTAGAAGCCTTGTGTTTAGTGGAGAGCTTGCTCAAACTTTCTGTGCAGCCTGCCCTTGGGATGACCACAGCACTGGTTTTCAATAGATGCCTTCATGTGAGGCAGGAGCTGTGTGTACTAGAAGGCTGTTTGTCTCAAAGTAGAGATGAATTTATATCCTGTGCTGGAGTGTCTAGTTTTGTCAGAAATGTCTAATGTTTGTGTAACTTTCTAAATTTTGTGTAATTCAAACAAGTAGAAGCTTTTTTTAAGAAAAGCTTGAGAAGAGATAAACGTACATGGATTTTTTTTTATATAGAACATCTCTTGTGACAGATTTCCAGCAAAACATTTCCTTCCATTTTTCCTATAACCATGAGTACGGATTACAAAGTTTGGATTGTAGTCTGGACTAGAAATAGCTTCTCTGCTTATGATCCATTAGGAGCACTTAAAAACACATTGTCTGCCTAAGAACAGAGATTGTTCTTTTGCTGGAAGAGCTCTCCACCTGCGAAGCAGCAAGAGTTTTTAAGTTTTGTGTTTTTTTTTTTTTTAATTTGTTTTTATACTACATTCTTTGTGTTCACTCTCTCTGTGAACAAAAGAGGTTTTACCAAGTAGCATTGTTGTTAACTGGAGCTATGTCAAGATAGCTAATGTGCAACTCATTCTTTCCATCACGCTTTTATCAACAGATTTAAACACTGAGCAACTAATAGGAACCAGCTAGGTTCAGATAAGAGTACAGTGGTTTTGAGATGGGAATACCATTTGGAGATTTCTCCATTTAGCTTTGGACGTTAGCTCCATTGTGCTAGCATATATTACACAATCTAAACATCAGGAGACATTTAGAGAGCATACAATAATTGAAGCACTTGTGAAACTCGCTCTTAAAGGTTACACTTCCCAAGATTTTTTCCAAAACACACCTGATCCAGCACTAGGCAGGCCGGGCCAAGATATGATGCTTAGTGAAGGAGAAAAACTCCACCCTTCTGGAAAAAGCTGGGAGCTACTGAAAAGCCAAGGCTGGAGATCTGTCAGCTTCTCACCAAGTCTCAGTTCTCAAAGCTTTTCTCAAAGGTGTTTCTATCATGACATTCACAACCCCCCCCCCTTTTTTTTTTTTAAAAACTTTGTTTATTCAGCAGACAATCTCTCAAGGTCTACGTTTGAGAGCAGTCAACAGTTCCGGGTGATTTCTCATTGAAGAAAAGGCCATCTCTACTTATAACCTGCCCAGCAGGTTTAGACAAACTCTGCCTCATGCTGATTCCACAAAGAATCTTTGTTTCCCACAGATTTTTTTCCCCATTATACTTCTTGCAATTTGCAATTACTTTTCTTTTTTTCTGCATGTAAATCATTTAGTTACTAAGAAGTGTAAACTGTAAATGATTTCACAAGCTCAGAAGTAGTAATTTCCCTCCTGCCCCTAGATGCATTGGACATCCCATTAGTCATTATTTCTCAAATCAAACTTTTCACAGTTACATATACACAGAAACAGAGAGCCAGAGACCTTGGAAATCTATGGATTTTAAAAGGAGCAGAATTAAATTTTTCATTAAGAAAAAAAGTTCTGTTATTTACGTTTTGGAGAACTGAAGTCAGGCTCCCCACCTACAGATTTCTAGAAAAGGGAAAGAGTTATATAAATCTGTATAGAAGCACTGAAAGTTGAGGATTCTTTTGAGATCTAAAGATCAGGCAGTTTTTGTTCAAAATAATTCAGGCAATGGCCTGAGATAAGCCTGGAGAATAAGATTATCTTCTAACAACTTTGCGGAAAGTTCATCCTTTCAGCAAATTTAGGAATCCGGAATTTAAATCTTTTTTTTCAGGAAAAAAAGTAAGATGTCTTAAGCAGTGTTTAAAGTACAAGGCTAGCTGGGATCTAGACTGCAAAACCACCTTTAATTATTTATTCATTATTGTGCCAAGGCTGCTCCCATGCTGGTAGTGTGAATAGAATACACTCTTCATTTCAACTGCCATTACTAAAAAGCCTTACTTGACTTAAAATGTAATTGAATGTTTTCCCAGACAGACATTTTTGTCAGCAGTTCTACTGGATGCAACATGGACTCCAGGTGGTTCTGAAGTGTAGGTAGGCAGTCTGTGAAAAAATACTTTCTCCATTAAGAGTGCACAGTAGAGATCTCCTCCCCCTCAAAATCTTCCCTGCCCTGTATTTTTGGAATGGAGACTTGTGGGGATGGTAGCCATCCAAGCCCCAGCTGACTGTACAGGCTGTGCAAATGTGTGTTGTCGCTCTCGTAGCTCCTGTTGCATTGATGTGTATGAATCATAGTAAACTCACATAAAACTCATTACTAGAATCCACAAGGCATCTTTGCTCAGCTGGGGATTTTTTTTTTCCTCCTGCAACACCACACTGAGAAAGTATCATTGATTGATTCACTGATTTATTCATTATATTCATTTATTCAACAGTGAATTTCAGAACTCTGTGGACAATGTTTTTTTGTGAATTTCTTGTTAGATTTTTTAACGTTAATATTTTTAAAATAATTCACATGTAACAATTATCCAGCAGATAATTCATTTACCATAGTTAATAGTATTTAAAATAAGGCATTTTAAAAATACACACAGATATATATTTTTTTCTTATTCAGATGGTTAACTACCACTTTTTGTTACTCTGTAAATGCTGTATTTTTAAAATCAAGTCTTGATTTCTTTGAACTCTTTCCAATCACTGCTTAAAAATGAGAAGTTCCCAAGTAGATTCCTGCAAGTGAAACTGCTTGCTTGGGTATACTCAAGTACTTTTTTTTTTCCTTAAGTATTCAAATAAATGTCTGTGGAATTATGTTTGTCATGCTATGGTTCCTACCATCAATAATATTAAAAGGCACATCAGAAGGCTCAAGGAAGAAGCATTTCTGCACCAATGCATTGAAGCTCATGTATACAAAGGCAGCATCTTTCTCACGTCTAGAACAGTTTCACTGTTTTCAAATGTTAAACTACACTTCTCTCCCCAGTGGAAAAAAAAAAAAATAAATAACAAAAAGAGAAACCAACAAAACCACAACAACTCAAACCCCTGCTTTCTTGACCCTTGAAGGGACAGTCCATTGGGAATAGGGAAGTTCTGGGTGGTGACAAAGGGTGGAGGATTCAGCTTTTTCACTGGCTACAGCTGGCCAGTGAGCACCAGCAGCCATGAAGGACTTCTGAGTGATTCTGAAACCCTGCCTTACAAAATGGGAAATGTGCTGGCGATGTTGTGTTTTGCATTAATTGGAGCTCTATTAATTTGGCCAGTGGTGCAAATCTTGGAGAGCTGTAAGAGGTAGCCTTTGTTTTCTGTCCAGGAATGACATTAGTTAGTTAGTTCCACATTTATGTGCATTACCATAATCCTTCTGAACATTTATTGGCAAGAAATAAAACAAAAAGCATACAGTGAGACAGTATAATCTGCACAGAAATATGCTTCCATATTCCCCTGCTCGTATATAAACTAGCAGTCTAGTTTATATGAAAACCATGAATAGACAAGATTTAAACAAAAAACCAACAAACCAACTGAATTAAAATTCAAACCACACAAATATTTTAGTTTGTAAAACACATGCTCCTAACATATGGAGCCATTTCTTATGTCTCTTAGGAAGCATTGATGAGTGTCCACTGAAATGCACTGTAATATTCTTGTGTCCTTTGAAGGACAACTGTGAATAAACTCCACAAATATGCAAGTAATACCGGAGATGGGTTATTCGGTGGTATTCTACACAAACAAGTCTGCTTCCCCATCTTTATGGCTCTGCTATGCTACGAGTAAACCAGACTTTTAGTTTAATTTGGATGATATTTCAATCTCATCACATCCATGCAATTTCATGCATGTCTTGTTCTTAGTTTTGCTTTTTATTCTGATCTTGATCACATTTCCTGATGCTGTGTGAACACTTACCTTCCCAGTTTATTCTACTCCCTCTTCACTCATTATGTGCATAAACACTTCAACAGCAGCTTGGGATTTGGTGGATTTCCATATTTACTTCCAAGCTGTAGACAGTTTAGCATTCCGAGGGAAGTTCTCATAACAGTTTTCCCATGATGTTCTGAAAATGGGATCAAAATCATTGCACCTCAAATAGCAAGTTATCCTCTAAAATCATGACAACTTTTTATATTTCAGTTGTTGGATTCTCCCTCCTAAATTTCACCACCTTCACAAAAGTTACCCTCAGTTTTATGACCCTTATTCCTCTGAGGCACTCAGCTCCTGCATGCTTCACTCTGAAGTTCAATCTTATCACAGCACTGAGATTCTCTTCAAACATGTATTAACTGAGCTAAACCACAGTGATACTTCAAAAGTGTTGGTTGTTTTTTTTTGACTTTTTTAAAAGGAAATATCCTTGGTGACTATCACAGATCATTTTCTATCTCACTCTATTACATTTTTCCACAACTTGCTTCTTAATCTCTTCTCTGCAACACATAAGTTTGCATAATCTTTTGTTTTTGCTGCTCGTAATTTCAGATATTTGAAGACCTGAACTGACAACCAATGTGCCTTGGCATGGATATTGAAAACAACTCTCAGGTCTATTCCAAAAGGAAATTAAGTCTATAGAGCAAATGCTAAGTAGGTAATGGTCAACAGAAAGCACACTTGTTTCACGTGTTTTATCCTCTGTATTTTTTTTTTTCCTTTATCTTGTTGGCAGTGGAGAAAAAAAGAGAAACTGTCATTTTCTTCCTCTTTCTTGCCCAAGAACTGTAGCACTGTCCAACTATGTTTGACAGAAACATCTGACTGGGACCTGTCCTTTCAGACAAGATTTATTTAACTCCATAAATTAAATGATGATCACCAAGAACATAAAGCAGTGTTTGTCCCCCAGGCAATGCCTTACCCAAAAAGGTAAGAACAGTAAAACAAAAGCAAAGTACAGCAAACAGCAAATTATGACCAGAGTTCAGAAACTTGAGCGCTAATAAAGCTTTTTCACAAACAGCTATCCAATGTACTACCTACCACTCTGCCTAGTCAGCACTCTTGTAAGCTTACATCATGTATTTTCTGAGCTATTCTTGTTTTTCCAATGACATCTTCAATTTACTAGGTTTAAAACAGTGTAGAAAGCAAAACTAATAATTGAAAACTAGCACTCACTCTGTCAAGTGATCCTATCTAAATAAGAGAGCTGTTTTGTAGAAGAGTAATAAAAAACAGTGACCCAATCCCAGGATGTCTTCTATACACAATAACATGTGGTGCAACAATAACCTAATTAATAACTAGCACAGGTATCTGGGTACCTGAAACTGCACCAGTGACAGACAAATAGAGGGGAGGCACATCTAGTTAGCAAAGATGAAACACCAGGCTATTGTCGGGACTCAAGCTAACTTATTTGCTATGCTGTATACCACTGTCTTGTGATCATACTTATTTTTAAGCAACATCAAAAAAACAGTTGGCTGTCTGTCACACCGAATGACTACCTGCAACTTTGACATCCAAGGAAATTCACTGTGTGCCTTGTGGTTTCATAGCACCTTATCCTCAATCCTTTCTTGCTCTGTAATTATAGAGCTTCTTGTTAAGAAGTAGTAAAACCCTGAAGCTTGCTAGAAATTCAGCATTCAGAAAGTCATGAGGCTCCTTCATAACAGCATTCGGTTCAGGTGTGGGGGACAATGACTTGCTGAATAATGAAATTTCATGGCAGCTTGCAGATTGAACTAAACTAAATAATTCAACACTAGATTTCTGCGAAGTGCTGTAATAGTTGAACTCTTTGTTTCTTTTAAAATAGGCTGGCTCCATCAATAAACAGCAGTTCTTTCAGATATGTGCCAGCTTCTTTAATGCAGGTGTGCTGCCTATAAAGTACAAATTCAGAAGGCAAAGAAAAATGTTATGGTATAATAACATTTCCTATGTCAAAGCACCCTCTTAATTCCAATTCTTTAGTGAATGCCAGTTCGAGGCTTAATATGGAGAAGTGACATCACTAGCTAAAGCAGCATTACAGCACTCTACTTGCTAATACAGTACTCTGAATTCCACCATATCTATTTACTCAGCCTCTGAAAACCTGAGCTTGGAAAAGAATTGCCTCATCATCTAAATACACCATTTTCAGAAAGTGATGTATAAAAAGTTCAGAGAAGCTGTTAGTGGGCGCAGTTGGCAAGAATCCTGTCTATGGGGCAGTAGAAGGCCTTTCCCTAGATGCATTTTGAGTGTTTTAGAAGAACTTTGGTTTTTATGATACTTTGTTCACAACGAGCATATGGATATATGCCTTCATTACATGGTTACCCCAAAGTCCATTTCCAGACGCAGTACAACAAGATGCTTTCTGAGGCTGATGTAGATATCTTATTACGGTTCAAGCCTCAGACAATGATACAAATAACTAAATGAGAGGGAAAAAAGTTACTAATAAATACCAAGATGTAGGCAATTTTTCACCTTAAAACATCACTTGCTAATCACCTGCTATAAAGATTGGCCCCGAAGACATACACACCACAGTTTACACCTCTTCAGACATCAGCTTAGTCCTAGATTTCAATCTTAAGCTTTCATTTATACACACTACAGTCACCTAGGAATACACACAACCTCTCCTAGGAAGGCTGAGTTTGAGTGTAAAGCCCAAAGACAGCAGAAAAATGCTAGAGGCAAGGGATAACAACCAACCCTAGTATTAGGCCAGTCCTAATCTCCCCAGTCAGAAGTAGCTGGTTCTGGCATATTTAAGCGACACGTACCATGTCAGTAAGGAAATCAAAGAGGAGAGATCACATTCTGATACAGTAGATGGTGCATGCAGAACTCTGATGAAATCTGAGGTTTACAAGTGAGGTGCTAGAACAGTGTTGGAAGGATGTTTAGGTCTGGGAGCACTTGCAAGGAAAGAAGTGGGATGACACTTGCAGTGAAAAATTTTCCCTCCATTATTTGGCACCATGTTAAAAAAGGAAACCTAACCGAACAATTAGGTGCTTTGTTTGTATATCAGGCTGAAACAGTTTATTTTTAAAAGTCAGCTTTCTCCCTCAGATTTGTCCTATCAATCATTTATCTCATGGCTTTTCTCACGCATTCCCAAGTTGAGCTCACCCATTTTTGCAAGGGCTTTTGACACAAAGCCTAGATCTGGTTGATCTCTTGGATGAGATTCAGCCCGAGAAAAAACGTAGCAAGAATTTAGCCTTTAACCTTCAGCTTACAGAGTGCTAGGAAAAACAAAGACATCTTTTCACAGGAAACCAAAGTGATCAATATTGCATCATCATGCCTCAGATTTCTGGTGGAGATGCATTTACAATTTTTATTTTATGAAAGAAGTTCATTTTCACAGCTTTTTTTTTTTTTTTAAATTCTGTTACAGGCCATTGGGAATGAACATGCAAGTAAAGGGGTGTAGCTGGACTTGCATGTGCTTCAGCTACAATGCCTAGCAAGAGCAGAATTTTGATCCTTCTGTTTCTGAGAAATCCTACAGAAGTTCACAAGTCCTTCTTCAATACAAGGTCTCCTCTGGAAACATTCTCACACTTGTTTTTTCTTGAGGTTTTGCCATGCTTTACCTCCAGGTCAGCTTAGATCGAAGCCTAACAGACTGGAGAATCCAGAGCACATCTGGGTAGAAGAACAAAGTCTGATTTGACCCACTCTCATCATAGGATGCAATCTTACAATCTATATTTTTTCCTTCAGGGTAAGAAACTCTGACAAATGAACTAGCTGATTTAGAAACACAGAAATACCTCACGGAAGAGGTACTGAAATCTTTTTATACTGTAGTAAATGGCTCTGAGAAGATTCTTTCAGTTAACTAGTTTTTGGTCTACTGATGTCTGTTTGCCATACGATCAGCCTGCATTATATATATATTTTTTATATTATTTGCATAGCACCAAGCCAAAAGTGACAGCAGAGCCAATTTTGGGCAGTCACACCATCTTCACTGGTGCTATCTAGTACAATGATCCCAAGGCTTTCTGATGACATGATTTTGCAATGCTCCAAAACCTTTCAGCACTACCATGCTTGTTGCCATTTTCATTCAATCAAAAAACACAAATAAACCAAACAAACCCCAAAAAATGAGCAAACCCTGAAGAAACAGCCTTCATCATTAGAAAGGCAACACTACAAGAAAGTACCTTTGTCCAGGTATATTCTGTAATAGAAGTTAATGAAGTTTGATCAAACCAAGCTAGGTCTAATAGATAATGAGTACCTAAAGCGACAAACATGAAGGACAGAGAATTATTAATTCCCTTTTTTTTTTCCCCTGGAGAGTGGTAAAATTCATTACGTCTTACTATTAAGTTAAATCAGCAGAAGGACCTTAAAAATAGAAGAAACAACCATATTCCTCATACACATAGGAGTACTGCTCCAGTTCATAGAGGATAATAGCATAATGAACCACTAGCAGACTGAACTATATTCTTCAAGCCACAGTTAATTCAGTCACTGTAATCTAAATCTTGATGAGCAACTGGACTGTTCCCATGCCAACTCACAGCCAGGGTCTGTGATACTTACCTGCTCCAATTTTTTGAGGCCAACAAAAAGAATAGATGGCAAAATAGAATGCAGGTGCAGTCAGACTACACTATTTTAGGATTATCTCAGTCATGTCCACCGACAGGAGGGAACATGCTAATTGCAGTAATGGCATTAAAAAGGGATTAAAAATATTTAAGGAATTGCAAAGTGTTGTGCCAAAAGAGGTAAATAAGGTAACGTTGTCAGAAAGTATCACAAAAATACCAGCTACTCTGCATAAGACATCAAGGTGATTCCGGAAACATCTATCACTATCCTGAATTCCTCGCACAGACATCAGCAAACACGTCCCAAATAATTTATTTTGGTTTGTCCAATTGCCAGAACAAAGGAGACTGGATAGGGGATGTTTAATTGTAAACTACGATTTGACATTTGCAAGGTTTTTTGTGTAGTGACTGAAGAACATCAAAATATATTGAAACTAGTGGAAGAAAGTTAATGCCTGAGCTTGTCCACAAGAAAATTTGGTCACTTTTAAATTATTTTTTTTCTGGGCAGCATGAGACAGCATCAATTTCTTAATGGGAAATTTTTAAACAATTTTTAATTCTGACCATGGTTACAACAAGGTTTCTCAGTGGGCTCCAATCTTAAAGAGAGCCATCCCAAAATAACTGCCAAGGCAGTCAGGGCAAAGGCAAAAATAGGTTTGACACTTACCTACATTAGTTGTGGCAGGACTTAAATCAATTCCTTCTGCATCTCTCTGAGTACCCTAACAACCGTAAGTGCTAGCTATTTTTAAGCATGAGAAATGAAGCAGGAGAGTGGAAGCAGACATAGCTTTGGAGCAAAAAGACTGACCTGACCCATACTGTAATATCTTGTGCTTTCAGCACTGGATGCCACTGTTTCAATCGTGATATTTTAGCCAAGATAACAACTTCAATATGGTTTTATGTTATGATTTTCACATATTAGTAATGATAATAACATTAGAGAGAGCACTGAAGAAAGTCATTTAACCCAGATCTTATTTTATTAATTGGTTAAAAAAAAAAAGATTAATCTCTCAGAACATTAGTTGAATCATGACTGAACAAGATCTGAAGATGAAGACTTAAAAGTCTGTACTCAAGGGAAAAACTTCAGTAGACCAAAGCTCATAACAAAGGAAAAAAACAACAGCGTTAAGTGTTCACGGCAAAACTTACATAACCAGAAATTGTCAAAAATTATCAAAATTAATAATGGAAAAAGACTGTCTACCGTCAGTTTCAGCTCTTCACATCAGATTTTCCCTCAATAGCAGTTCCTTAATTTCAGTTAGTTTATTTGTCACAAAACATCAGTACCTCCCAAGCTGCAAAGATATTTCACGTGTACTCCTCCATCCCAAAATCAAGCCCAAGTGAAAATTTAATTAGCTCTTTCACACATGCACTCCTGAGAAAGCAAAACATCTGAGAAGACAGATCCCAAACCTCAGCAAATCTGAGTTCCTAGCACAGGATGCTCAAATCAAGTACCAAGCCTCCATGCTCTGTAAGTGGCTGCTGTTCATTTTCTTCTCTTTGAAGAAATTTTTTCCCTGGTGTTCAGAGCCTAAACCACTACATCATTTACAAATCATCGTATTTCCTCAGAATTCATGTTGCAAGAGTGAATTAAACAAGATGATGCAGTTTTCTGAAACAGTTCTTTAAAGATGAATCTTAACCAAACATCTGCATCTTCTTTCCTCTCCAGGCCATGAGGACCCAGGAGGATTTGATGTTCGGATCCTGCCAAAGCTATTCTCAGCACCATAACTGCATTCTCTTTATTTCTAAGTTCTACACAGTTTAGCTTACTTCTTTATGTCAGTTCAGTCTTCAGTTGAAGCTTCTTGCAGGCCAGCTTTCAAATGAAAACTACCATAAGAGAAGCCGAGTTGCTATCTTAAAGCAAATAGCAAGTGTTAAGTAGCACTGGAAGCAAATATTTGGGGCTACGACATCTGTTCTGATCCAGTCATCACCTGACTAGCCTATGTGTTACAGACCGAATGAAAACACAATACAACCATTACTGTAAAACAGCAACTTCAAACATGAGAGTTGTAATGCTATAATGTGATAGAAGATAATAGCTGGGTAGCAAAGTCTTTGGCTGCAGCAAATGAGGACAAGCCCAAATGCAGCAGCTGTAGACATAGAAATGAAGGAAAAGCGCTACTTAGCTTTGGAAGGCCTCAAGCAGGCAAGGTTCTCCAGTGAGAGACTCTTACCTCCACTGCCAAACCTTAAATGAGGTCTGGGAAGGGGTGGATCCTGGCTCCACCCTCTCTGGTTACTCAGGTGCACTGCATGCACTTGAGCTCCCCTGAGTTGGCCCTGCCTTCTCACCAGGTGCTCAATCACTGGTTCAGGCTGTGACTTAGCATTTCTGCTACAGGGGTGAAGGGGAGAAAGGATATAAATATCTTCTGGCATTTTTTACTCTTTATTCTGGAAGGGAGAAGGCTGCATATCTCATAGTACATGTGTACACAGCAAATGTGCAGAATGCTAGCTCCTAGGTGGGAGGAAGCATCTACATCCAGTTGAAAAAGGATGTCTGTTTATTTTGCATTAGAACTAATTAACCGCAACACACTTCTCAGTGAGGGAGCGTTTTTTTCTTGAGTCAGACATTCCTGTCAGTTGGGGCTCAGCAGGCATAGCTGGTGCACAGGGCCACGTACTGCTTGTGGATATAAGGTGGTCTCTGGGCTGAGCCCAAGGAGGAGGTGGGATGGTACAGCTGTACACAGTTGTGCCTCACCAGCTGAATAATCCTGCTAGAAGTTCATTGGATAAACACCCCATTTCACTCATATACCAAGGGAAACACAACCTATTCTGACTATACAGAGTGGTATTTTCCTCTCCAGCCAATTTGAGTCTCTACAAAAGAACATACCCCAAAAGAAAAACCACTACAAAACACAGTATTCTCTCTCCAGCACTCAAAAGCTATAGTGTGCCCCAGATTAGGTTGGCACAAAGCAAGGAACCAGGCTTTGGTTCAGTGAGAAAGGAGCTTTGAGAATCCCACTGTGCTGGCCCACACAGAGTCATCAAATATCTCAGCTGAAGGCGAGTGTGGTAACACGCAAAGCATAGCCCTTAAGTCCAGCCTCACTTCTCTCTAGTGATGGGTTTAATCTGTAACCTTTTTAAAGCTCATTTTGAAGCTCATAAGGCTTTACAACGTTTTTACTGGTATTGAAATAAACTTCCCTGAAAAACTTTACAGATTGGAAAGGTACAGATATAGATTCTTTGCTCTGTTTTGTTAAGACTGGAGGGTAGAAGAGGTATCATCTCCAGCAAATATCTAGCATGCCTATCTTTTCTGTCCCTTGGTTAGAAGGATGACAACATGGCACATGAAATCATTCCCTGACTTCCTGATGGCTCCTGTGATGACAGCACTCTTATTCCTCCAATTGTGAAGCCTTACAGTTCCCAAACCAGGCACCTTCTGAAGATCTGAAAATGTAAGTTAACCTAAAAATGAACTAGAGCACAGCCATGGTGAACTGGGTGCCAACACTTCCATCTTTGCAGGATGATAAGTTGTTTCCCCAAAAATAACTCACTGCAGCAGAATGTCAACTATTACTAAAAGGCAAGTTCATTCCAGATGTGGGCAGGTACATTATATTTCTGGTAGATGACTTAACAGGAGTGATCCTGCGCTGTTCAGAGCTGCATAGGTCACACTTGTCCTGCTACTAATATTTGCTCAAAAGACCAAATAATTGTTTTCAGTGATGACATAAGCACCTAAAACGCAGTGTTTTCTTTCTTTCTTTTTTTTTCCCCTCCTGGCTGCACATTTACAGAACCATCCTCACAGTCTCATGTTTCTCAGGTACAACAGCTTTGGCTGTGAAGTGCCAGTAGGAGTCCACAGCAATTAAAATATCGTTTGCAGATGCAGATCAGCACGATGAGCATGAGCTACTACTCTGCCTACCCATTCCATGCTACCAGAAAACTCAACCGTGTGTGCAAAAAGCTATTTTAAAAGATGGTTGGAGCAAAGTATGAATCTACCTAATTCAAGATCTCAAATCATTTATGCTTGACTTTAAAAAAAAAAAAAAAGAATTAAAAAAGTGGAGCTATGTGCCTTAAAGTAATTAATACAATAGCCACAGAACACCAAAGAGACAAACATTTTTTAAGCAAAGCTCAACCTGGAAAGACCCTGTGTAAGATATGAAAACAGTCTCCAAACAAACTCAAAGCAGTTACCTCCTAGTCATTTCCCTCAGACTTCTATTTATCTTAACAGTATTATCAGGCTTATCCAACAAGTAACTAGAGAGTTTGGAACCACAACAGCAAATTGTGTTAGATAAAACACAACACAGAATGCTAGGTACAAAATATTTCGAAGACAGGGGGAAAAAACCCTAAAAAAACTGGATGTGCAGTACCCTCTAGTGGCAGAGGCCTGTTCTCACACTCGGCTTGATCAAGAGCACGTGCTCTGTTTAGTGAGTGACTTTATCTCCTCTAACTGGAGAATTCGATCTAAGAAAGTCCTGGAAAATAAGGTACGTACTAAGCAGAACACCTTCCTTCTCTGACTCAGAGCGTTTCAGGCGAAATTCCAGTTTTCAAAGCTTTACTCTATTTCGCTTGTTTTAATTTTCACTTTTTTTTTGATGAATCTCCCTGGGAAAACTCAACAATACAGAAGGAAAACATTTCTGTTACTAACTCATGTACTCCAAGACTGATGCCCTGAAATTAAAATGAAATCTCGGTTAATTCCAGCTTAATAATGCAAAGACAAACATAAGAGATAAATAAAAGATAATCTAATGGCACAGGCTGCCCAGGGAAGCTGTGGTGCCCCATCTCTGGAGGCGCTCAAGGCCAGGTTGGATGGGGCCCTGGGCAGCCTGAACAGGTGGGGAGCAGCCCATAGCACGAGGGTGGGGCTGGGTGGGCTGTAATGCCCCTTCTAGCCCAAGCCTTCCCATTAGTCTATGAATACTGTATTTAAAAAAAAAAAAAAAGAAAAAAATTATCATGTCTTTTTAGGACGTAAACAGATAACCTATGTGCTCTTCCGGCACTGTCTGTTCATTGTTTTATACCCAGCCCACTCAACATTTCCCCCTCCTCCCACTTAAAAATAAAACTCTGGGAATCATTGCTATGCAATATCTTAGTGTTTTGGGGCGTGCTTCTATTTAAATAAGAATCCTTCCATCCCTCACATGAAGAGATGCTTAAAAATGAAAGAAAAATACAAACTTTGATCCAGAGTATATACTTTTAGCTGTTATAATCATTAAAAGGAGCACAAGCAGGTTTTCTTTGTTTTCAGTTTTTGTTGTTTGGAACTTATAATGCAATAAATTTTTCTGAAAACAATTCTGAAAGGTTTTGCGCGATCAGTAGGGAAAAATAATCTATGTTTCATCCAGCACTTATAGTACACCTTATTTCAGCAAGACATTTGACACAGACATTTGACACTAAGTAAAGACCATCACTTAAGCACATGATTAGTTTTTCAGTAGAAAGCAACAAGAGTCTTAAGGAAAGGAGAATGAACGGATGTATGCATGTGACTGAACAGAGCAGATATGCAGATTTTGTTGGACATGTGGACAACTTTAATCATTTTGGCTTCAATTCTGAGCTAGCTTTCCTTTCTCAAAAGTTTAGGTATAGTTTGAAGAAACATGCTGCCTAGATAACTTACGTGTTTTAAAAAAAGCGAGTCAAACTAGAAGTGCAGTATATTGACTGAAGCTAAAGTCAGGCACTCTATAACTTGGACCTAATCCAAAACTAAGACCACCAAACTGCTCCTTCCCCCCCCACATACAGATTGTCAGGTAACCTTACCTAAGTCTCCCATCACCTTGACAGGATGATGGAGGGCTGCACATGCATCTACACACACTATCAACTGATGAATAAAACAGAGCTTCTTCCAAGAGTAGTTTCTTTTAATCTCAAATGCTTGAATGCACTTCAGTCTGAGCAAGGAAGAGAAACATAGTGGTGCTTTCTTGCCTCTGTGTTCGATTGCCTCTCTCTTGCAGAGGACATTCTGCAGATTATGGCAGTCACACTTGCCTTCATTCATTTATGCCATCTAATTATTATGCCCTTCAGTGAGGGTCTAGTAGGTCCCTGTAATCATTTACCAGCAATTAACAAGATAATGCCACTAAATTCCATAAACTTATGTTCTCCTGTAAGGCAAAATATTCTTGGAAGTTGAAGGAAAACAAGGAAAACTGCAAGTGAGTTAAAGTCTTCTGACCTGTCACTGGGTTGCACCGCTTTGAAGAAAGCTTCAGAGAGGTTTTACAGGAAGCAATGTTAAACGAGGCGCATTCACATGAGCACAAAGAATGTTTAAAATCTTAGAGAGACTTTTCAGAAGCTGTTAAATAAAGCATAATAAAGTAAATAAAGCACACAAAGGACTGCTTTCATAAATGGTTTTCTCATGAGAACTGCTGTTTTTATTTTCCTGGTTAATCAGTGAAAAAGCTTTGTGTTCTACCTCACCACACTGAGTTTCATGCAAGGATACCTTTGCCACTGCAGTTTCAAACAATATTTTAATCACGGTTATGTAATAGTATGTTTGAGGGTATTTGTCACTGCTTTGTTTTGAAGCTTCTCTTGCACATAAAGATGTATCCTTCTGTCCTTAAGCGGCAGTTACTTTTCTTTTTTTTCCCCTAGCAAAGCTGAAGTACAAAGATAACACAAGGATATAACAACTTAAATCAGTTTATCATCATACAAACAGCATAAGCACCTCAAAGACTACTAGGAGAGCTGCAATATACGTATTCCGTTACTTACATCTCACGGCTCTTTGCACTGCATTTCGAAGCTACCACTAAGTTACATGACCAAAAACCACAGAACCAGAGATTATTATTTTTGTTACTCAGAGCTGAAGCACACCTCTCTATAGTTTTATATAACTTCTGCTGTCATGAAATATATTCATACATTACCATAAATCAATGAGTTGATCTCAACAGCTTAGGAGTACTTTAGCATTCAATTTGTAGTTTGGATTACTGTTCTTTTGCGTTCCCCAGTAGTGCTTCATTTGTGTCCATGCCCCAGTAGGATCTAAATCTTCCCAGTTTTAGTTGCTGCTTTGACTTTCTGACCTTTGATTCTACATGCAAATTCAGTGGCAAGATCTCAGTGCCCACGGCAAAGCTTGTAAGGATTACCTTCGGTCAGCACTGGAGAGCTTTACAGGAGTGATCAGAGTTTAATCTGTTTCTAATTAAGAGCTGATCTGCTTGTCCCCATGCTCTAAAAATATCAAGCTGTTTATATAAACTGTGCTTTTTCTCTTTTTTTTTTTTAAATCCCCATGATTTTATAACACAAACAATGGAAGAATTCAGGGCATTAGAAACATGTTTCCTAGTGGGTTTCAGGTAGTTATGTTTTTGAATAATTAACAAAAGAAACTTCAAGATCAACTTAAAGAATGCTAGAAGTGAAAAGAATGAAGAGGCAAATTAGGAAATTAGTTATATGAGGCCACCTTTCAATAGAAAGAGCAAAGTCAATTGAAAAACAGTAATAGACTGTATAAACAACCATTGCTTGTACCATGTGTTCAATCTGAGAGATGATAAGTTTGATTAAGCAAAGACAGGTTGCTAAGAAAAAACAAGGCACAGGGGAGATCATATCAGTAAATGGTATTGCTGTTGTCTTATTTGATAGCATTTCCTAGATAACTAACATGAGGTAACAGTTTCCTGAAATTCTGGCCCATGAAGTACCTGAGAACAAGGATTCAGCATTCTGAATAAGCTGGCTTCTCTGAGATACATCTTCTCCCCCTTATTTAATCATTTCTCTACTAGAATTTTTTTTTTCTTTTTCGTCCAGTCTATTCAGATGGAGAAAACAAGTATCCTGGTTTATTTCTGTTATCCAACCAAGAAAAAGCGTAAACCCTACCCAGAATAAAGCAAGAAAAAAAACCCTACCAACCAACACAATCCAGCTTATTCTTTGAAATACTGTTTTGTTTTACATAAAAGTACAAGTACACATGAGGCTTCTTATTTTAGTTGTAACAGAGTTATGTTTCTTCATAATAGCTTGTATGGCTCTATGCTTTGGATTTGTGACCAAGACAGTGTTGATAAGACAGAGATGGTTCAGTTATTGCTGAGCAGTGCTGCACAGAGCAAAGGACATTTCAGCTTCTCATGCTGCCCAGCCAGTGGGGGGGCTGGAGGTGCACAAGGAGCTGAGAAGGGGCAGAGCCAGGACAGCTGACCTAAACTGAAAAGGGAGATATGACCATATACCATATGACATCATACTCATCAATAAACTTCAGGGAAAGGAGGAGGAGAGGGGATGTTTAGGTGATGGTGTTTGTCTTCCCAGTAACTGATACGTGCAAAAAAACGCTGTTTTTCTGAAAGTGGCTGAATATCTGCCTACTGATGTTCAGTATTGAATGAATTCCTTGTTTTGCTATGCTTTCATGTACAGCTTTTATTTTCCTTAGTAAGTTTTTTTTGCCCTCATGTTTACCCTTCCAGCACTCTTCTGCATCCCATCTGCAGGGAGTGGGCAAGTAACAATTTCCTACCAGGATTAGCCCACAACACTGAGAAAGACAGAAGCTTTTACCTCTGAACAGCACCATTTTCAGTCAACCCCTCGTGACTGATGCAGGGTGGATTTTTTTTAAAAAACGGTGTTGTTTTTTTTTTCCCCCAGAATATTCTCTTTCCAAGATCTTACTCACATATTGTCAAGTATACTGCAACTCATGAGTTTCCAGGTTACTTGGGACAGGAGTTGTTTCAATCTGTGTGCTGTGAGGCAGAACCTACAGAAAGCCATACACTACGGTTAAAAGCACTTAAGTGCTGAGCAGCCCACATAGCACTGTAGTTTCCTTCTGTTTTCAGTCTGCTTACAGTTGCATAGTCTTCTGAAGTCTGTCCACATTCACTATCAGAGATGCTAGAATAACAAAACTCCACTTACCTTCAAACAAAAGACAGAAACTCATCCAAAAAGCTCCTTTCGGTAAGAATCAGGCTTTTCCTCTGAAGGCTCTTTATAGTAAGAGGTTACAGGACAAAATGAAGCCATTAGCAAAGTTAATAGAGATGTGTGAGACAGAGGTGACAACATTTAGCAGCATTGTTTCTTGGGACACTCAAAAAGATTTGAAGGCGGGGGGAGCAACAGAGTTTTGGCTATGGCTAAGACAACAGTAACATTCACCTTAAGGAACCTGAAAAGAATTTATGGTTCATACATATTTACTTTTACACTGATATTTTATTCCCATCCATTGTGTATATTCTTTTTGCTGGTGTTTGAAAAGAGAATTGAAGTATCCTGTATCCCAGATGTCCTGTGAAATTTTTTCTCCTTAGACATAGAGCTTGCTTACGCTTCACCTTTTCTGTATGTTTTCCATCTTATGGTGCTTCAATGTGCTGTACTTGAAGTTATGATAATGAAAACATAATTCAAATGTGTGAACTATTAACACATTTATGAAACAATCCACCAAAAAACTTCCATCAATGCTTTGTAACTCATAGTGACTTGTGGTTTCCTCTCAGAAAGCTTAGGTTTTTGATCATGGCAGCTGAAGGCAATGCCATGACCAAAAACCTAAGCTTAACAGCATCCACTTTAGGTGTGTGTTTCAGCAAAGATCTATTCTTGCTTGCTTCAACCAGCTGAGAAAGCCCACAGGTTTGAGGCAATACCACTTTAACTGCCAAATAATTCCTTTCCTCATGCATAGATATGTCATTTAGTAAACCATGTATTCCTGTCCAGCTTTCTTATTTTGGAGCAAACAAAGACCTCAACGTTTGAGTAGAAAAAATAAGGTTGTTCTTAAATATCTTTCTCATCACCAAACACTGAGTTGTTCATATAAATAGCTGCCTGTGGGATATTTTTGTTTGTATATTCAAGCTGTTTATTTTTTTTATGTTGCTAAAAGAGAACGTTCTGTCGAGAGTTGATGTATGTGCACAGACCTAAGAACTCCCGAGGTCTTTACTGCCCACAGGAATGTAATTTTTGACTTAAAAAAGGGATGGTGAATTACCTGAAAATTAATGGGCTTCATTTTATTTTCAGAACATCAGCAGGTATTCTGTTTTGATTTACTTTCTTCCAGACATAAAGAGTGTAAGTATTGAACGTAATATTTGTCCTGTCATTGAACTAGAGCCTGCATGAATAACTTATGCTACTTTGAAACCACTATAGAAACAGCTAGTGCTCATCCTAATGTTATGTGTGTTTTTCATATTTTAAAATGATATACAATTCTTTCACAAATATTCCCATTTGAAGTGAAGAGATGCTATACTGGAGAAAATTTTATAAATCACAAAGCCTCAGATGAATAGTCTTTAAGTAGTTTCTTTAGCCAGTTGAGTCTTTTCAGTGATGATATTACATGTTAGAACTTCAGGAATGTTCATGAAAATGGTTAAATTCAACCTGGCTTTAAGAGAAACAGCACAGATTAGAGATGGTGTAATGACTTATTTATTCCAGGGCTTGATGTTCATTTGCCATCTTTGTCACAGCAGAATGAGTCATTTCCAGCAGACAGCTGTACAGATCAGGATCAGATGTCTGCGTTTTGTTAAAATAAACAGATGCAGCTGCAATTTCACCCAACATTCGTGACTGGGTGTTAGAGAAAAATGTGAACCAACAATATTGACTACTGAATTATTGGTGTCTGCTAAGCTGATATTTCCATAGTTTGATCCCTGGAGAAAATGCATTCTCTCCATTTGAAAACAAAGTTTTTTGTTTGTGGAAACAGAGAAAGCAAGTCAGGAAACTCCTGAAATGTCATTATTGTCTGGTGAGAGCCATAAGGGTTACAGAAATGGTCTTTATAAAGACCTCTAAAATATATATTTTGAAATCCTTCAAGAGACACAATTAAGGAACTTTGGTTGTGGGAGATTTTCACATAACTCAAAATGAGGACCTGGCTCTTGGGATACCTACTTGTGGGATGACCAGACTCTTCAGTAGGTGTTTCAGGGCTGGAGGGACTGGTTCCATGTATTTGGTAGTTACCAGTTATTGTGGAAGAGCCCCAAGCTCTTGCTATTAGATAACCTAAGTCACCACAGAAACTGATTGTGTTACTTACAGCTGAGATGAAGGAAGAAAAGTTGGGAATGAGAGAAGGACTCAAATGTGTAGGAAGGCTTTCTTTGAGCTGGTTGTTTGTGAAGATGTAGATAGAGAGAAAGGAAAAGCAGAACAGAAGTTTTGTTTGCAAGGTCACCATAACTTCTGTCTTATTACTGTGCTGGGAAAGCACTTCTGCAAATGGGAAAGAGCTTTCACTTCTGCCAAGCCAAACTGCTTTTCTCCAAAAGCAGCATTGGCAGTGCAGTCCCCCCTCCTCTGCAGAACTAATGGAGGTGACGATGTAGCTATGGTTATAGAAATACTTACCTCCCATTTTCCTTAATGCACTGTTTGCTTTTCACTTGTAGTTCTGCTTCCTAGAACACTGTATGGCTTATTCCTCCAGACATCCAGTCACTGCAGGTAACGGTAACAGCAGCGACCTCTGGCAGAAAAACAAGCGTCCATAAAAAAGAGGAAAAACTTCACTGAGAATAATTGCCCACTTGGAACAACTTACCACTGGATAATAAGTCTCCTAACAGCAGGTTTGGCATTGTTTTTGGAACATAAGGAACAGCTGGCACCTCAATATAAAACAAGCCATATCAGCATCTGTTGTCCAAACCAAACACCACTGCATTTTTTTCTAAAGAAGGAAAATAAGATGAGGTATTCAGCTCAGGGAAAAACCTCAACAATAGATGTTTTTGTTTTCAGGCAACTGGCTTGGAAGCTGTTATGAATTTCTAATTCGATGCAACTACTTGCTAACATTGCAATAAGAGAATAGACTATAGGTCATAGTTGCTTTTCACAAAAATTTCCTCTGAAGTAGGCATACACTGATATTTTCAGGAATTATGTGATGCATGCCCGTTGTGCACATTTTGCCCTGGGCAGATAACAAACATCTGAGAAAATGCTGAGATGTGTGAGTATAAGAGGTATGGACTTCCTTATCTTTTTCCTGAGCTCAGTTAATAAAACTTACATTAGATCATATAGCCCATATGCTGAAGTAGATGTACAGTAGCTCCCACACTCTTAATTTCCAAACAACCATCTGGTTACAGTGAACTGATAGAGAAGCATTTTTGCAACATAAAGAAAGGGAAGTCTGGCTAGTACTCTTCGGCAGCTTCAGCAAGGCGCAGAAAGAACTTTTCTGCTTGTTGGTGTAAGAATTGCATGAGCATGAACTCAGGCTCAAAAAAGGCAGGAATCAAACTACCAGTTAACCAAAATAAAGTGATACAGAGTGTTCCAGATCTGTAGGAAGATCAGATTATGAATCTTGAAGGTCAACAGCTGTGTTTGTGCTGATCCTCCTCCCATCACTCTCCAGCAGGATGAGTGAATTCACAGAACTTGGAGCACATAGCCATTAAGTAGTCCTGCCTGAAGAGGAGATCCTCCTGCCAAGAGGCAGCTATACCTTGCTTCTTCATTAAAATGATATTAAAATATTCCTATCCATTTTGTTAGTCCTGTCAGTACTCCTTCATTTAAAATGCTGAAGTGAAAAACTTAAGAAAGATGGATGCAATCGAAGAAGTCAGTCACTTTGAGTCCTTTGCCATTTATCTGTGAGAAGAGCAAAGGGGAAAGAAGAGGGCAGTCAGGGAGTGCACTCCTCTAGCTGGAGCGAGCCCTGAGACTGGAGCTTTTATCCAACAAACACCCAAGCCATTATCTATTCCCATTGCAACTTTTCTCTTCAGTGCTCTATTGTGGTTTTCATCTCTCTTTGTATAAATCATATTGGCCTCTGAAAGGGTATTCCTGAATACCAATTAACTTGGCTTTCTAGTGGTAATGGTATTTTCTCTCCGTTACTGTTCTGAAAATTCAGGCTATTAAAATCTGTATTAAGCTTAGTTGCATTAAAATTTTGTGTTTCTTCAAAGTGCAGTGACAATTCCTTTCCATGAAGATCGGTCTTTCTTTGTGATGGGGCAATGCTAAGGGCATGGTTAGACAAAAGGTATACCTAGATGCTGAGTGGGAAAGAGATCATCGTTCACATGGCAGCTTGAGTAAAAGTGCTGTATGCAGCCAAAGTAAGGAAGCAGAAGCCAAAGCAAATAATTTCTCTTCATCTGGAAATTGCAATTCAAACTAGTATTTTTTTCCCTCAAATCCAATAATTTCTTTCTTGCAGAAAGCAAGAATAGCATGCATTGGATTGCTATTATCATATTATAGCTTTTTTTTTTTTTAACTCTCTGTAACATTCAGTGATATTAGCAATATCTATGAAGAAGAGCTGATCCCAATTTTATTTAGTCACTGGATAATTTAAATGTACTATGCCCTGAGAACAGTTATTGAACTTGATTTTAAAAGGCCATCAATATGATGCGACTGAAATATTTTCCTTTTTTTGATAAAGCAAAGGTATTGACTTGAAAAAGAAAAATGTCAAATTTGTTTGTCTCCAAGACACAGCAACTGCTAAATAAGACTTCTTATATTTACTTTTCATGTTAGGCAGACCATTTATTTTCAAGGGATGCCTCTGTGGAAATTATAGTTTGGTCAGCTTTGATAGGAAAACCTGTTTTGGCAGAACTTCTGTTTATTTTGTAGTTTAAGTTCCAGATGACTTTAAGAATGTCAAGCTGTCATCCTAACCTCCAATACTAATACTACCTCTTATTTATTTTTTCCTGATATCATAAATATTAATAGATGTTGCATCTACAGAGTGTTTTTCATCCATGAATTTCAGAGGCTTTAAAAACTAAAAAATTCTCTTTCTCTCTGACAGGTAAAGGATTTTAAGCACAGATTTACAGATGTACCTTTAGCTTAATGGCTTACCTGCATAGTGTATTTCTGTGGATTTCTTCAGCAAGTCCCATGATACATAGAGTTGTTAGGGTTTGTCCTTGTGGCGATTAAACCATTTCACCTAGTCACCCATTCAGTCAGAGAACTCCACATCACCATACGTAACCACTATACCTAACTACTAAGTTTATCTCTTCAAGTGGAAATTATTTACCCTTTTTGAATAACACTGAGCTTTGAAATCCAGAGCTAAAAGCAAGATTTCTCTGATAGAAAATGAAGAAATAATTCTGAAGCCACTGGGTGTCACTGCTTGACTGCATTTTGGTATAATAAATATATGAAAGTCTCCAAGAGCTAAAAATAATCTGCAACAGCTCTCAATGATGCTTCATCTGGAAAATGCTTAATTGCTTGTTCAACAAACAGCATTTGTTATCAGTATCACAAGTACCAAAAACTTTCTACTTTGTTTGCAAAATTATATTTCTGAAATATCATATCTATTTTGACAGGTTTATTTTTCTGTCAGCTCTTAAAATATAGAATTTTGTTTTGTAGTAAATGATTGGGAGAGTTTTTGAATATAGGGACTTTCTTAGGTGGGTGAGAAAAAAGGATTTTTATATGAACTGAAATAATTTGCACTTCCTTCTTATTTAAAACATCTTCAGATTATGAGTTTGCTGGGGCATAAGGGTTTTGAAACAAACAGGGCAAACAAATGAAGATCTAAAAGGGATAAAGATATGTGGTATTTACTCTTTTCTTTCTAGTCTTTCATTTTAAAGGTGGTGTTTACGTAATCTGAAGGCTGTTGCTGGAGAGCAGGGACTGATGCTGCAACCTGAAACATCTGCCATTACAGTGGCAGTTTGAACTGAGCCAGACTGCATTTGTACCTTTACTGAAATACTAAATGGACATATTATGTGTTATACATGATAAAAGGACATATGAAGAAAAGTGTTAACAGTCAATTTAAAATACTGTGTATCAATGCCTTATGCAGTGTTATTTCATGATCTTGAGGTATCTGAAGTGCCCAGAATGGTGGCATAGATGTAACTCAGGAGAAATTCAGAGAGAAACTATTTCAACACAAAGCAAGCCCAGCTGGCAAGATGTAGGAGCTGTAAGGACAACAAACTCAGTACGCTTCTGGCTTCTGAAATCTAATGTGTAAACTAGGGAGCTGAAATAGGGAAGAGATTGGCAGAGAGCATATGATTTCTTTTCTCTAGGAAGTCACAGAATTTGCAGAGAAATATCTCTACAACAAAGCAGAGAGAAAAGGTGAAATGTGAAACAGTGCTCCCGGGAAAGGAAAATCCCCACGGAAATTACAGATTGAGATTGTGTAGAGGAGAAAGACAGACTGAGAAAGGCAGATCTGGTACAGTAAAGGTGAAGGTACAGCACAAGCATTCTGCAAATTACACTTTCAAGTGAAGAGTAAACACACACAAAGAGAGAAGGATGCATTGTGTGGACACGTAATGGGTGATTACTTCACTGTGTTGTGGTTCAAAATGTATATTTTTCAGAATGTTTCCAGTATACAGATCTAAGGGAGATTTTTTTAAAGGGCTCATCCAAAGTAGGGAAATATACACATTATTTTCACAGGACATTTCAAAGTACATTTTTTCTTTGCAGCTCTGAATGAAAATCAAGTACAAGGAAATCTGAATCACAGAATCACAAAATTGTAGGGGCTGGAAGGGACGTCTAGAGATCATCGAGTCCAACCCCCCTGCCAAGGCAGGCTCCCTAGACCAGGTTGCACAGTTGGGCATCCAGGCGGGTCTTGAATATCTCCAGAGAAGGAGACTCCACAACCTCTCTGGGCAGCCTGTTCCAGTGCTCCACCACCCTCACCGTGAAGAATTTCCTTCTCATGTTGGTGTGGAACTTCCTATGCTCAAGTTTAGGGCCATTTCCCCTTGTCATGTTCCCACAGACCGCTGAAAAGAGGTTGGCCATGTCCCTTTGACTCCCACATTTAAGATATTTATAAACATTAATAAGATCCCCTCTCAGTCTTCTAAAGTACTTACTTTAGAACAGTGAATCTTAAATGCTTCCTTTCAGTTTAGACTTTTTGGCACAAACATATATTTATATTCTGAAAAATAGACCAAGAGAAATAGAGATCATTGTTCAAGGTAGAGCATAACTTTTTTTTCTAAAGAATTCCGATCTCGGTGAAAAACCTGACAATTAAAGCATTCTGAATCTTCATTCTGTAAATGTAAATATTAAATTGAATTTGAGATGTTTATCTAGCTACACTAGACATGGTCTTGCCTCTTCCTTTTCTTAAATTTGTAAGAGAGAAGAACTTTTTGAGTTGTCACTTTTATGTTGCCCATCTAGGCTTTGTTCACTACACTCATTAGGTTTCCCCATGCTCATCTGATACTTGACCTCTTGCATTTGTCAGGTTAGGGCAATTTTTCAATTCATAATGCATTTTCATGGTTTTTCTCAAAATCCTTTCTTGAACTTCTGGAACTGTGGATTCCGAAATTTGATGCAAGACTTCTGCCACTGTCACAAGTAAATCTCTTTCTTACAGAGACAGTAATTTTCCCAGAGGAAAATTATTTGACAAAAAAACCTAAAATCCTTAACTAGCTTTTATAGTAATTAAAAGTGGATACTGATTAAAGTATAAAGAACTGCACATGTACAAAATCTATGAAATTGCTTGAGATATTCAAATAAAACATTTCTCAGTAAGCAATTCATTTAAGAACTACAAATTCACAAAATAAGAGCCATTCAAAAACAGAGGAGTAAACACACAAAAACAACACGTAGAAAGAAAGCAGCTAACAACTGTTTTACAGGTTCATGCAGTTTTACCTGTTCTCTGTATGGAGTTAGAAAATGTCTAATTCAGAATAGAATGAAAAATATTGTTACAAACTGGATTGCAAGTAAGTACCTATACTCATCACTACTTAGTGATGGAGCCAGTTAAAGATAGTTGCATTCAAAAATAGGAGCAAAGCACTCATAAACAGTGAGTAAGAATAGCCACGGGAGAAAAATGTGGGAAGAACTGAAGAGTGGAATCCATGCAGCAGCCAAGTGCAAGCTGCTGCATTCCAGGTAAGCAGAGGGGAAATTCCCACTGTTCTGAGAAGCTCAGGGTCTTCCAGTCACTTCTTCATGACTCTCCAACAGGAGAGTTACCTTCCCTGCAGAAAAGTGGCTCACCATCAGAGAGAATGTAATGGAGTGGGAATCAGTGCTGGCAACAGCTGTTTTACTGACTATGTTTTGAAAAAGAATGCATTTTTCTAAGTTTTTTTTAGAGTTAGTACCCTTCATCCTTTTCAAAACTCTTTCATTTGCTGTGTGTTTCAAAACACAGGAAAGAGGTGTCTTTTTTTTTTTTTCCCCCACCTGCTAAGAGCCTTGGTCTTCTGTCTAATTTTCACCACTTGAAATAGGTCAAACAAATCAGAAGCCATCTTATTTGTAGGGGCTGGTAGTAAGTAGCACAGCTGTCATGATAGCTGAAACCTGGAGGAGCAGCTGCTGAAGCACAGGATGCAGCGTTTTGTCTCAGTACCCCTCCATTTTCACTACTAGATTAGGGACGCTTCTTTCAAGCAAAAATGTTCTTGCAGTATTATCTAATTCAGAAGAATCAGCCTGAGAAATTCAATTTGGTACAACAATTTCTATGAAATTCTGGGACTGTAGTATATGTCCTTTTCCATAACCTGTCCCTTCAGCTGGGCCCTGCTCTTAAAGTCACCTGAAACAGCATCAACCTAGATCAGGTTGGTGGTTACACTTAATGATCTTTTCCAACCTAGGTGTTTCTATGGAATAACAAGTTCCTCGCCTCACTCACTTTTTTTCTCTATAAAAATGTTTTCATTCTACATATAAAATTACAGTAGTTGCTTTTTCTTCCTTCCCCATTCGCTGCCAGACTTGCAAATTCTGTCTGGCTCCTAAAAATAAAACACGGTGGTTATTTTCATTCCCATAGACTGCTGTAATTTCAAGGGTTGTTTTACATCAAATAAAGCTCAGTAAAGTCCTTCCCAAGTGCATTGTCTTTGGACTTTGTACTTAGCGATGGTTGCAGAGTTGTTGCTGGTCTTTCACAGTTTGCACAGAAATATCAAACTAGATTCAGTATTATTTGGACCCTGTTTTTGTGTTATTCTAGCAATTTTTGAAGTATGAGGTATAATGTGCTACAACAGCTGGTGTGAATTTAGATACTGTTGGATAAGGATGATGATTCTCCAATTGCAGGCCAAATTTCTTTGAATTTTTCAGTAATAGCCTACACATGTGCAAAGGTCTTTCTGTTTCAGACAACATATGTCCACCTACATACTGCCTGCTTCCATAATAACCTCATTTTTGGGCATGGAGTTAGCTAGCCATGGCTATACAGTGTTTACATAGGAGTCAGTGTTAGCTGTCTCCATGCTTCTTTTAAATGCATCACTATTGTTCTGCACCCTTGGTTACATGAAGGCTTTGTCACAAAGCTTCACATTGTGTCTCACCATGTTCATGGGAGCTGAGGTGCCAGTAAAGTACATTTCACTTGCGAAATTAACTTTCAAGGAATCACATGACCCCATGTTTGAATGCTGGGAAGAAACACACTTTGAGATTGCACACTCAGCTAATCACGGTGGAGGTAAGTGAAAGCAATTGAATTGTTTAGGGGAGAAAGATTTATGAGGGGAATTTTAGCTACAGCCTTAATTGGATAAGGGAAGAAATTACAGGAGGGCAGCGCCAACAGCACAAGTATTATTGCTCACAAAGCAGCAAACACGAACAATACGTGCCTTCCTCCTTTGAACACAAAAAGTAACATCTTTGTCTGAATTTAAAATTGGTCAGTCTGTCAGCTCAGACACCTAAATCTTTATTAGCCCATTTTCCCTTCTAGGTTCCATTTCTGCAAGGCATTTAAACACATGCCTACTTTTAAGCACAGAAGGACTGCTGTTGAAGGCAATCTGAATTCCAAATTAGCCATATATATTTTAGTACTCTGCCAAAGAGGAGTTTTGAATAACAGTATCAAAGAGCTGGATATTTTATTCCCCTTACATTGATTAACCTGAGATGAGTGTATGTCTCAAAGCCATTGCAGTGGCTGGTCTATCTATCATACCAACTATTGACCATCCTGTGTTCTTTTTGGATGGCAGTTCAGAATAATGTGACAACAGAAAGAGTGATTTATAGTATCATTTTACTGATTTGTGGAAGCCCCAATCTCTTACATTCAGGCCCAGGATTTGATAAAAGCTCTACCGCAGAGGTTGCTAGTATTTATGGTGCAATATATCGAGAAAACTTAGAGTTGCCATCATGTTGCCTAATGCAGTTTTCCTCTTGACGTTGAGATATATTGTCCTGCATGATATATATGGAAAGGCTTGACTTCATGAAGGCGGCTGCATAATGCCGTAGTTAATGGCATGTTGGTAATTATTTATAAAAATCACTGAGGGAAATGAAGGAAAGGTGAAGGCTTGAAATCCCTGGACATGGAAGTCCTTTGGCCTTTTCCTTGGGACAGCTATTTCTGTAGCTCTGGAATAAAGCAGAGTGGACTTTATCCCACCACATCTCTACCATTCTTCCTCCCACGTGTAGTGAAAGTAACTTTACAAGCAGAAGGTTAGTTGTGGCTTTTTCCACCTTTAATCCTTGACCTTTTGTTGAGACTGCAACCAATTAGTGTCAGTTGAGGTTTTTATTTTTTTCTCTTTGTGAAAGCTGGAGACAGAAGTCAGCAAACACTTTATACATAATAGAAGATGCTGCAAATGGCTTGTAGGCAGGAAAATTTTCAAAGGCTGATGGTCTGCACATTTTTTATTTTTTTTTTTGACTCCCTGGATACCAAGCTGCTTGAAGATAACTTCCCTCTTCCTTACCTTCTATTTTCTGTTCATGTTAATATACTTGAAGACAATTTTTTGAAGACTTGAAGTAGCATAACAGCAGCATTCTCCCTATGGCTGGAGACATCTTGCAGACCCTATGGAAAAGTCTTTTATAAAATGCTTTGCAGAAGTCCTGTCTGAATGGCACATGCACCTCATTCTGTGCCAGTGGTCCAGCTTACCCTTACTTTATTAACATTTCCATGATAAGTTTCACAGCAAAAACACAAATTCAGTGGATGTTGCTTTTAAACATGCTGATATAGAAGTTCCCTGAAACCAAAGGATATTGAATCCAGTAAAAACTGCTTGATTTTGTTGTGCAGGAAAGAAGTGCATTTGGACAACTCAGTGACTTATGTCCCGGAGGTCAATGACAGACTCAGATGGCCCCACTGAATGTGCTGCTATGTGGAGATACTGCCCTCCTGCCTGCCAAAAATCCCACAGTTCCTGGGAACAGTTCTGGTGTACCTGCATTGTGGTCATGCCCTCTGGCACATGGTATTAAGGCCTGACCTTCACAGAAGATACTTCTTTGGGTCTGTCAGATGGGGTCTCTTTACCGCTCACAAGCTTTGGGCAGAACTCTAACTTTTGACCTTCATGAATCAGGTGGAAAAGGAAGGTAGCTGTAATTAACGTAGCAAAAAGAGTGCACAGCC
The DNA here is from genome assembly GCF_002078875.1 of Numida meleagris. NCBI lineage: Eukaryota > Metazoa > Chordata > Aves > Galliformes > Numididae > Numida > Numida meleagris. The sequence goes on from NC_034410.1 coordinate 79,497,301, forward strand.
AGCAAAACCAATCGATTGCACACCTTTTTAATGTTCTGTTGCAAATATGAGCTATGTACCTTTTCCCCAAGAGACACTGAACATGTTAAAAACAGTATGGGATGAATACACACTGCATACTGACGAGGGAAGCAATCAATTTCCCACAAAATACCTTTAACTGACTTCTATATACACTTTTGCAAAGGTCAACTTTCTGTCATTTAGAGCTCACAATACAGTTAACTAACATTAAGTTAATTTCTTTATTCTAGACTTTTTTCTTAGGTTTAAGTTCCTTTGCCCCTCCTTTTAAGAATAGCAATCCCAAGTCCCAAATTAATTTTGTCTACTTATGCCAATAAAGACACAAGGATCAGCCCTTATGTTTTATTTTAATGAGCATTCAGATGATACTCTGTCTACTGGAGAGACTGTATAACCCTTCCAGACTCTCCTTCTGAGAAGAGGTAGTTTGAATTTGAATCATATATACTACCTGCTGTGCTTAGTGCATCTCCAGAGCTAATGACTGCTATTTTTGCCCAATTGCTTTCTGCCTGCATACTATGTGGAAAGAGTTGCAAAGTGATTTTAAATATTTAAAGAAGCAGGAAGACAGCATATTATTTAATAAAATTATTCGACCTACTGCACTTCCACAGGATTTGAAGGCTGGCAAACATTGTTGCAACTTGTTCTTAAATAAAACAAACTATTAACAGGTAAACTTCTGCTTGCAAGCAAAAATGAGTAAGTTTTGGGCAACCCAAAGCCCAAGCTGAGGTTAAAGTTAACGTACCAGATATAAGGAGCTCTGAGCAGCAGGGAGGAAAGCGGGGAAAAGGTAAATGGGAGCAAGAAGAAAGCATTAAAATTCAATGTGTGAGACAAAAGGAAATGAGAGGGAATAGGCAACCAAATGTATAAATTGGGGAGTGGTTATGTAATGGAAGGATTAGCTTGCACTGGAGAGAAGACTGAGATCAGAAAGCAAAACAAGTGAGTGAGATCAAAGAGAAGGATGCCGAAGGAACAGGAGATGGTGAAAAATCCAGGCAATGAAATAGAGAAGACTGATGATAGAAAAAGAAAGCTTTGGCAAACAGCTAGTAACAGAGAGTGGAAAATAAAAAGCAAATTTAAAGGTAAAATAGCAAACCCAGAGGAAGAAATTATCAAGTGGAAGAGGGGATCTGAGGGCAGAACAGCCTATTCATTCCTAAGGAAAAGGACAAATTGTCCTTCAGTGGTGGCACCAATGGCAGAAGCTGTTGATAGGGAAGATGAGCATGGGGATCACTTACAATTAATTTTTTGAGATAGTATATGCCTTCTATGACCTCACATAAATCATTTTCTACCAGCTGATGACATCTGTATTACTCTCTTTACTATATTCCTACCCATCACAAATCTAAAGTCAATATTTTTGTCTTCTCAGGAAGCATTAGTTGATGTTTTAATCATTCTCCTTACGAAATTGTGATGCCTTTCTGCAGTAACCTGGTCTTGACCTAGCCCAGACCAACAGCCTTTCTAATTACAATTTTCACTAACAGGCTTTATTTCATGGACAAAGAGTCATAGAATCATTAAGGTTGAAAAAGACCACTAAGATCATCATAGTCCAACCATTACCCATCAAAGAACCGGTCAGTCTGGGCTGCTGAACTAAAGCAGCTGCCACTCTTACCATCTTACATGTAACAGGAGTGTCCTTCAGTTTAGACAATTTCAAGGCAAAGATCTCTGCACCCAGGAAGTCTCTTTTTATGTTCAGCTCCTCCTGATGCTTTTCCTCTGCTAGCGTCTCACTCTGGAGTCATGGCTTTGTAACCAGCCTTAAGGAGCTAGGTGTGCTCCTTGGCTCTCTGTTCAGAAGATCTTATTTACCTCAACCCTTTAAAGAGATTATATGCCATTTACACACTGTTCTTATCACATCCAGGAATAAAATTTACCTTCTAGACTGCACTGGTGAATATCACTCTGCAATAATTTTGAGACTACTTTAAACTCAGCCAATGTAGGGAACATTTTGCTAATGCTAACAACAGCTAAGGCTGTTCCCTGCACAGATCCCATGATTGCCACCTGAAGGACACAAATGAGTTCCTGGCAGACACCCCACACTGAGCACACATTCCTGAGACATCTGAAGATGCATTGCTCTGATCCACAGCAAAATTTATCCTAGAATGGGCATCTGGCCTCCACTATTTCCATTTTTCTGCACCAGGCTTTCGAGTAGAGCAGGTGGAAAAAACAGCTGGAAACCTTTTGGAGCATCTTTAACAAACAGTTCTGCCAGGCTTAGCTGCACAGACCCTATCTGGCTGCTAAATTCCTTTCACTTGAAGTTTATCTAAAGGATTAGCAGCTGCTAAATAAGCATAAGACAACTGCAACAGGTGATGAGCCTTTCATTCTTAAGAAAATCTTAGCAGTCTGTTCCTTGGATAAAGACTCACCCCAAGTCACTTCTAGAGCTAGAACAAGGCATGTGGATTATGTCCAAGATCTACAATTACTTTCTGAGTGCTATTTAGCATTTGCAGAGCATAAGCATGCTGAAAACTCCTGATGTTGGTTTGCATATTTTAGTCCCAGTTTTGTTAGCACTCTGTTGAAATATGCTAATGCCTTGATTAAGGAGCTTCAGGATTCTGCTGGGGGTTGCATGAAATCTCACTGGTAGGAAAAGCCAAGCCAGAGCTGAACTGCGACTCTTCACAGGACTTTAAGTAGAACGCCAGTAAAATTCTTCACTGGTTTCAGAATTATATGAAGGATTTAGTTAAATGTGCTTTGTACCAACTGAAACTTTTTCTCCCATGGAGCTTTTACTATTACTTTCAACTGTGTCAATGGTTTACGGGCGTTCGGCCCGGTTCCGTGACAAAGGGGACGGGGGATCCATGGGCCCACGCCCCGGGAAAAGGGTAAGGAGATGGCCCTGAGAGCAAAGAACAGCAGCAACAATCTGAGGAGAAACAAACTAATTTACTAAATAAGATATCGGAATGCAAAACAACACACAATAATACAATATAATTACAATTTAAGCTGATAAATCCAATACAGAGAGAGAGAATGTCCCAAAATCAAGGTAGGCCTTACTCTACTACCGACGATAAGACGGCTGGAGAGCGAGGTGCTGCCAAGATGAGAGATGGCGGAAGAAGGGACGAGGTCTCGTGATCTGCAAGTTTTTATACTGCGAGCTTTTATCTTTTCCCTCCGGCTGGAAAACGGTCACAGAGGACCAAAGTACCCTGGGGAATGTAGTAGTCCTTCTCTTCTGAGAACCAGGTACATTCACTACATGATGTTATGATGTGGAGTACCAATAACCGAAAATCATAAAACCATGACAAACTGGAATGTAAATATCTAGTGAATTTAATGCCTTGGTCTGGATCAAATCCTGTGAAGAGACATCTTTTGCTTTCAAAGACAGGCAAAGTTATGCAGCAAGACGAGGAGAGGGGGGTTACATCCCCTAGAATGATCAGTGTGATTTTAAGTTACTGTAGCGCAGGGCTGCACCTCTCCCAACCTGCATCACTGGTGCTCCATGCACATAGCAGCTCTGCCTTAGTATGGCACTGCTGGGGAAGAAGAGGATCCCAGCTGTCCGTCAGGTACATCTCTCTCAGCCTACACCTGCTATCTGGGAAATATCTGATAATGCTGGACATAACAGGAGGGTCAGGCCTGCAGTTCATATTAAGGACTGTATAATCCTAAACTCCACTAGTCAAAGTGGGCACTTTGTAGCTCAGCTGTGCTGGAATTAAATAAATCACACATTGCTGTAATAACACTGACAGTACATTCAGGTTGGATACTAGGAAAAAGTTTATTCTCAGAACAGTGAGGCATTGGAACAAGCTGTCTATGGAGGTGGTGGAGTCACCATCTCAGAGGTGTTCAAGAAAGGTGAAGACAAGGCACTGGAGGAAGTTCTTAGTAGGCATTGGTGGGGTGGTCTTACAGTTGGACTAGATGATTTTGAGGTCTTCTCCAACCTTAATGATCTGTAAGAATAAGTTACTTCATCTTACATTTCATTATGTCTATATACACACATATGTATGTATAAAATCTAAAAATAAACTTGAGCGTGGTCACTTAGTAACAGGTATTTAATTGCTGCAGATACAGTATTTTGGCCTGTAATTGGAGGTGTAGCAAAAATAATTCCTTCATCTCCTGGAATGCCAACTGCAGGTAATGCAAATTGATCTACAGGGTAGTTCATAAAGGGCAGCAGATCTGCTCCTCTTTAAACACTCAAACCAGTTACACTTTTTTCCTTCTCTGAGCATCAAGGAAGAAAAAAATGGAATGTAGAGTTAGCCTGGGCAGACATATATAGTGACAGTGCAGACAGGGGAACAAGTGAAATACTAAGGGTTATAGGAACTTGAAAACTGATGCAGCAATTCATTCTGCTGTGGGTCAGTACAAACACCCAGCATCAAATTCAGAACATTACATTCTTTCTCCCTACCTCATGTCTAGATATGGCAGAGCTGAATATGAGCTTGTAAAGGTGCACTGGAGCATACTTCCCTCCAGTTACTCAGATAGGGCTTGAACTTATAACAAGGTTTACTGGCTTATCCCAATTGTACACTTCTGTGATGTATTTTATAGCATTACAGGAAAAATATAAGTGCCATAGAGGAAGTTCAAGCTGAGCCATCTGCCTTCCTTCATTTCCTTCCACATTCCTTACTGTTCCTCACCCTACTGAGCACACATACTGACCCTCCTCCTCAATCAGTTTTCTATGACACAATCTCTTTTCTGAGCTGAAATTTAATGAATTCAACCAATTTCTGATCTGAAGATGAGTGTAAATTAACAAATACTTTCTGAATATCTAAACTTTACTTTCCAGAGTGTCGGCGCTTGGTCCCGTTACAGAATTCCCTCAGTCAGTGTGGTATCAGAATAGCAAGTTCTCCTTTATTGTGTTTTACACACATCTCATATATCCTTCACTCGTAAGTAGTAAATCCACTCACGGTTAATTATCCTTAAGTTCTTCACAACAACATAGATAACAAACAAAGGGTTCCTTAACTGTCCCAGATGTGACCACATTAGCTGTGCATACTAAAGAGTATTTTATTTACACCTTAGCCCTGTCTCCAGACTCGGCAGGCCTCACAGCGATAAGATCTACCAGAGTCTGTTGAGCTCTTTGTTAAGTCTCCCCCCCACTGAGTATTTACTATCAATACAAATCTGTTCGCTAGCCTCTGAGAAAACATAGCGCTCAAATAATAACTTACACAACAATCATTCAAACATGAAAAATAAATGTTTCTCCTACTGAAAGCACAGGTGATGCAAAATTACTGAAACCCAAATGGAAACTTTCAGAGAACATTTGGCTGTCTAGTGTCAATTCACGTCAACAATATGAAAATCTCCTTGTCATAAGCATTTTCAACTTGCCTGGCAGTGACTTATTTAAAATCCTGCTTCACTTAAAGTGTTTGTTATCATTAGTACAACATTCCTGATAACCTGCACTTCCACTACAGCCAGGAACTACCTCAATGATGTTGATCTTATCCACCAATTGTTAAGTTTTAATACTTTCAATTGCCTACACAAATATCACGAGTAAAAACTAAGTGGCAGCTTTCTTAAAACAAACTTCTAGTTTCCTTAATAAGCTCACAGAATACTGAAGACAGAACATAAACAATAGCATAAAACAGTTAGCAGTGCAGAAGTCTCATTATGGATACTTGGCTTCCCCTTTGCCATGGGCAAATCCTCATCCACTTGCAAACAGGTGTCATCCTGATAGCAACTACAGATATTAATTAATGGATAAGTTTATATTGGGCATACATACATGTGAACACCACAGATAGTCTTGCTTGCCTTCAGGTCCTTTGTGTCACCTGTTGTGCTTTGGTACTGCGTTGCCGTTCAGATGATGTATACAGTTATCAGTGCAGTCCTACTGTATTTGGTAGTGGAGCAAAGGCAAGGAAAATGAGCAATGGCTTTTGGAAATAATGGACTAGATCCTCAGCTCAGCTGCTTCAATTTATGCTAGCTGAAGTCCTCTTCCAATATGATCAGTATCTTCAGTCAGTCTATCTTCATTGCCAGAACTTTTGTCACAGCAGCTACATAATAGCATGACCTGTATGCTCACTAAGAAGTGCTGCACTCACACGAGCCTCTGAATACAAGTATTGTTCTGTTAATGGTTCATAAAGAACCATCCAAAACTCAAAGTCAGTGCTTTTTCTTGATGAAGTAAAAGTAGTAAAGACACTTTCTGCAGTACGGATTCCAAGAACAGTATTATGTGGCCATTTTGACAGGAGGATGAACATTTTAGAGAACTTTTGAACTCAGTCAAGTTACAGAAACATTCGGATTCATCATTTATTTCAGATTTGTTTTTCCTATCAATTACTAATTAGTGAAGATGAATCTTTGTAAATGGGTGCCCTTTCCTTACACATCTTTATTTTGGATTCTGTTGATGTGAAAACCATAATCCTTTGTGAAAACTCCCATTGTGGGAGTAGTTACGACGGCAGAAACAAAAGGTGACATTCATAGGAGGTTCAGGCTAGAGGAAAAAATCCCTTTTGATGCACAAGTGTTTGAAAGAGTGGAATCACATAAAACAACAGAAGGTAGGCTAATGCAATGAGGCTATTGCACTGACTGTGGAACTCACTACTGTTACCTTTGAGTGTAAATGAAAATGGCAAGCAATTTCTACTTAAACAGCTTTTTACTGTTTCACTTCTCTCAAAGTGGTTAGCAGCTATCATGGGGAGAATAAATAGCTGAGATTATTCTAGTTCATTTGTAGAACAAAGCTCTGATGTATAGAATAAATAAGCTACCACCTTTTCCCCCTGTGAGCAATTAAATTCTCAATCTTCTCATTTGTGATTGCGTAGAGTAATATTAATTGCAAGAACAGTAAAACATATATGCACATATCTACATTACACTGTATTGTATTTTAAATTAATTTATAGTACTTACAACTGTAATTACAGAAATAATTTTAATACACTTAAAAGTGTGTGGATGTATTTATAGATATATACATATCTATATATACACAAGTAGTAGAAATAGAAGAGAGCCAGGCTTACAGAATAAGTATACATCTTGTCTGATCGATTTTTTACTGCGGTTTTGAGGTACTTGAATTATATTGATCTAAAGGGAGCAGAATTAGAGGGAAAATGATACTGCGCACTGTGAAAACACACTTTTCTATAAGACCTCCAACTGGCTAGCGCTCTAAACCAAGGGTAATCACAAGCATAGGTCACTTTAAAAATCTTCTATTGTTTTTGCTCATATAGCAAGAGTTTCACACTCTTCCTCAGAGTCTCCCCAGCACAGCTGGGATTCAAGGACACTTACTGCTCCCAGGGACCTCAGTGGGCTGACTTCACTTGCCACAGGTTATTTCTACCACGCAAACCTCCATGTTTACAGGTTCCCCGATTCACAAGGTCCATGGAGGAGCTACCTGTTGTGTCTGTGGAAGTGATGCTCCAGGTGCACAGCACTGCCATGCTCTACCGTCTCCCGATGGAAGCATCACTACCCTGCAAAAATAGAGAACTTTGTGTTGCCTGTACCTTAAAATCATGTGCAGCACAATATGGATTAAAAAATACTTGTCTGAAAGATGCAGATGAGCCATGTTGCATCTAGTTGTGTTAAGATATAACCTACCAGATCTCTCCCTCCTGTTCTAAAAAGGAAGACTTGTTTTTCCAGGTCTGTAGAAATCAATTTGATACTCTTTTTTTTGTCTATTCATTCATCTGACTTTCTGGAATTCCTAATGTACATTTTGAATGTCTCCATGCTTGATCATAGTAAGTCATAAAGCTCTGGATGGTTAATGTACTTCCTCAGCTGGTGAAACAATTCATATTACAGTTTGAAGCTATTACACATTTATTTTCCACATACACTGTTACCCACACTCTATGCACACCAGCGTGATAAATACACGCAGCTTGTTGCTGAATCTTGTCTCAGACCAGCTTGACAGCAATCAGTCACTTTGATGTGATAGTGGATTTGTGAAGGCTGACCTTCAACCATGTCTTAAAGAATGCTTTGACAAACCACACATGGACACCATGGCTGAAAAAAAAGAGGATTTTAAAGCACTGACAACAAGATAAGTGCAGATCTGTCAGGTCCTGTGGATTTCGCTTGGCTGCAGGATTGACACTTTTGTTCTAGTATCACCTGGTAAAAATGGCTTCACCACATTTCTGTCCAAAAGCTGGGATATCTGCACACTGTGTTACACTGCCCACCAGCACCCTCAGTATGCAGCCAGTGCATTTCAGGAGATATAACAAAATGTGACCGTTGTGTCTCATGACATACTTTTCCTCTCACTGTTCAGTACCATGGAACTTTATGTATGCCTTCCAGCACATTTTCTCAAGGCCAATTTGCTTATTTTTTATTAGATCTCCATAAAAAAATGACTTTTAGGTTCAATAGTTAAATGGAAAAATATTTTAAAACCTTGGTTAGCGTTTTACAGAAAGGAATGAATGTAGGAGGTAAAAAAAAAACTGGGGGAGAGTAGTTAGGTAAGGAGCTCTCTTTCCTTAGCTTAGAGGGCTGAGATACTTCACTGACTATTAACTTAAGCAAATATTTGATTTTCTGATATTTGAAATACAGAAAAGAATCAGCAAAAAAAAACACAGAGCATATCTCTGACCTCTTGCTCCACTTGACAGCTCAGCATAGTGGGTAAGTGACTCTCAAGAGAAATGAAGATCCAAAGATCAAGAGTTTACTAGGAGGTAAAGAAGCCTGTCATCTTTCTATTTGTTAGTCATTTCCTCCAGTCCTATTATCTGCTCAGCCACATAGCTTAATCCAGCCCTGGGTTTCAAGTCCTCTTTCATGGAGGAAGGTATTTCCCCATGAGTTTGTTGCTCATTAATTGTACAAGGGCTTTAATTACTGAGCAGTTGGAAATAAAAGGGTTTATTTCTCCAATGTGTCAAATAGAATGTTTTAGTAAACATGAGAATAGGAGAACTTGGAATCAAATTGGTGAATAAAATATTGACAAGAGTAAATATCAAGTTTATTATGAACAGTTATTTTGAGGAAAATTAGCTGTCATAAGTTAGTGCCAGCAGAAAGGGAAAAAGAGAAATGTACCTGCCAAACTCTTCAGTTTCCAAAACAGTACTCTCAAAAAGGAATAAATTAAACAAAATACCTCCTGCACAGTATAAATCTATATAACTTGTCAGAGGTGTTACTTGGTCTCCAGATGACCAATCTGAAAGAAAAGCTCAAACCACATTTCTCCCATCTGCTGATCACAATGATCAATTTGGCAGGTTTACAGAATTTCTAATACTATTCAACAAAGAAAAACCATGTGGCTTCAATGGAAAAGTAAATTGGCAAGTATTCCGGGGCAGATCTCAGCAGTGGAAATCAGTCAAGTTTAATCAGTTGGCAGCAAAAATCTATAATTCAGAGTGGAACTGAATTTACACCTGCCTGTTTCTCCAAGTCTCTTTTTGTAATAGCTTGGCTACAAAATGTTTCTGGTAGCTGGGAGTTCAAATGAAAGCTTTTCTGGTCTGTAGCTCAGAGAGCTCCAATTCCTTTCTCTCTGCCCAGTGTTAGACATTATTTCCCTTAGATACTATTTGTCTAAAACAGTAATAAAAAGGAGATGCTATAGAATTATAATAATTTCTAATCTGACATATCATAGAAGTATAGAATCATTTGAGTTGAAATGGATCCTTTAAGGTCATCTGGTCCAACTTCCTGCAATAAACAGGGACATCTACAGCTAGATCAGGTTGCTCAGAGCCTGGTTCAGCCAGTCATATGCAGCACTAAGTCTTCCCACATAGCAGTAAGCATTCACATTATCAAACCCAAATTAGCAAATCTCTCTAATCTATTATTCCTCTCATTTAAATTCTATGAAACCAAAGGAAACACTGTTGTCTCAGCTCCATGTCTCCTTCCCAACCCTACACTCATTTGAACAGTATGACCCAAATCTCTTTCATCTCCTTCCTCCTGATGAAGGCATGGCCCTTTTCATATTTAAACAGGATCTACTCCCTTTCAGCAGAGTGGCACTGCATTTATTTTTAATAAGCCCCTGCCTTGACTGTGTCTACAGCATCAAAGATACGTAGGTGCTTAATGTCTCTGAATTTAGTAATTGATTGGTAGCTGAAGGGCTCTGTGGATGAGTATCTGAGTAACCAATTAAGAAACTCATAAGCTTTTCATAATGCCAATAACTGCTGTTTTCTTTCTCCCCCTTCTTGACATTTCCCTGCCCTCAGGTTGGACTACCTTGTCATATTCAATTAAGCTGTAAGTAGGACTTGGAAATCCATCCCAACAGCAGACCAGAGAGTAAATGTTTACACTTTCTCCCTGACTCTTGGTTTACAGAGAGAACCAAAGACTTTATTCAACCTCTTTTCACAAAGCAAGTTATTTCCCACCATACATACAACTGGGAAGGAGTAAGAGCTCTCACAGTTTTTTTTTTCTTTTATCAGTGGGCACCAAGGTAGATCTGTGCCCTTCTTTCACTAAGCTACATGGAACTGCCTACCAGTAGATGCAGATGAATTTTGTTCTTCTGTGCTTAGCTGTTACTTTTTTTCTAAATAAAAGCCTTGGAGAAAAAAAGAATTATTTTCTACAGTTGCTTATTAATCTGAAAGGCTCTGAAAAGTTGTTTTTCAGGATAACTTTTGATGACGAGTATTTTTGACATAGTACTGAAGATAATAACAAATGCATGTAGATATCTTCTGAAAATACAGGCAAGAGTTGTTCAAGGACACAAATGTTTCTTCTGTTTTTCCTGATGCTTCTTAACATATTACCCTTAAAGCAGTTTTGAGCATATTCACCATAGTTTGCATTTATATTAATCTTTTCTATGTGGATGTTTTAGTTTTGAGATCCTAGTGAATTATGGACATGTACTTCATTTGGAAAGGACCTCTTCAGGTACAGTTTTCTGTAACTGCAAGTGAGACTGAAACCTTTTTGCTCTGACTTGCTATTTACAAGCTGAAAATTTTCTTTATTGTGGTTTGGTTGAGTTACGGAATGAAATATAAAATGCATGAGAAGTGGAGTAGAGACCTCATTTAAAAGTGCATACATATGTGCCAAAAATCTGTTTTTATATATATATATATAGAAAGAAACTGATTACAAACATGTGCTGATTTTCTTTACAGTTATTAGTCCTTTTTTTATTGACACAATTTAAGAATTAACCCTCCCCTCTTACTATACTAGGAAAAAATCTAAAGTCATAACTGTACAATGTTGATTTTATTCTCTACTGTTCTATGCAGATTATGCTGCCCTATGTAAAATCTCCATTGAATTTACTAGTAGACTTTCAGGGAAGACTTCTGATTAGACATACACATGAGCTCTTGGAACGAGTGCAGAGGAGGGCCACCAAGATGATCAGAGGGCTGGAGCACCTCTCCTACAAGGAAAGGTTGAGGGAACTGGGCTTGTTTAGTTTGGAGAAGGCTCCAGGGAGACCTCATTGTAGCCTTCCAATACTTGAAGGGAGCATATAAACAGGAGGGGGATCGATTGTTTGTGAGGGTGAATAGCAATAGGACAAAGGGGAATGGTTTTAAGCTGAGACAGGGGAGTTTTAGGTTAGATATTGGGAGGAAGTTTTTCACACCGAGGGTGGTGATGCACTGGAACAGGTTGCCTAGGGAGGTTGTGGATGCCCCGTCCCTGGAGGCATTCAAGGCCAGACTAGACATGGCTCTGGGCAGCCTGGTCTAGTGGTTGGCAACCCTGCACTTGGCAGGGGGGTTGAGACTCAATGATCTTTGAGGTCCTTTTCCACCCAAGCCATTCCATGATTCTGTGATGAGAGAAGCAATTATCACAGTTGTGACAGAAACCAACAGTATAAGGAAAACTATTCCTAACTGAAGTCCATAAAATGAAAAAGCACAAATTATTTCTGATCTTGTAAGACCAGAAACTCACAGAGCTGTTACGTTCAAAATTTGTTAGATGAGTGTAATGCAACAGAAAGCACAGAAGCAGCAGCAGAATAACAAGGTCCTAGGCTGCAGCAAGCGAGGATTTGCTCAAATGCAACAACCATAGCCACAGAATCAAAGGAAAGAAGTCGCTTACCTTCAGAAGACCTCAGGTACACAGAAATCCCCAGCAAGAGACCCTTACCTCTACTGCCAGCCCTTAAATGAGGTCTGGGAAGGGGTGGATCCTGGATCCACCCCTTCCGGTCACTCAGATGTATTGCTTGCACCTGAGTGCCCCTAGGTTGGCCCTGCTTTCCCACCAGGTGCTCAATCACTGGTTCAAGCTGTGACTTGGCATTTTTGCTATGATGAGCAATACTATACTCTCTCATGGAGAGCAAATATAATAAAATAATGATTCATTGTGAGTATTGAGTGATCATCACCTTTAGAGCTATATCCAAATAAAATTGAATACAAATCAAAGAAATACAGTGAAAAGAGATAAAAATTTTGTTGGAGAAAATTGAACCAGTAAACAGAATAAAATGATTATTAATTGTATTGGGCCTAATAAAGAGAATTGATGATATAAAGTAAATTGTTTACTGTTTTTTTTTTTTTTTTGTTACACAAAGACGAAAGAACTTCAATATGGGAAAAAAAACATGGTATCAGGTAACACTAAAATGCTTTTTCAACAACCTGCTTAGCCAAATCCCTGGACAACAGGGAGTATAATAAAAATATAGCACTGAGATTACTGGGAAGTGCAGAAGGGCCTTTGCACAAGCAGCAGGCTCTGTCAAAAAATATACAAGAGCAGTGATGGAAAAGTGGTAGCACTATTTGTTCATTGTTGCCTGCTGTGGATTAAAATATTCGTTTATTTAGGCTTTTAATGAAGAATATTTTCTTTTGCAGCTTTCTTAGAAGTGTAAAAACCTGAAGGAAAAAAGGCTTCTTACTCTTCTAGAGAGGTTATTCTACTAAACTCTGAAATTTGACTGACTTCCATGAACCTGTGCGAAAAGTAAAGACTGAATTTTCTATGTTTTTAGGCAAAACAGCAGGAGCAAAGCTGCAATATCTGTTTAAATCAGACGCTACGTTTTAGAAAAGGTCAGGATAGAACTGAATGTTCCATTACAATTAAAATCTGCAAACTAATGACTTGTTCTCTCTGTAGAAAAACAAATTGAACATGTCTTCTATTAATTTACTTCCTACTTGGTCCTTGAACTGTACCTGACAAGCAGAGACACTACGTTATTCCAAGTGGCTATTTAAATGGCATTTCTTATGGATTGACACGTTAAAACAACCAGTTTGGTGAAATATATTTTCCAGAGCTAACTATTTTCTTGTGATAGAGCATGAATACCATCTGATGGTAAATTAACTTGAAAGGGAGGATGATGCTTTAAAATACAGAAATTGTGTCACCTTACTTGGTAATTGATAATCATTTCTAGTCTATAGGAATGATATATTATACTAGCAAAAGATAAATCTTGTTTTGTGAAGTTTTCAGAGGGCTTTGGTATTTGTCATCCAAAAATTAGCATTTAGAAAAAAAGGAATCAGAACTTACCTAGTACAGTAGGCCTGAGGATTACAAATTAATCACTCTTTCTGTAATCTAGAAATTTTGCAACATTTTGCAAACAATTCAACTTGAAAGTGTATTCTTACAATTCAGCTGCATCTAAAAAATCTAACAGATCAGCAAAGTCTTAACACAGTGCTTTTTTGGGGGTATTTTATTTGGTTTTTTTTTTTTTTTTTGAGGTTTCAAGGAGAATATTTCAAGCATTCTAGTGAATGATTATAGAAACACAGGTAGGACACTGTAAATTTGATTAGATATTCACTTTCCTGTTGTTGTCTTTTGTATGATCACACAGACACTCAGGAAGGAACCTGAAGTGGCTGACTTGCCATTCCTAACTTCAACTACGGAAATGAAGGAAAGGAAATCTGTGCAGAGTAGCAGTAACATCTATGATGCATTATTGAAATAGTTTATACCAGATCCTTGGTATGGAAGTGGCCCATGGGAATGTTAATTTGCACAGATACTCAGGAACTCTATGCTAGATGCTTTATATTAGATTATTCTGCCCAGCTTAGTAAAGATTTGTAGGCTTAAAATATTTGTGTATTCTAACAATTTGCAGAATATATTCCTCTTCAGAAAAACCCACCATTCCCAACCACAGAATTTGAAGAGAATCTGAAGGAGTCAACTCTTCCATATAATTTACAGAAGACTGAGAAAACTATAGCAAAAGTATGTCATAATTAATAGAGATATAGTTAAGCGAATTGTGCAATAACTTTGTTCTATGAGGAAAACAACACAAAAGATAAATATTCTCAGCTGGATGCAGTATTGCTGGGTAACAATATTATAGAGTTTTTAATTTAAAAATTATATTTTGGGTGATTAATATTGTCAAAAAGATAAATAATCTGCCTCAATATAAATAAAGATTTAGAAAATTGTACTTAAGGGTTTTACGCAGAGGTTGTATATCATTGTCAGGTAGAGCGAAAACTCAGGGACTGAAGGCACAAAGGTCTGCTATGCAGCAGCAGAGTGCTGACTACTGTACAGCACACTTACAGACGCATTATCATTTTTTATTTGCAAATTAAGTTTCTTCTTTTTCTGTGTTGCTTTTAAAGATAGAAAAGTATTTTCTCTTCTTTTCCCTCTGCTACTTCAACCCCCAGCTGCTCTGCTTTCAAATTGCTGCAATGAATGTTACTTCCAGATGGGAGGAACAATCCAAGGCTCTGTTATGCAGCTGTGCACAGGTTTTGGTTGCTTATCCCCTCATTTGAGTCACTTCACCTTGGTGTCCTGTGTCACATTTTTCTCAGAGGTCTGAAGAATGCAGTGAAAGCTGCTCCTCCTTATTCGTCCCAGAGGCTACAACTTGGAAAAGCACTTGAACATGTTCTTAAGTGTTTTGGTGAAGAGGGCTCAGTCAGGCAAGAAGTTTCCTCTGCTGCTGCTGAGCAGCTCTGCAGTGCTCAGTCTTGTGCTGGGAAGGGGAAGCCATAGGGAGAGCCTGATTATTCCATCTCACTAATGAAGATGTGAGGTGGAGAGAAACTAAGTCTCAGAGACACAAAGCTGTGGATGCCTGTAGACACCTGAGAACACTTTACAACATGGGTGACTAACCTTCTGCTTGCCTGGACTGCATTGAGTGAAGAGGAATTGTCTTGGGCCACATACGGAATATATTATATAGTTAATGTATATAAGTAACAATACTTCATATATATATATATATATATTACAATAAGAGAAAGAGGGCAACAAAACCGTGAAACCTTTTTGCAAAATTGCATTTAATTGCCTCCCACTAAAGGCACTGGGACAATGGAAATACTAGTAAGAGAGGAGACTGATTTAAAAACAGACAGCACTGACTCACTTGTATTCCTTGAAATCCATCCGACTACTATCTTCTCTGCTTAGTAAAAGATTATTGGAAATGCTGAATTACTTGATTGCATTAAAGCAGCTTTCTCTCTGACCTCTCTGCTTAGGCTGTCAGCATTATTTTCTGAAAGCAACTTGTTTTCTATCCTGAGACTGACATACAGTTTCAGCCCTCTCTGACAGCACACTTAAATGCTGTAATAGCTTCAGGCTGGTAACACTACCCCTGTGGGCACTGGGTATGCAGGAGGCCATTTCAATCCCTAGGCAAATGGAGCAGTAACTCTGTGCTGACTTACCCTGTCTACTGCCTTCTAGCTTAGTAGTTCCCATCAGTCCCTAGATACTCATACTCATGGCCCAGAATATCTGCCTTCAAAATAACCTCCCAGTCAGCCCCTGGAGAAGTTCAGCAAAGCCATGACACATATGACTCATGAGTAAATGTCTTACCTCAAGGTAAGGCTCTGAACTGAAGAGTATTTCTGTATTTCTGGGGAAAAACAAAAAACAAAATCAAATGACAAACAAGTCCCTTTCCTTTTCAGCTCAGTCCAATAGAAACAACAGTCTTAAAATATTTTAAAATTTTGCTGAAAGTGACTCCACAGCACTCTGATTAAAAAAAAAAAAAAAAGATTTTTGTAATAAGATGATTGAGTCTACTCTACTCTAGGTGCAGATTTACAATTAGCACCCTTCAGTATAGAATCATAGAATCACAGAACGACCTGGGTTGAAAAGGACCTCAAAGATCATCTAGTTTCAACCCCCCTGCCATGGGCAGGGTTGCCAACCACTAGACCAGGCTGCCCAGAGCCACATCCAGATGCCACAATTTTAGCCTGTGTCCCTTAGTTTTAATTTACTGCTGTGCTTCTGTGTTTACAGGCTGTTTTTACAGGCTGAGAGAGCTGGGGCTGTTCAGCCTGGAGAAGAGAAGCTCTGGTAGACTTTATAGAGGGCTTTCAGTATCTAACCGGGGCTGTAAGAAAGAAGGGGACAGACACTTTATCAGGGTCTGTGGTGACAGGACAAAGGGAAATGATTTCAAACTAAAAGGGGGGAAATACAGACTGGATTTAAGGAAAATGCTTTTTCAGTGAGGGTGGTGAGGCACTGAACAGGTTGCCCAGAGAGGTGGTGGATGCCCCATCCTTGGAGACACTCAAGGCCAGGCTGTAGAGGGCTCTGCGCAACCTGATCTAGCTGTAGATGTCCCTGTTCATTGCAGGGGAGTTGGACCAGATGACCTTTAAGAGTTTCTTCCAACTCAAATGATTCTATGATTCTATGATTTTCTGGCATTCTGGATACTGTTGAAGGAAAAATTGCCTTGCTTGGATTGCCACCATGAAACTCTATTCTCTGTTTTGTGCCTTTCAAGTAACCTGACTTAATTCCCCACTTTTTGTGGACACAGAGTTCTGTGCCTCTATGATGTCCCAAAAGATGTCTAGATGTGATCACATAGATCTCAGAAATGCCAGAACTGTGTCATCTTCTGGTCTTGTCTGTGCAAGGACAGCAGAGCCCATGTAATTGGTGTCAATGACTTCTGATAGCCCTGCAGCTAGACAGGACCATACCATGCGGACAGTTTCCGATTCTCTCATGTTTCAAAGATACTCCTCTGGACTGCTCCCTGCCCTATGTATGTTATTGAGGACCCTGGGGCCATGTGCTGTCAGCTAGGCTCTCACAGACTCACTGCTGCTGAGTTTAAAGCAGCCATTAGTTTCAGGCAGGGTGGTATTTTCAGGGAAAGCAATGTTGATGGATTTTCTATTTGACATATTCTCCAGCAATTTCTTAACATTTTAAGATGAGATGATGAGTGTGCACTTCTTGACAGGGTCAATGCAGTGGAAATAATGTATATCTGTAAATAGTCACATATTGTAGGAATCTATGGTCCTAATGAATTAGATGCTCTTACCCAATGCAAGTAGCCTCACAGCTTTATGCTCAATAACATATCCAAGGCTGCATGCTCTATAAGCCATTAAAGTTCAGGCTCATATATTATTCCTGTTGTATACATACGAACCAAGCCCAAGATTGCCATGGAAAAACAAAACAAAACAAAAAACTTTATGAATAAAAAATGTTTCTTGGCTCCATTATAGGTTGTGAATTATTGATAATGTTAGAAAGCGTACTGAACAATTTTGATCTGTATCAAGAGCAAAAAGGGAACCATGAATAAATAGAGTTCTCAGAAAAATTATAACAGCTGATTTAGATACAGAAGTTGTTATGCAAGCATTGTTGTCAAGAAAAAATAAAATGAGAAACCAAACCAAAACAAAAAAACAACTACAAATTGCAACATGCTTTTTTTCCTTTGGAGTGGCTACACCATTCTAAAACGTGTATTACCAAGAGACACAGTTCAGTGTTCAATTTCACTGTTGTGCAAAGTGCTAAAAAAGATGGAAAAGTAGCTGAGGAAAACCTCAGAAACTCTAACAAAAGCCTGGAGTGCCAGTGCCAGTCAGTGCATTGAAGAGACATGAACTCTGATGAGAGGCTGAGAAGGACATCTGACCTCACAGAAAATGTTATCACAGGTCATTCCCCAGCTGAATAGACTTAAAGGCCAGTGAAGAGGGGAAGGGAGAAGAAAAATGCTTTAAATGCTGTGCAAAAAGAATCAGAAAAGCATTTACTGAGTCATTGTTGTGGATATCATACCTTCATCAGAGTCTCAGGCAACATCTATCAAATAGCTTCAGGTTCTGTATTTTAAAGACTGATAAAGTAAGAATGGTGTCCAAGAATGTTTACAGTGCTGTGCAACAAAGCAAATTCTTCCATGGTTCCCATTAGAGCACTTAAACTTCTGCTGAATTGTTATTCCAAAGTGCCACAGTCCCCCTCCTCGCTTACCCCAGGGAAATTCTAAATTGGTCTTCAGGGGAAAAAAACTTGGGCTACATCTATTGAAACTCTTACAAGGAATGAGATGCCAACACTCCCTTCCAACTCCACCTTCCTGAGAACAAAATTCCAAGGTTCTCCTAAACTACAAGCTATCTCAATGAAAAGGCTTGGAAAGCACCCCTTTGTTTGTCTATGATATATTTTATGATCAGAATTTGATCAGTGGGCTGAAACACCTCCCTAATGAATCCAGGCTGAGGGAGTTGGGGTTGTGCATCCCGGAGAAGAGAAGGCTCCAGGGAGATCTCTTTGTGGCCTGCAAGATAGCTGGAGAGGGACTTTATCAGGGACTGCAGTGTAGGACAAGGGTTACAGTCCTAAGCTAAAAGAGGGTAACTTTAGATAGGATATTCAGAAAAAAAAATCTTTAATCAGGGGATAGTGAGGCAATGGAACATGTTGTCCAGAGAAACTGTGGATTCCTCATCCCTGGAGGTGTTCAATGTCAGGCTGAATGGGGTGGTGGGCAAGCTGATCTAGTAGAAGATGTCCCTGTCTATGGCAGGGGAGTTGGAGCCAGAACCATTCTATGAGTCTATTATTCTATTATTCAACATAGCTATCTTTTTAGAATTAGATTGTACAACTGAAAATACATTTGCAGCCATCAACCTCTTCCCTTTAAATTAGAGTGCACCCGTTTGTAAATTCAGATAGCTCTTGGACCTTGAGTAACTGCCAACACCTGATATGTTCATGGAAATGAAATAAAATGAGCTTGCAGACTGCATGGAAGCGATGAGTTTAGCTGCATTCATCCTATTTTGATTCTGTGTCTCAGTGTGTTTACCAGTGACAGCTGTGCTTGTGGTACAGCTCAAGGCTCTGTACTGGGGTTCAGTAAGGAATATTTCCTGCCCCGAGGAGCTCAGAAGACAAAGGGAATGTGAGAGGGGAGAGGAGCAAAAAACCCAAAGAACCAGAAAACAACAACTTGCTTCCTTCACATAGAAGGGAAAAAATAAACCACGTCTCTTGACTATTATCTGGGGAATTTTGCCTTTGCAACACTCACATTTCCAGTGTGAACCCAAAGAGACAAGTTTATTTCTTGCTTGTGTTGGGAGACTTCTTCCTTCTACCATGACAGCCAAACCCCAGTTTGGCTCATTACCAGTAACCAGACTGGTTAGTTCCATTAGGTAACAAACAGACTTTTCCCGGAAGTGGAACTACATTTTAGATTTCCTCTTACGTATAAATCTTTGCATATACAGTACTGGTTTAGATAGGATTCTTGCTCTGTAATGTACAAATTCAAATTACCTGTCTGATTTAAATCTTTAAATGGTATTTAGCTATGAGAAAAGATTGTTGTCTCTTAAGTATTTTAAGTGCTGTGGTAAATTAAAGTCATCCTACTTTACACAACTCCACTGTGGATGTCTTCCTGCATCAAGGGAAGATGTACAGTTTTAAAGTACTTCAATAGCTATACATCTTTCAGAATAGCCTGCAAAATATCACAATGTTGACAACTTGCCAAAAAGCATTCCTGGGGCCTTTTGCCTTCTTTCATTTTAGAGACTGGGAGACTTTATTTGCTTTTTGAGGAGTCCCTTGTCAACATTCTTAAAGAGCTTGGAGTGAAAGTACAAACCATGAAATGCCTGGGTAGGAAGAAATATATTTATCAAGATCTAACAGCTGAATTTCTTGCAAGATATTAAGATTTGTTTCCAGTTTATCATTTGTGCTTAAGCACGATTTAAAACTGAGTTGCTTTTAATTGGTTTTGGATCAGGCACTATTATTTATTCATTGCATCACAGTAATGTTCAGGATCTCCAGTCCTGGAACTTTATCCTGCTGTGCTAGAAGCCAAACACTCCAGCCAGAAAGTCCCTTTTTGATTGAAATCACTGACCTTAGTAGAACTCAGTTTACTGAGAGTTATCTGAAAATAATCTTGGCTATTATTTCCGAAGTCCTACACAGAGTAATTCAACTTAAAATGCATACCAGTAGGAACTAAAGCTAAAAGGCACAAACAAAACATTTTTATCTGCATGACATAAACATACATATATGCAATGTAATTATATGTCATTCCAAGACCCAAAGCAGTTTTGCAAAAATGAAGAGGTATTTGCTTGCTATATGTATGGTTATCTGCTAAGTGAAACACTCAGCAAGAGCTTTAGAAATGGATTATTTTATAGATAATGCTTTATTTTGCAAAGAAAGGGCAGAAAAACAAGTCAAGGGAAAAGGGATCCCTGTTCATGGAGACCCTTGTGCTACTGCCTGAATTGCGGGATCTTCCAGGTGACTAAGTCCATTATGCAATTTATAGCTGGCAGGTACTAACATGCAGGTCTTCTTAATTAAATTAACATGGAGGCATGATCCTCAAATTGTGCTTTGATTCTGTATTATGGTAGTAACCATATCTTGCAAAGAAAAAACATTACACAGTGACTTTTCTTTTGGCTTCGTAGATAATAAAGACATACAATTTCCATCAGAAAGT
The DNA here is from genome assembly GCF_002078875.1 of Numida meleagris. Classification (NCBI taxonomy): domain Eukaryota; kingdom Metazoa; phylum Chordata; class Aves; order Galliformes; family Numididae; genus Numida; species Numida meleagris. The sequence continues at coordinate 79,518,251 of NC_034410.1, forward strand.
TTGGGTGAGATTTATCAGCACAAGTTGCTGTGCTTGCTTATACGGCTAATTCCCTTACTTAGGATGTTAGATAAACTTTTTTTTCTAGAGCCCCAAACACTTGTAATATCATTTCAGGTCTGAACAGGAAACCCTTTAATGAACTATAAGTGTCAAGTAGTACCCTCTTTCATATAGCAGTTTAATATTCGGGATGAATATTACAGCTAAATGGATTAGATTTCCTTGGCGTTTATGAAGTTGCCATAAAAGCAGGTGGATAATCACAATAACAACGTAGCACATCAGGAGAGAGCCACTGAAACTTGCTCCAGGTCATCCTAGTCTGAGCAGGTGGAATGGACTATTCAAAGGTGCTGTCCAACCTCTGTGACTGATTCTGTGGTAAGGTTTTGTGATAGGACCATAGCAGAAAGACCGACTATCTGATTTTCTCCAGTTAATTTGCTCATTTGCAGTTGTCCGGAGACCTTTGCATTTCTTGTTGTAGGCTAACCTAATCTATCCTGTTCTGCCACTCGTATTGTGATAAGGCATCACGATACAATTTTGTTAAATGTGATTTAAATTTTTAATTTCTGTTTACAGAATTACGAGAAAGAAGTGATGAAAAATGGAAGAATAAGGAATGAGGTCCAGATCAACGTTACAACAGCTGGTATGTGTTTCTCTCCTCTCTGAATAGTACAGTTTCCAGCTCCCAAGGGAACAAACAAGTCTGTTCTTCGAACCAGCAGATGGAGGGCATGAACCAATATAACTTTATTGCAATAGGTTTAGCAGTGAGAAACTTGAGTTGTCTCAGTTGTTTAGTTGAGCTACTCTGCAGCTTGTCTGGGCATTCCAGTTTCCATGGAAATCTCAAAGAATTGTATTTTCTCCAAATTTCTGGCATTTATTGATACTCAGCTGAGATGAAAGTATCATCTGAACAGGCCTTACAATATTCTACATATTAGCTGGTGAGTCTTGAGTATTTATTTAGTGCTCAGAAAGATTTACTTACAAGAGAAGCAGGCTTGTCTCTGTCTTACAGAGAAACAAAGGTACTGAAGATTCAAGTGGCTCATTCAAGGTAGGAAAAGCAGCTCACAGAAGAAAATGTCAATCCCTTACTCCAGTAAGATAATCAGCAAACAAAAGAATTCTCTCTCCCTTCTTTTTGTGCTTGTGGTCCAAGCTGAAAACAAAAAGCTTCAGTGTACTTACAAAGAGCATTAAAAATTAACCAGCTTGTCCTGATTTAAAAATCTCTGTATGCATGATAACTTGGATAAACCTTTTGTTTTACATTCAGGCCAATACCAATAGCCAACAAAACTCTTACTCAAAGCAGCAGCAACATTTTCTTCACACTCCAGCTTCTCTTTGAATAAAAATATAATTTCTAACTTGTACTATTCAGTTGACTAATAGAAATTTTCCTGGCTGAAAATAAAGATGCACTGTTATTGCCTGTTTGTAGATGTGGAATGAATTACAGAGATCATTCTTTAACAGTAGAAAGAAGAGTGACTTTTTTTTAAAAATATTATTATTTAATTTCACATAGATACAAAGAGGGAAGAATTTACTTATGCCAGGGCTTGTCATGGTGAGGAACAGAGCACAGCTCATCCTGTAAGAGTGGCACTGTTTCATGCTACAAGATGAATCTCCCTGTGAGTCCCTGGAGTTAATTTTAATTTGAAAGAGCCAAGAGGCTCCAGGATGCTCTTAACACTTTTGATTCCGTGTGAACAAAAAAAAAGTGGGAGAAATAAAAACATGTAAATAGAATTTTGCATGTGAGAAAATGAAATAATTAAAGCAGCACCAGAGGAACAAGCCCTGTCTTTTGTCTTTAAGACCGGAATTAAGAGGTTCAGCTCCCTGAAATAGCTGCATGTTGTATGTTGCAAGTGTGTAGTCTGTGCCCAGTGAGACCTTGTCTACACATAGCATTACCTGATCTTGCTCATTTGCCTGAAAGAGTACATACATACTTAAACAGTTACAGAATTCCTGATATCTGCAGCTTATTTTATGCCCATCAAATACACATCTGAACATCTGCCAGTGGTGCTGACTTTAGAAATGTTTGGTTTTGAAATGACTGATAATGGATGGAGAAAACTAGTGGACTTCATATTTATTTTTGGTCTCTGTTAGATCATGAGTGCTTACTTTGGTGTTAAGTATGTGCAACCTTCAAAGTATAACTGACAATAAAAAGATGAGTTTTCATGCCAGTGGCAGATTCTAAGCCACCAACAAGATTCAGAATTGCTGCTGCCCCTGTGAACCAGCTTGTGAGCCAGCTCAATTTGTCCTCACTCAGGGCCATCTAATTGCCCCTCACAGGGATGCTCATTTGGATGACAGAAAGTCATCTGTCAGCAGTTCCATTTGTGCAACTCACCCTTCTATGTTTGACACCGAGATTAGGGCAGTTAGTACTGGAATTATACTGGCTGGAAAGGATTCTATTTGAGAAATATATGACATGTAGAGGTAGAAACACCATCAGAGCAGGTAGCTATTTGACTACTATTTATTACGAGGGCTAACACCTCCTATTTTATTATGTTGGCCTACAATGTCAGAGGTGGATGTTGGTGGTATGGTAGCAGAGGCTGAATCTTCCCAACAATATTCCATTACTTTTCATTGTTGTGCAACAGATGGCAGCAGAGAGGCAGCCTGACAGAACGGTGTCTGACGTGGAAATGCAGATGGAGCAAAGGTGTGGATTTAAATTCCTACATGCGGAAAAAATGTTGTCCACTGATATTCATCAACACTTGCTGAACATTTTTGGAGACCAAACAGTGGATGTGGGCACAGTGAGGTGGAGGATGATGTGTTTCAGCAGTGGTGACAGCAACATGAAAGACAAACCAAGTTCCAGGTGGCTATGCAGATTTTTATGAGCATGGCATGCAGGCTCTTGTTCATCACTGATGAAAATGCATAGCTAATGGTGGTGACTATGTTAAAAAATAGTGTTTTTGACTGAGAATTTGCTTTATCAAATAGTGTTATTGTGCTTTTTGTATCTGTTGTAGTGTCCATGGAAATAAATAGGAGGCATTACTTTCAGAGCAACCCACATATATTTGTTGTATTGCCTCTAGTAAGGGAGTGAGGTTTCGTGAATCGACACAGATAAGTAAACAAGTAACAGTTCAACTTGACCTCTGATTTGAAACTCAGTGATTACTCATACCTTTAAAAAGCAGGTCCCCAGAAATGCGCTGTAATATTTTTTGTGACCCCCCATTGACTGCTCTGTAGAGTACCGAGGCATATACAATTTGTGGATGTAAACCTGTACAAAAATGTTGCATTACTGCTTCCTCCCCCTGCAGATTCAGTCTGTTCTCTTTTCAGCCTGTTATATATATGGTTGGAGCAGACTTACTGCTTCACAGTTGAATATTAATGCTTACTCATTAACAAAGCACGAACATTTCATTACAGTGGGAGTTTTATTAAAATAACCTTCTGAAAGAATTAAGATCTAAGGATAATAATAAAATGTACACACCAAAACAGCTACTTCAATACATTCTGCACCTTTAGAATCTGAAAAATAGAAAAATGCTGCATGTTTTATTTCCCTTTTACTGCTTGGAAGTTTACATTAAACAGCTTAATTGGCTTTCTCAAGGTGACACAAGTCATTGACAGAACTGAGATTGCAGGGTAGAAAAGTCAAAGAATGTTACCAACCACAGCACTGGCTCAAGTGCCCAGTGTGTGTGTGAGTAGTGCCTGGCCCCAGTGGGCTAAACGCAGTGCACTGTTTCTTCACTTTTCCCTAAAGAACGAAATGATTTGCAATTACTGCTTAATGCGGCGGCTTCGATTTGTGGCTGGAAATGGACCAACAGCAGGTGGCAGCAGCTCGTCACTCTTCCAACCACTTCTGGCCTCGCAGGCAACAACCTACGGGCACAGAAATGGCTTTCTCCTTCCAGGATTTGCTCTGTATTTTTGTGGAGGAGAGTTGTGACTCTCCCGAAGAGGTTTCCTGCTAGCCTTCAAGGAAAGCCCGGTAACTCCCAGTGAAGCCACGCATGGGCAGTGCTGAATACCCACTGTGGGCATCAGGGGAAGACTGCTCGTTTGGATGCAGAGGATGATTAGGGAAGTTCTAAGAGGGGGATGTTCTAGGAGGCTTGACTATGATGAAGGAAAAAGGGGCAGATAATTTTCTAACAGTCACAGGGATTACTGCAAGTGTACCCTGACTTAAATGTGATGATTAGAATGACTTACATGGACTTCTAAAGCAAAGCTATAATACACTTCAGTACTCTCTACGAAATAAACCTATTAATTGAAGTATTTAAGTACTGCATTTTGCTACACCAGAATACATGCCAGTAATGTATTTTTTGTATATTTCCAATTAACATGCATGGCTTCTTCCTTTTTAACTTGCGTTTTTCAACACGAGCAATTTCTCAGGGATATGTAAGCTAATTGTTTTGCACTGAAATGGCTGTGGTTTTCATCTACAGCTACAGTTATTGTTGTGTGCAGGAATGCTGTTAAAACCTTAGCAAACATTATTAAGCACAAAAAGAATGATGATAGTTCAATGAACACTAAGCCGTGAACTAATGGAATGATGCATGGTACAATCCAAGAACACAGGGAAATGACAAAAGGAACTCCACATTTGCAAGCAAGCTGAGCTTTGTGAAATCTCTAAAGATAAATTCAGCAGGCTGAGGAGTGATTATGTACTTGCTACAAGTTGTGCTTCTCTGTCAAACAAGCTGGCTCTAAAAACATGAGTGAAAGATATTTTCATGTTCTTATTAGGACAAAGGAAAAAAAAAACAAAAACACCCAAACCACATACCTATACACACATTACAATATTAAGTAGAAAAGCTGCATATGTAGAACTACACATCTTGTAGGTTCTATGAATTTATAATTTAATACATGGAATGCTTATAGCTCTACTCAGGAAAGCAGATTCTAGAAATGCAGATGTAAAATCAGTTTCTTTTCAGATGTTGATCATTAATAACGCCATCCTTTTGTGTTTAGTATGGACAACAGTTTCTGAACTAGGTGCATCATTTAAATGTAGCGTTTTCCACAGTTAACTTGAAAAAAGTATTTATAATTGAAGGCAGCATGTCTTGCTAAATAGGGACACCCCCTTCCCCCCAGCAAAATAATATTCCATTCCTGTTTATTCCACTAAATTCCAGCAAGACTTTGCTCGGGTTGGTTCTCATCTCTTGATTTATTTTTCTCTATCTTTGGATTGAAGTCTGTGATTTGCATCTCCTATTCAAGCACTCTGAAACTAGAAGAGTGCAAATATTTTCTGATATTCAGGTAAAAATGAACTTGTGATAATATGAAGCAGGCCTATAACTCACTGAAGAATTAGGTTTCTTTCATCTTTTTTTTTCTTTTTTTTTTTCCCCTGAAGGATGGAAACATCTGTAAATTGCTATTTCCATATTTCCTAGTTCTATCAACTCTAATGCTATGCTCTCCAAAGGCTGCTTCATTCAGCCCTTCAGTCAAGCTCTATCTTCAGTGTAGTCTGTAGTGTCTTGGAGATGTTTGTCATGGTTTTATGATTTTCGGTTATTGGTATTCCACATCATAACATCATGTAGTGAATGTACCTGGTTCTCAGAAGAGAAGGACTACTACAGTCCCCACGGCACTTTGCTCCTCTGTTACCATTTTCCAGCCGGAGGGAAAAGATAAAAGCTCGCAGTATAAAAAACTTGCAGATCACGAGACCTCGTCCCTTTTTCCGCCGTCTCTCGTCTTGGCAGCACCTCGCTCTCCAGCCGTCTTATCGTTGGTAGTAGAGTAAGGCCTACCTTGATTTTGGGACATTCTCTCTCTCTGTATTGGATTTATCAGCTTAAATTGTAATTATATTGTATTATAGTGTGTTGTTTTGCATTCCGATATCGTATTTAGTAAATTAGTTTGTTTCTCCTCAGATTGTTGCCGCTGTTCTTTGCTCTCAGGGCCATCTCCCTACCCTTTTCCCCTTTCCCCTTTTCCCGGGGCATGGGCCCTTGGGTCCCCCGTCCCCTTTGTCACGGAATCGGGCCTAACGCCCGTAAACCGTTGACAATGTTGGAGTTATTTTCCAAACTCCAAACATTGAAGATTCTCTGCAGATTCCCATAGCTCACTTGCAATGAAATCCAGTGAGACAACAAGCTACAGCTTTCTGGTTTTGCTGACTTCTCTTGTATCTCAAGCATCTTTGGTGTTAGAAGAGGTAGGCAACCACAGTGGTGGAAATTGGAATCTATAGAAAAAACATCTCTATAGAAGTGAGTTTGCAGGCTAGCTTGTTGCGTGGTATATGCAAAGGTTGTTAACCATAAAACTATCAAGTTGTGAAGTTTCTGGTCCCTAGTTTAAATTTGTTCTTTAGGAATGAAAATGGAAAGAACTGGTCCAATTGGTCTGGTTGGACAGCAATTTGTATGCTGCAATTAGCAGTGTTTGTCCCAGACAAACGTTTTCTTTATGAGTTGAACATTTTTCTTTATAACATTCTTCTGTCTCAGAATATTTACTGAATGTTCCTCTCCCTCAAATCCTACTAAAGTCAGAAAAATATTACTATTAATGTTAAAAGAAATGTTAAAAATATTATGTGGCTCTGCAAAACAACTGCCTTATTTCAGCTATCCACATGATATTCCTGACATGAGATTTCAGATCTTGGAAGATAATGGGCAGACAGTTATAATGCACTGTACGTGGATTATATCACAGCATCATAAATACATCTGTAAGCGTATCTATTACTCATTAGTCATCAAGTCACAAGATCTGAGTTGTATATTCCCCTCACTTTACACAGCTTTGCTGACACAATCAGATTGGTAGCTCAAATTAATTAAAACAAGAATTAAGAATCAGAGAATGTCAAGGTTCTTCTAGCATTACAAATAAACAAAAGTAATGTAGAAGCAATGATTGAAAGTGGCTTATTTAAAAATAAGCATTATGTAAGACTACAAAATCAACTCACCTACAAAATCCACCTAATTAATATCACAGAACACCACACCTAGAGCATCAGATAATTTGCCTGGTTAATCATAGTTTCAGTTCTCCTCATTTCATTTAATACATTTTACAGATGGCAAGAATGGCTTTATTTCAGGTTTCTGGGCATTTTTGAAGGGCCAATCATGTTACTTATGTGCTCTAATGAGTACAGCATGGAGAAACTTAATAGGAAATGAGACTGGGGAGAGAGCCTATGAAATACCTTTTCCTCTTGGTGGTTTGACTTCATTCTGAGGGCAGTGAAGTGCCTGAAGAATTGCTTCCAACTTCCCAACGTTATCAGTTCTTGCATCGAATGGATTTGTGTTATCCTAAGAGATGGTGCTTTTTCTTCAGGACAGTGTGGGACTGGGAGAGTAGCTGTATTTCCGGTTAAAATGTTGTCCCTCAAGGGCATATGACCGCTCCATTCACTGAATTACTAGTGGAGGAAATTACGTGTCAATTATCTTTCCAGAAAGGATCCTTTTTTATAAGTGGAGAACTCCCACTAATGTGTTTGCCATCTATTTTTCTTGTTGGGGTATTTTCTACTTCTAACCATGCATTAATGAATTCCCTGTATTTTGTGGCACAATCCCACATCTATAGGGATTAAGTAGAATTTGAGCTACCAGAGCTGCTGCTTTGATACACCATACACATGCCTTCTCCACATTCTATTTTAACTATTCATTTGGTATTTAGTGAGGTTCAACTCCTTTATCTGTGTTTCCCTTGTTAGACAGACTTGGATTTGACAGGTAAAGAAGAAAGTACCAGCTGAATCGAACATGCTGCTTGTGACCCATGAAGAGAGATCAGTAGAAAGAGGAATGTCAGGGGTAGATTTTATTAGGTAGCTCACAAACTGGTTATGATTTTTGCAGTTTTTATGTTTGATTGAACCAGTCCAAACATGCTTCGCACAGCCGTCAATCAATGGGAGCAAGTTCACAGGTATGAAAGCTATCCCCTTTAACAGCCTGACTTTGAGCTAGCAAACTCAGCAAAGTATATGTCCCTGAGTCTGAAAGAATTATGTTTTGCAGAAAGGAGGACAATTGGCAATTATTTAGAGTCACTTTGGGATGCTTGTCTTGAACATAATGTGTCCAGCTTAATTTGAATTGTCTTAAGCTCTATTCTCCTGGCTATTCATAAAGCTGAAATTTCCTTTATTGAAAAAACAGCACAAACATTAAATTTCCTGTGGGCTTTTTTTCTTTCTGGCATCAGTTTTTAAATTACAGTATTCATACTTTGCTGAATTTGAGAGAGGCAGTCTGTTGTATTAGAATGTGACTTGAAGTATATTAAGCTGATTGGATTGTTTACATCGAGACCATAAGAGTTTAGGTATGTTCTTCAATACCCATCTGGTTGTGTTAAAATTGGATCCTCAGCTGGCTACTTGCAAGCATTATTTGTTTGAAGTATGCTCTGAAAATACTGCAAACTGAGTAATTGAAATAGTAACAAACCCAAAAAACTTGTTCATGTTCATGGACAATTCAGGGAGGTGCAATGTTCCCAAAAGCACAGTTCATAGCTCCACCTGATCTCAGATAGAAGCTGCACAAGTTGGAGGAAGAGAAAAGCCACTGGCAAAAACGGACCTGGCACTCAGAACCAAGTGATGAAATGCCTTTAAAATACTGACATTAAAAGCAACCGTACACTCAGCTGAGAATGAGTTTATTCTGTGCTCCTTTGACTTCCTTAGCTTTACTACTCTATAACCCAGCTGTCATACAGACAACAGACCCATTAATTCTGCCAAATGACAGCTTCCTATTTTCACTGTAGGCTCCTAAGTATTCAGCCTCTAGTGTCAACAAGTGAGTGCTAACTTTCATCACCAGTTTTAAGCCACTCAGTTCCCAGTTAAATAAATCACCATTTTTTCACTGCACACTCTCCTTTTCCCCATCTCAACTGTTCCAAGAGTTTTTCATTGATATTTTATGTGCACGTTGGCAGAACATAACCTTATTCAGGGAAGCATTTGCACCCATGTATGTTTAAAGTGTAAAAGAACTCCCAAAACGAATGTAGCACAAGTAATTGTGAGAATCAGGGCCAATCCATGGGAAGCATTGTACTTCAAAGTTTTCTGCCTCATACTTGGTTTAAATTCTGTCTTGCTTTCATCTTTCCAAAGCATTTGAGCTGTTACTTTCCAATGCACTACGATCATGCTTAATAGATCCCTACCTCTCTAGTTTGAAGGTGCGTGCACATTATTGCTCTGAAGATGGAGCTAAAGATTTTTGTAAAGTTAGAACACACTAAACTCAAAAAAGAACTGACAAAAAGGTTCTTTAAAAAAAAAATTCTTTGTAAAGAACTAATAAATAAGACATGTTTTCCTGACTGCAGCTTACAGATTTGGACATCTGTAGCTCATTAGTTGTTGACAACTGTCATTCAGATGAATTAATTGAAAGAATTAGGTGCTTTCTAAAAGAAGGACAGACCAAAAATATAATCACTTTTCTCTGTTTCTTTTAAATGTCTTTCTGGCATTGTTACCTACTAAGCACAGAATAGCATATTGTTCCAAATCTTTTGTCTTTCTGTTTCTCTGTTCTTTCTCTTTGCATTACCTAGCACTTTGCTTCTATGCCTGAAATATCCAACTGTTTCATTCCTACCAAAGTTTTCAGTATTGGAGAGGGATGTTTTAGATCCCCAGATTTATGAAAAGGTCCTTCTGATTTTCTGTTTATTGTAGTACAGTAGTCTAGTATTTGAGTATTACATTTGGGGGTTGGACTTGATGATTTCTAAAGCCCTTCCACCCCCTACAATTCTATGATTCTGTGATTTTCTGTGTGGCATTTCTGCGCTGGACATGATGCTGTGATTTTCAAGGATATTTCCCAGTCTTTCAGCTTTTCTTTTGAAAGATTAATGCAAGCAATGTTGTCTGTAATTCCTCCAATAAATGTTCTCCAGATTTAACCACTTTACAGGCTGCTGGGAATCTGTGTTATCTTCTCTTCCTGGATATCAGGAGGGGTCACCTTAGGGAGTCTTCTGAAGTAACTGTAGAAGACGATGGATTTGAGTTTACCCGAATACAAATTCCATAAACTCCATAGTCTGTTGTTGCTAATATCATGGCAAGGAGGACTGGACAAAATATATGCAGTTTGCACAAGTGACTGTAAAATGAACATTATGCTTTGATTGCCTAACCTGTACCAAATGTTATTTTGTATAGATGTCTTTAAGTTAGTGTCAGTGCATTGAAAAACAGCACTGATACCCTACCACTACCATGCTGTACCTTTGCAAAGGAAGATGTAGTCCCATCCTACAACAAGGATTTAAATCTAGGCATCATCTCTTTTGTGTATTGCAACTCAAGTTTATTGCCAAAATCAGGCAGCTCTTTTTATGGCTGCCATTAGCAAAGGCTATAGCTTCCTATTCTGGTGTTGATCATTATACAGATGTTTTCACATCCTCTCATGATCAACTCTCCTAAGGATCAGAACCAAAATAAAATGACTGAAACTATAAGATCACCTGACACAGGGCCCTTCAGTCTACACCTTCTCCATCCACTTTGTCCATTAGGTTCTGTGAAAACTGTTTTAAGATCATAGCAAGTATTTCTTTGTAATCAGGTTCAAAACAACCTTATAATGAAGTATATTAAGTTACATAATGCTAAAGATTACAAACTCCTCAGAGAGAGAACTGTAGCTTTGTGGTATCTCTCACACAGTATAATAAAATCTCTGTTACTTAACAGAAGACAAGCTGCTGGACAATGAGCTCAAAACATCATAAAAACCCCATCCACTAAAACTTAGTGTAGCCTCTAGTGAGGTAGCCCACAGAAATAGAAAGTTAAAAACAAGGAAGAAAAATAAATGTTTCTATGATCATGCATGTATTTAACATTAAACTATGTGCAATTCAAAACCTAAAAGCATTATTTATGCATTCTCCCCCTCCAGAAATCTTGCTCCCTCCCTTTACTTATCTACAGCAACTTTCTAGCTTATTGATAAGCAGCAGTCATTCCGTGGTTCTAGTTATACGTAAGCCATTCCCAAAGCCTTCCTTCATTTCATTTAGTGGCAAGTTTTCATAGATTTAAGTTCATAATTAACTCTTACAGGTGATACTATGGGGGGAAAAAAGTACAGGCAAAAAGAAAGATTTTTGTGCACATGAAGTGAATACATGGAATTCTTACCTCTTGAGCTTCTGGTCCTCTGTTTTTACCTTGTGCAGGCAAACAAAAAGTTAGGTTACAACCAAGTTGCTCTTCAGACACTGAGATCTTCAAATTAAAAGAGTAAAAAAAATATGAAAAAATGAAAAAAAATTTAGAGAAGGATTGAATCTGAATTGGAAAAAACTTTTATGGTATATATCCTGAAAGCTCTTATGGAAATGCAGCTCTCCATAGAGCCTGCTGCCAATAATGACTGCTATTGCTCATAGTTACTCTTCATTAGAATTCATCTGAGCCCAGGAACTTGTGCCTATGCTAGAAAGCTCACTTAGGACCCAGTCTTGAATCAAGGATTCTTTGTTGTTTGCAAGTTATAGGGCATGAAGATTAGTTTTAGCAGCTTCTGTGAACATCAGTGCAACACTGCAGATTGATGTAGCTAGATGCTACTACTACAGAATATTAAACATTGATAAAAATTATTGTTCTATCATCTCTCCCTTAAATATTTGATTGTAGCAAGGAACAGAGTTGAAGCTGTCCTACATAAAGCCAATGCAGACAAGATCTAATTGAAAATAAAAAAATATTTTACCTGTCTAGGAGTTCAGAATTACACTGTGTTTATCTTTCAGTCTCAGGATAAAATTTAATATCAATTAGAAAAACAGGCTCAGACAGAAACTTAGTTAGCAAATAAATATGGTTGTGGATTGCAATGTTCCTTCATAGGAGGGGATAGTTTGACAGGGAAGCTTAGATTACATGGGAAAGTGGGAACATGAATCATTACCTATTAAGCATTGCCAAAGTTCAAACAGACTGGCTGAATAGATGAACTTGTTTAGGTCCTACAAGCAAACTGTTTCCATTCAGGAAAACCTTCCGAGATCAAGAACTTCCCAAATTTTTTCTTTGTGAAATATATCATGGATTTTTTTGCTCATTTCCCCTAGGACAAAAAAAAATCTTTTTTTTTTTCCTGTGTTTCTCAGAAGCAATATGTTCTACAAAGTATATCTCATGGACACCTCAAAACTAATTGTATTTAAAGATAATAGATATTTCTACACAGTCTGAGAAACCACACAAAACCAGAGAAAGGTAGCTTTCAGTCCAGTGATGACTGCCCTTTTTACTCATTGTCTTTGGTTAAATGAAAATTACTTGAACCTTGGCTGAATCCATTTACAGGTAATGTTTGTGCAGCACGCTGCAAAGCTGTAGCACACTTCCTCTACTTATAAACTCTAATTATCTTTATTATTTAACGCAGATGTCCAACTTGTAAAATTCTGCTTAATTTTTTTTGTGAGATACTCAGAGTTCTTCAAAGGAAATGTGCATTTTAGAATCAAAACATTTGCATTGTTAATACTATTATTTATACTTGACAGGTTAATAGGAAAGACAGTCATTAAGGTCTTTAAGATGATGAACTTTTCTTCCATATACTGAGACCTTACTTCAGTTTTGGTAATTTTTTTCTTTTCTTTAAAGCAAAGTAGCATTTCTCAAACAGTTTTGCCTAATGTGTCCTTGCAAAGAGGTCAAAAGCATAATTAATATAATCAGAAATAGCACAGCAGAATTCTCTGCCTGTTCTCCATAAGAACACATCCTACAGTTTAGTACACATGACAGATACTGTCATGTACTTAGCACTAGGTACGAGCCAAAGTGCTTTTCTAGCTTAAGGTCAAAGCTTTCAGCATTCTGCTTCTGCCAGACTTCTAGTTTGTAACAGATTAAAAGTGTTTTAAGTGTTTTTATTTAATTTCACATGCCCCAAACAGCAACAACTTTGGGCCATTTGGCCTGGCAAGGCTTGGTTAAACCACAAAGGAAGGAAACGTGTAACTGAACCAGGTCTGCCTCCCTTCTAAGCCAGGTAGTGATCTCAACAGTGCGTTTAGCTGCGTGAAAAAACATTCCCACTAATCATACATTGGGGCTATTGCTGAGGATGTCAGGTCCACAGGATCCTAGGTGTTGGAGGTTAGTAGTAGGGATTCTGAATAACCTTGATAACTGGATCAAATCTATGCTCCACTATTCAGGATTGCTTGATTTTTTCAAGCCTACCATTGCAATGAAAGGAATTGAAAATATGAAAATGCAAGATCACTTAAATCTTGTATGCTCAGCCCTGACAAGCAGGCATGCCTCTGTGTGCTTCCTGCCTCCCAGCAGGAGCTGGGAGAGGCCTTCCATCTGGAGGTCTTTAGTCTCTTTCCTGCTCACTGCTATTTTTGCGATGGCTCCCAGAAATTCCAGCGGCATCAGGAGTTTAACCATATTTTCTGCTTCCTAAATCTTTCTCTGCTTGTTCTGAGGAATTATACTTGAGGAATTATATTTGATCTGCTTAGTGGTTATAAGCCTTAGAAAACAGGATCATTCCTGAAGTTGTCAGTTTGCTTACTAAAAAATCATTTCTCAGCACAACCTTGACCAGTGGCACATGGGAGTGACGCAGAATCATGCTTTCTCAAATCTGCCTGCTCTCTAGCAGACACTGTTGTGCGAAGGTCCATCATTTTATTTGCAGAATATATGGCTGAAGCCTTGTATTGTAGCATGTTTGGTACAAGACCAACAAAACTCTGCACTGATATAGGATAGGATTTATGTTTTTAAAACAATTGAGACTATTATTGATCATCATTTCATATTTAATATGATTCTTTTTTCAACAGTGAAAAAGACCTTTCTAACAGCTTCACATTATAAAGAAACATCATGAAAGAGGCTTCTCCAGTTCCTGGGGCCAGTGGGAGGGAGCAGGGACAGGCTAAAGGGACCACATGACAAAATTAATTTGCAGTCCAATTTAATATGGCTGGAGGTAAATACCACCTTTATGAACTGCAGGTGGCCCAACCGGCTGCATTGTGATAGCTTCAGCTCCACAGGCTCCTTGGGGAAAGCAGAGAGATTCTACAAGCTGCAAAGGACTGTGTATGCTTAAGGTAATCAGAGGTTGTGAGCATTTAGATGTGGTTTGTACATCCTTGGCAAACTTTATTACAAAGTAAGATATAGGAGGATATTCGTAAGCTTGAAAATGCAAATACAAATACCTCTGGTCTACTTTGGGATATAGAAGTTAAGAGAGAATGCTGCTAGAAATATCTGGTCTGAAAGTCATCCAGTCTTATCCATAGTGTCCCAGAGATGAAAGGTTTACATCCAGTGTAGTTCATTGTCCACATTATTTGTTAAAAATTCAGTATAATCAAGCTTGTTTCTTGGTGACTTCATTTTCAATCTGCTGTTATGATTTTTCCTGTTAGCTGAAAGAGCAGCTCAGTATCAGATTTGGAGCCATAAGGTGAAAATTGTGGTCACCCACTTCTCTGTCCTCTCTGAGGAACTTCCAGCTCACTTGTCTGAGCACAGCAGCAGTGTCCAGCGTCTTTCCTCTTAGCTCACAGGCCCCAAACATTTTGACCTTACTCCTGTCTGATCACAGTCTGCTCCTGACCTTTCCACTGCAAAAGTCTCAAGAGCAGTCCACTCAAATTTTGAAGAAAACCTGGCCCTTGATAGTTCTCCTTTGAGACTGATTGCTCATTCTTATGATTGGATTTGAACCTATGTTCCTCAGATATACTCCTCTTAACATTTGTAAGCAGGAAAAACAAATGTACAGAATTACCACAGCCTTGCAACAGTCACTGCAATGAATTACAAACAAATTTTATGGCAAAATGCAGGCAGCATCATCCCTGATATCATTTTAGCTGGAAGTCTGAAAGGCATTCTTATTGAATGTGGATCTTGCGATGGTCAAATGCTAATATGTTATAAAACACACATTTTTTTCACTGAACAATTCAGGTTTTGTTTTTTTTTTTTTAAACTCACTCATATATCTGCCTTTCAGTATAACTGCTTTGTTTCCTTTCTGAAAGAGGATTTGCAAGGTACTCCTCAGCTTTCAAGAGGGATGTACTGTTACTGTTAGTTCTATGTCTGCCTATCTACCATGTGTCGACAGGGTGATTTTGTTTTCTGGGGTGAGCTGCCTCACTTGTCCCATACTAAGGTGAACTGATCATTTTAGACAATCCAAATGCTGAAAGTTTTGAACCATTTCAATTAATATGGTTTTGATATTTATCTTTGACTGGAAAGATAGTAGAAATACAAGAGAAAAGCAGCAGTTAACCACCACTGTGTTATCAGCAACTCTGAGAATGTTTCCGGAACTTTTACCAGCTCTTCAGCATTGGTGATCTATTGCTCTTGTGGTCATGGGGTACCTTCATATGCTTACTCTTGTCCATTAGCTCCCTATTAATTTTCCATATTTTTCCATTCTGCTCCACTAGGAGACAACTGGTCAGCAAGAAGCTCTGGTTAGTAAGGAAGCTGTGCATGTCTTACAGTGCACTTTTTTTTCAGCAAACCCTTCCCTAGACTTAGCAGCTGTCACTGATACAGAGATTTGGAAGTTTCCTGCACATACAGGTATGATATAAAAGATATCCTATGAAAGGAACAAAATAAGAAAGAAAGCTGAATTTCCAGATGCTATTTTCAGATGAGATTCTGGTTGCAAGCACATATGCAGTCCATACAGAAAATTACTGTTCCAGCCCAGGAACAAGAAAAATAGTGCAAATGATGCCTCTTTTAAAATCAGCTAAAGGTTGAGAAGGCAATCATTAAGCATTGAGAATTACAAGCATTCTGCAGATATGCTGTATTCAAGACAGAATCATTTTTAGGTTCTTTAAAAAAAAAAAAAAGCAGAGAGAAGCAAGTCAGAAGTGCTGAGAGTTACTTTGGCTTTGCTTTTAGAAAAATGAAAAGTAAATGCGTGAAATTATAATAACACGCTATACTATAAAAAACAAATAAACTGATTTCAGCTCATCTGCTGAAGCACTTGGTAAAATATCTGAATAGAAGTCAAAAATTCTGTGAGATGCAAGTGAAAATGAGTGCCTCACTGATCTTCATGCGTGGGAGAAACCAGTAACATTTGACACAGAAAGAAAAATTATAGTGCTCCTTTCTGGAAATGTTTCTCCTATGGTGACAGTGTTGACATTCTACAGAGAATAGCTAAAGTTTCTATTTATGCATTAGAAGGAGTGGGTCCCACATTGCAAATCTCTATTTTTTTTATTTTTTTTTTAAATCTTAGCTATCATTTTTGGGAGCACTGATTTTTTATGAGTTGTGTTTTTATTTCCTGGCTGATTTTGATATCTCAGATCAAATGTCTCAAGTCTTTTTAGGATAGAAAGGAAAATACGAAGAATCAATATCTGCTATTTCAGCAATGTTTAAGTAAGAGCAGGATGAACAAGAGAAGAACAAGAACAGGATTCCACCCTGGAGATCTTTTTGGTTAGAGAAATTTGAGCCTATCCAACTTAAAATTTTAGTTATAAGTAAAGTACCCTGTCTTTCTCTTCTTCAAGATCTGGAGAGAAATCTGTGTCACTACAAAATCTCTTTGCTGCTGAAATCTACAGGAGCTGTTCTGCAGGAACATTATAGTATTCAATAAAGTTATCATTACATCTGAATTTCTTCTGGTTATTATGTATTGTCATTCTCCTTTGCTTATTGTTTTCACCCTGCAGTAAGGGAAAGAGCTGTCATAGAAGAAGTGTAGGAAACTAACTGGGAATTATTCAGAGTGTGATTAATTAACTGTAATTTACTTTCTGACATTTTTGAAAAGAACA
Organism: Numida meleagris; assembly: GCF_002078875.1. Classification (NCBI taxonomy): domain Eukaryota; kingdom Metazoa; phylum Chordata; class Aves; order Galliformes; family Numididae; genus Numida; species Numida meleagris. The sequence continues at coordinate 79,535,204 of NC_034410.1, forward strand.
AATGCTTTCCTACAAAACTAAAGTTGCTGAATTTAATTTTATCAAAGTTGCTTTCTTCTGAACATAGATGTTTCAATTTCCTGATTTTTATTTAGCACACAATCACAATCAACTATCTATAATCTCTTTGCCACATTCACTGCTATGTTATGTGAGTTAAATGCTAGTGTAAGTCAGAGAAATAAAGAGAAAAAATCTAATGACTTAAACATATGAAATTGTAATTAAATCCTATAATGTATTCCCCATATATTTTGATTCTAAGGGTTGTGAAAGTCGTGTAATGTGAATTAAGAAAATAATATAATATGGCATTATTTTATGGGTTTTAAATATAAAGAAATATAATAAATTATAAGTATAGAAGGATCTTAAATTCTGTGCTTATACTTATTGAGTTTATATATGTGAAAAATATCAGAGACAAACCACCAAATGCTATTTGCAATGCATATTCTTAAAAATTAGCTAAACTTGTGTGATCATTGTTTTCCTGTGGTTAATTCTGTAGCTGTCTGAACTTCTGTCAGGGAGAGTAGATTCTGTTAGCTCAAATTGGATGAAAAAAAAAAAGCATTCAAGCTATTGGAAAGAAATAAAATGGATAGGACAAGGTATCTTTCTTCCAGTAAAGTTTTTTAGTGTAAGAGGTGAATTCTTCCTGTGGAGAACATTATTGTCACATAACAACTAGAATTATATAAATAAATGCTTATTTTGTCTCCCTCTAGTTTGGTACTGTTTACTTTATGGTTGGTCTACTTTCATCAAAAGTCATTATGTAAATATCTGTGAATTTTGTATTTAAACATTTCTTGCTTTACCAGTCAACTACATATTCCTTTTCCTGGATGTCCAAGGATATCAAGGATGTAATTAGCCCAAGTCTTGCCATGTTCTCAGACAGTTTAAAACATTGGATTTTAATCTATTTTTGTCTTATACATGTGAGCACTAAAAGCAGATGTTCAAAATGTGTATAAGGAAGTATTTGTGGACTGACACATTTGTTAAGAGAAGTGGGAATAGTTATTACTAAGATTTTTCAAACTTATTCAACATGGGGCTGTGTTGCCTTGCATCACAGTGAATGTAATTAAAAGAAATGCACACTAGGGTAGTAATTTCATTGTTAAAACTGGAAGCAAGGAATAGCAGATCAGTAAACATGAAAAGTCAGGCAGAACACTACTGAATGAAACAACTGACTAATAAACTGGCCAGCCCACCTGGCAGTACATATGTCTCTTTTTTCAGGTGCTGCAATTAAACTGCTCACAAAAGCCTGCTTGTCAGATGGCAAACTGTTCCTAACGAAGGCAAAAATGAAACAGAAGAAAAATTTAAAGTCACAAGCTTTTCTTGGTTATAAAAATGCTTGTGTGTATGTTGTCAATTCATCACTATGAAGCTCAAGGAAGACACTCAAAATTTGAAACGCCGAAAAACAGTGACCCCTCTGCTTGTTGGTATGAGAATAGGGAAATAAGCAGGAATGAAAGTCAATGTCATATCAACTCTCTTAAGGTATCAGCTTGTGTGCATGCTCTTATAATGTGCAAGGAGCACACAGAAATACTGCAGGGAAATACCAGAAGACCAGTGGTCCTGCCGTTGGTGTTTGGCATTACTTAAAGTTAGTAATGGTAATTAAACCTATTTCTAGCTTGAAAACCAGCAAAGAATAACTGAAACATTACAAGTTCCTTGTTTGGAAACAGTTTATACTTTGCATATGTGTCTAATGAAGAGCTATTTTGCATTGAAATACAGTGGCACAGACTTGGTTTAAGAAGAAAGTGTCACTTTTTTAATAGTTGATGTATCACAAAAAATTATCTCTAATGGATAACACATTTCTTGTAATATTGCTGTATTTATCTTGCTTTGGTATGGGTAAATCTCAGGAAGGTAGCAATTCTGAGAGAAAAAAATACATGAACATCAGAAAATGAAAGCTGCAATGTTGTGGTTTTTTTTTTTTTCCTATGCAAAATTGAGTAACAAGATATGGGTACACCATACTTGCAAAAAAGTCTCTAATGTGAAAATTAAATTATACATGAGTAACTCATCCTTGTTATAATCACAAAACAGCATACGTTAGAGGCATTTCAGTTACATTGCTACAGCTTGTCAATGGTTCTGAGAACTCTCTTAAGAATTTAGGGTAAGAATAAATAGATATCATATGATCACAACTCTATTTCTTCAGAATTGTACAATAAAAGCCACATAGGTAATTATTTTCAAAGGAAAACAGAATTGGGCAATACAGTATGTAACTCTTCATCCTTGTTAAACCTGACAGTTGCTGTCACTGGGTCACATACAGTTCTTATGCTTTTGTCAGCCCTACATTTTGTAGCTTTTTGATGCACAGCTCAAATAGAGCCATTTTAATAAAGCTCTAGTATGTGTGTGTTGTATTTTAAGGAAAACTACTGTTCATGAAAAAGGGATAGGGAGGGGAATCTTCCCCAGTAAAGAAGATCAAATCTCCAGTATTTTATCTTCATTGCTGGCCTGTGTTCAAAGTTTTGATAATGATGGTGCAGTAAAAAAGCAATTACTAAACATGCAGGTGCTCATTTAGAAGAGGAGGGAAAGAGGAGTACTGCCCTCTCTTTTAAAGTCAGTACTTCTTAGTTTTTTAATTTTGCTACTTAAATTGTTCTCTCAGTCTCTCTCAGTAGTTAACAATTTCTGGATGACCTCTGCATGCCTTTATTTTAACCCAGTTATTACCAGTCAGCCAGCTAGCTCCATTAAGTGGGTAGTGGCTTTGTCATTTAAAGCTTTCGTGACTTTTTCAATTTTTCTCAAGTCTCCCTCTCTCAAAAGGCAACGGCACATACTCTCTGAAAAGTCTTCTGGGTGAGAATAAAAGCAGTGTTCCCTCAGTAGCACCAGACCAGTTCTCTACATAGATTTGGTTTGTAGCCAGACTACCATCCTACCTTCTATATTTGGCCCCTTCCGTCTCTAGCAGGACATTGCCATCCACCTGCAAAGTGATACTTAGAAAGGGACACCTGAAGTCCTACACAGGCACTCTCTTCAGTTAGGCTTCATGAATTGTAATTCAGGTGTCTTGCTGACCTCCTTTTAATAATGCTACTAAAATAGCTCTGAAACACAGGCTTGGAGGATGAGCAAACTTGAGAAACCAGGAATATATTAAATCTAGCTAAAAACATAGACCTCTTTGTTGTTTGTGTTGTGTCATTTACCAGATGCTTAAAGGACTATCATACCTTCCAGTAGCCAGATTCCCATAGAGTCTATCACGGATGCTGCTGTTATGTGTTATACAGCTGTTACATCATCTTCTACTAATGATGTCATGACATGGGCTGTGTCTTGTTCGGAAATCACTGCAGAAGCAGCACAACGTTCATAGCCACCATCGCTACAGCTCTCTAGCTGCCACTTGCTCCTCAAAGGATATTGCTAGTGTTTAGAGTATGTCCTGGATGCCTTGTGCTACGACAGCAAAAAGAAAATCTCTCCAATTCAGTATAAGATGCAGAAAATAGGATATTCACAACACATTCTTGCAGTCCTCCTTTTTATTCCTTCTTAGAGCCATGAACTGGCAGCTCTCTAATAGTTTCTTACTGATGATAAATCCTGTCAGGGCACTGCTCAATCTTGCAGCTACCGTTCCTCTTCCAAGAGACATCCTCTTCTCTCAGCTGTTGCCAATCTGTTAGCTAGTTGCAAGCATCAACACTGCTGCTCAGAGCTTAATGTCTGTTTTGGGTGAAACATATAATGCCATTGTGAGACTGATCTTGGCTTTGTAAAGATATTTTTCCTATTTAAGAACGGCAGATATGTCCTTTCAGAAAGGTGCAATCGGTGTTTCTTTTTGTGGCTGAAGAATTTGAATGTAACATCGACAACTCCGAGCTACAGACCAAGAAAAATGATGCTACTGGTTGCTAGAGGATCAGCATAGGCTGACTTTAAACCAAGTTGATGTATTATTTTACTGCTAATGCTGCCTATCTGGTAAAGGATAACTTTTCCTCAAAGGCAAAATAAATAGTTCAAGCAATCCATTATCTTTGCTTTTGTTTCTTGAATGGGCAGCTTTTGACTACAGTCTAACATTAACTCAAAATAGTTTGTGAGGGGTTGCCACACTTTTGGAAACACTAGGCTGCTCTCAACCTCCAAAAGCTGAGAGCTAAGCTCTCAGCTCAATTTCCTTTTTAATACTTCTAGAGATTGCTTTTAATCCATTTGAAATTTTGAATTTCCACTGTCCAAGTTTTGCTTCCTAAAGAAATTGACTAAATTTCCTTGAAATTTTGAAGTCTGTTCTGAACATTAACAGCAGCTGTTATTGGTTTTGGATCTACATTGCTGTAATATTTTATTACCCATAGCAGTTGAGTTTCATTTGCTGTATTTTCTTTTGCTGATGGAATAGTTTGTTGCACACTCTGGTAAATTATCACAACTTCTTTCTCTACTGCACGAGTATTATCCTGCTCTGGTATCTTGTTAGTCTTTCCTTCCTGAATCAGCCTCAGAAAGTGGTCATTAGGAAGGGGAAATTTTACTGATTCTGTATTCTTCCTAGAGACAGCAAATCTGCAAATGCGTGTTGAAACATGTAACTGTGCTCTGGATTTTTGTTGTTCCTTGATCATCAGCAGTCTGCAGCAATTCCATCAGAGTAGGGAAATACACAGTCAGAAGAGCCTGCTTTGCTAGGAATCCAAAAGAGATTGCATTCTTTAAAAGCCAGCTTTCAATCTCCTTCATTTCTTTCTCCCATTCAGTAGTACTTACAAGCCCTGTTAATGATCCTGGAAAAACTGGCAGACTGTGCTGCCCGTTCAAGAATGAGGCTTTGCTCTACTGAAGCCCCTCTATTAAATCGAGTTTCTATTTGTTCTGTAGCTAAATCACAGCCTGAGCATTGTGCTTTGTAACTGTTTATTATGTATGCAGTTTGCTCTGAAGAAGCTCAACTGACTCTTAGAGGAAAAGCTCTAATTTCCATGCTTGCATCTTGTTAATGTAAGCATACATTCAAAGTGACATTAAAACCATCATTTGACAGTGTTAAGTGTGTCAGTATGAGTGTCTTTGCACAAAAGTGATTAAACTCCTGTCCTCACTCCTTGCCTGTACTTATGACTGATGAGTGATTTGACATGGGATTTATGTCCTTTTAGGAACTGAACTGAGCTAATGGATTGATTTCAGCAGGTTAACAACCGTGTAGCTGTTGGCAGGTACTACTATTCTATTCTCTCACCCTGTGGTTGACAGGAACCAGAAAAAAAGAGGAGAAAAAAGTTGCAACTGAAAACTGCTTTTCAGTTGGACTCATACCATAAACTTGTTAGGGATTTTAATGCTGGCTGATGTGCTGGTAAGACTAACATCTGCCTTGTCAAACTGTGAAAGAAATCTAGTGATTTTAATATATTCTGCTTTTTGGGGGGGAATCCAGTGATACAGTTCTGGGCATGCAACATTGTAGTGTCAAAGAGGTATTTGTCCAAATTCAGCTAAATTGATGCCCGATCATGTCCCTGCGGGCTCCCCATGGAAGACATCAGTACAAAGAGGTCAGATACTTCCTACCAGTCATCCATATCAGGCTGAACTGTCAGTGTTCTCAGTCTTTTATGTAAGATTCCAAATTGAATGTGACCATACGTTAAATTTTCTTGATCAAACCTGACTCAGTCAGAGCAGGAGGAAACCTTACTGAATTCAGCCACACAAAATCACACCATGTAGCCTCCTGCAGCTGTCTCCTTCTGAGTCTCGTGCTGGATTCTGGTCTTAGTTTCCCTGCAGAAGACTGTTCAGATTTCTGAAGAGTATTTTTGACCGATCCAACACTTTTTTAAAACAATAGATATTATATTTTATGCATGTGTGGCTACTAATATTTGGAATTTTTTTCAAGGTGACTCCCATTTGGGCAGAAGTGTGAGGGCCCTGGGGGTGTGTATGCTCACACTGCAGAACGGCTTGTGTCTATTTTAACTGTGGCAACTTTGTGAAAGGCAAACAGACAAGCAAGTTATTAGCTATGGAGAGTTGAAAAGGTAGGATTTCTTACTTAATGCTAACTAAGATGAGTTACTGTTTCTACAAAAACCTCTGGAGGCAATGTGCTCTCTCGGAAGTGGTGAGTCAGACAATTAGGTTCACAATAAGTCTGTATTTAAAAAAAATACCTTTTATCTGTTCCAGGTATGTTCAAGGAATGTGAGTACGTAATTTGCTGGCTGCCTCTGTGTGGTGCAAACACCTACCCTCCAGCAGTGGTAACAAGTTTTCTTACAGTGCTTGTTACCATTCCCTTTTTATCTCACTTGGATAATCACTTTGTTAAACAATGACTTTATCCTCACTTTCAAAATCCTCAGCTATGAAAGGAGGAAAATGTTTTAAAATAAATTGAATGTCTTTTGGAGCTGGAATAAAAAAGGTTTGGGGGAGGGATGTTTGGCTACTGGGTAATTCTGCTATCCACAGCTGACATTTATTAAAGCCTTCAAGCCACTTGTGCAAAAAGTCTGTAGAGGTCTGTCTGTGCTTGTGGTGAACCTTCAATCAGTCCTATAAGCTTTTGTTCCTGAAGTGAATCAATACAGAAAGAGTTATTTTCAAAAGGGCTAAGTCATCTGCATTCTATTTGCGTTTAGAACATTATTTCAGCTTCTTTCCCACAGAGCAAATATCAGCAGCAGCAAGACCACATCTTTTCATATCTACACAGGGAAAAGGACAGTTTAGTACTTTGGTAAAGATATAAAGATATTATTGCTTTACCTGTTTGAAGATTTAAAAAAAATCTTCCTGACAAAAATACAAAAGAAAGAAGATGGGACTAGTACTCTTTGAATCGATGTAGTGTTATCCATTTCAGAAGAGACTGCAAGGCAAACCTTCAGGAGGACAAATTCTGTGAAATAACATAAGAAATATGTTGGCTTTTAAAAAATGAAAAAAATCCCCTTACTCTAAGCTTGAATTAGCCCAATACAGAAACTGATAATATGGTACAGTACCTAACACAGAACATTTTTGCCACTTCTAACTGGATGGACACCTAGGGATTTGACAATGGCAGAAAATATTTTTTTTGAAACATTTGCTCAGATATAAGGGAGAACATAAATATAACTATTTTTTTTAAAAAAAAAAAAAAAAAAACAAGACTGCTTATGCAGCTAGGCATTACTCGTATGCATATCTATATAAGGTAGATTTTGAAACTGATAATAATCAGAAGATCATTTATATGAACACATTCTTTATTACACTGCTAAGAACCTAATCCCACTTAAAACAAATCTGCGGGCAGGTTTACTGATTTTCATTGATAACGTAATATCTGTGGATTGTTTATTCCAACAGACATAGCTCAAAGTTAGTAATTTATAATATGTCAATAGCTGACAAAGCATAATCTTCATATAAATATTTTTTTTCCAGAGGATAATTCTTTTATTATTACATTGGGTGATTTTTCTAAGTTGCCATTACAGTGTTAATTCTGATTATCACATCACATCAGGTTGGATGCTGCCTAGGGAGGGAGGTGTGTAGGTGTGGCACTGAGGGACATGGGTTAGTGGGCAATTTTGGTAGTAGGTGGCCAGTTGGAATAGATGACCTTGGTGGTCTTTTCCAACCTTAATGATTCTATAATTTTCAGTGGTATAAATGAGAACTGAGTTGGTACAAAAATTTTTCTTATTTGGATTATCTGATTTGGATTAAAGAAGAGTGGACATGAATGAAAATGCGGTAAAAGTAGGAAAAGAATTGTAGGATTCAGCATTTTGTATTAATGCATAAAGTTTCCTTGAAAATTCCATTCTGTGTGGTTTAATAATTATCTAAAATAGGGTTCTTTGAAATGAGGATGAAAACTAAGTCTTTTTATAGCCACAATTGCAGAAGGTTTCAGAATATCACATTCATATCGCAGAACACCTTCTTTGAGACAAAGAAGAGAATATAATTGCAGAGCAGAGATGTAGCAGTCCTTTGCAGAAGTTGTGGAGGAAGCTCCATCCTGAAGCTAATGCACACAGCAAGTGACAGTGACATTCTGGGAAGTCCTGAAATAGCATACAGTCACTTTCTCTTCAGTTGGAGGAACATACACATTTATATCTTTTAAGTCTATTGAGGAAAGAATAGTGTTTTAAAGTTTAAGATCAACAGAGCTGGGTTCCAGTCAACGTGGCATATGTTGAGAATTGCCCAGTTTGGTGTTTTACTCAGACAACCATTCATCCTATACTACAGCTTTATTCTACAGTAATTTTTAGTGTAGAAATATTTTTCCTAGGTTGACCTGTTGGCTTTATAAGACTGGAGAATTTCTGTGTTGAGATTAAATTCTACGATACATCTTATAGACATAAAATAAATGAAACAATTAGTGGAATTCTTTATGTGTTCTGGCTGTGGAACTCAAAAGTATCTAACACTTCTATTGTAGATAAAGCAATAGGAAGATCTTCTGCAGAAAGATATCGACTAGTCCTTGACTATGACTCCCTATATTGAAAGGGCAAATGGGTATCTCCATTTTACAGTAAAAGTGCTAAGAATGAAGAAAAAAATTCATCATTCTTTCTGCATTAAGAATACAATGTATAGAAAATTTCAGAACTCAGTTTAGCTATAAGCAAGTTTTTCCAACAATTATTTTATTTGTATGTAAAGCAAACAAAGCCTAGACAAATGTTAGGAAAAATAAAATCTCTTGTTAAAAGTTTTGTAGTCTACTGGCTTTTCAGAATCATAAGACTCACAGTGTCAAATTAACCCACTGAATTGCTTCATTCTGAGAGTATAATTAATTTTTCTTTCATGTGTAGAATGTATGACTTGCTTGAGCTTGCATTGAATATGTATTTCTTAATTGGTTTAAAACTGCCAAAATATACAGAAGAAATATACAGCAGCCTGAAGAGCCATGCAGTGGAAATCTTCCTCCTCCATTTGCTTTATCAGACATATATCAATTACTTATCAGGTAGAAGGTGCAATATCTTTTTAGGTCGTTGAATCTATGGATAATTGTGTCTGGCATTTCTGCTTGCAGAACGGTATTGCAAGAACTTCCTAGTATTCATTTACAAAAGATGACTCACTGACTAACTCCCAATTTAGCTTTGGACAAATGAGGTGTGTGCCCTGAGACATAAATACCAGAGTAACATTCAGAAATCTTAAAAAGTATCAGAGTAATTCTTAAAACAAAAGAATACTATTGCTATAGTTACAGCTGTATGCCATTTTCTGTTATCTTTATGGTAAACCATTCATCTCCAAAATTTCAGTTGGAGCTCAAGACAAATTCAATTAATCTGAGGTAGTCAGCCTCTCTCACCATATTATGTGTTCTTTATTTCACAGGGCAGAAATATGTTCTGACTTTACTAGCAGTCTGAGAGATTTTTTGCACTTTCATAAAGATGCAGAAAATGGAAGGCAGGCCCAAGCTTAGTTTAGTGGGCTCAGCTGGCTGGAGGTTGTGAAAAATTGTCCAAAAATTCTCAGAACAAAGCTTTGCTATGCTAAGAGCACTCTCCACTTCTGTTCTCTGCATCCACTATGAAGCGTGTAGGATGACAGGTATCAGCAGTCCAAATTAAATGGTGACATTCTGCTCTCATCAGTTCTGATATCTGTGGGAACTGCTTGCACTAGAAATGGTAGAGTTTTCTTTCAGATTAAACACTTGGGAGCAGAATTTGTACATAATTGCTTAATACACTTGCTATTACAGGGACAGTTTTATATTAAGCAGGAAGAATGTTTCTCAGCCTGTGAAAAACCCAGAATTGAGACTTCTGTTTGCCGTAGGAAACACAGTGCTCAGGGAAATAGCCAGAAATCAAACGCTATGCCAGATTTTTATCAACTGCAATGAATTGCAGAGGCAAAGGACAGTGTGGTCCAGATAAATGTTTCTTTGTGTGTGTAGCAGAAATGCTAAGTCACAGCCCTACACAATAATTGAACACCTAGTGGGAAGGCAGGGCCAACCCAGGGGAGCTCAGGTGCATGCAATGTATCTGAGTGTCCAGAAGGGGTGGATCCAGGATCCACCCCTTCCCAGACCTCATTTAACGGTTGGCAGTGGAGGTAAGGATCTCTTGTTGGGGGTTCCTGTGTACCTGAAGCTTTCTGAAGGTAAGCAATGTCTTTCCTTTGATTCTGTGCCTACTGCTGTCATTTTTGAGTGTATTTTTACTTGCTGTAGCCTAGGACTTTACTACTACTCTGTCATTGCTGTGCTTTCTGTTGTGTTATAATGTGTGAGTTAGTTGCTAATAGCATTGAGTCAAAGTATCCAAGAGGACTCAGTTCGGTGCTTTACAGCTGAAGACAAAGGCTAAAGTTGAGTCTTGTCATCTTGAGTAAGGTAGGATCCTGCTTTTTCATTTTTATTTGGTCAGGTAACCTTACCTGTCCTGAGCATCCCTGCTGAAGCATGTTTCTGTTTTCTATGCACCTGGTTAAATAAATTAGTAGGTATAGACAGCATGTGTGCTGTTTGGTGCATAGAAGTAAAGAGCATCCTGAGATCTGTTACCTGTTTCCCTATCCAGCTGATATAGCACTCCATGCAAAAGCAAGTAAAAAATAACAGAGGGCCTGTACTGTTGGCAGTTATGCTGGAAAGTCTCTCAAGTGGATGAGGTTGAGGTGAGAGGGACATTGCATCAGGTTAGTCTCCACTTGGTCTACAAGGCAGGCTGATCTCCTGTCTTGAAGAATTTAATATAATGGCATAGGACTAACTTCTGCTCATACTGAAGCTAGCAAGCAGCTGTTGCAGAGCTATGTAGAGACAGCTCAGGAAAGCTCTGGTTGGCAGTCCTGAGAGGAGATCTGGATGGGTTTGCAAGGGCTGACTGCTGAGTATAATATGTGAAATTTACTGCTGTAAGTTACAAAAACCTCAAGGCTATATATGTATGCAAGCGGAAAGTTTGTTCAAGTTTCAGTGCAGCAGGTACTGTGTATAAAAATAATGGAATTAATGTGTGGTCATGCTTCATATTGTAGTTAATCCTTCCTGACAACTGAGTGCTTTGGAGACAGAAGTGCTTTATTTCCAGAGTAGACTGAAAATCTGCTACAGACTTTTAAGCTTTTTATAAAAATCAAGATGTGTTAGAGACAGTAGCAGAAGCAAACGCTCTTAGTGAGACACTGAGATATTGTGCATACTGTGCTATTGTTGTGGTGTAGGTTTACAAAACTCAGAGCTGTTAGAGTATTTGATAGAAATAGATATGAAGCAGTTTCAGAATTCATCCTGTTTGAAATCTGATGCCATGATGGATTTTTTTGAGGGTGGACTCTAAATTCAGTTTGCTATAGTAATAGTCAGGTCTGAACTACTTGAGCAGAATGGAGAGAACAGGTACCAACACTTAGCACAAAGGCCTCCAAAAGTCTATGCCATGCACTTCCCCTGGGCAGCCTGATATAGTGGTTGGCAGTCCTGCCTATGGAATAAGGTTTGGAATTAGATTATCTTTAAGGTCACTTCCAACCTAATCCATTCTGTTTTTCTATAATTCCGTTCTATGACTATCCCTATAACAACTGCTTGTTATAAACACTTATTCCTTTAAATACAGAGTTTCATTTTGTATTTGCTTTTGTTTAGCTCAGTGGAGCAGTACAAATGCATGAGTTGATCCCAGACATTAGAGCTTGAAAATGCAAATTATGTAAGAAGGTCACAGAAATCATAGATTTTTTTAAAAAATGCATTTATATATCTTTATATTTACTCTCTCTATATATTTGTGAGTGCAGTGTTTTGCATAAGGAACCAGAGGTAGTTGTAGGCATAGAGGCATGTGTAAATACACTTTAGTCTTCCTAATCTCCTCCCATCCCAATAGGGAATCATCACCTCATTGTAACTTCACAGCTGGCTCCCAACTAAACTCCAGGACTACATGGAATAATTCCATCACATTGTATGTTTAAGCAATAGGCTAGAAAACAAATGTGATCTTTGTGCAGACTGTTACAGCCAGAGAGCAGCTAGGTATGGACCTCAGTAGCTAGGAACTGCCCAACCATCCCCAAAACAGGTAAGCAGAATCATAGAAATCAGCAAGGTTGGAAAAGACCTGGAAGATCATCCAGTCCAACTGGTTCCAGTCCAGAACTTAGCCAGGACCAACCACAACTTCAGTTCTTAAGAAAATACCATGGAAGTGAAGGCAAGCCAGGGAACTAAACCACAATTTAAGATCAGATGAAGTGATCGCTAGGGAAGGCTACAGTGAAAGACTGAGACTAAGCCAACAGATCAGTACCTTAGTCAGGATTAACCAGCTCTAGGACTACAGATTGATATCATACCTAAACTAGCATCAGATCTCATCTAATGTAAATCACTTAGAGTTTTACTCCCTGGCTGAACTTAAATAAAGCTCCTGAGCAGATGGATGTAGGGGAGACCCCAGATGAGGCTGGTTGGGGCTATCTCAGCTCATCTGTGTGCCCCCTTGGCCCAATTATCATGCTGATTATTTGTAATAAAAAAAGCTCTAAACTGCAGCAACTCAAGTTACTAGTGTCAGCTGGAGAGCTATTTTGGCCTCTTGTTTTTGCAACCTCTGAGTTGTGTGGCTGTGGGTAGCCTTCACCTGGTATCAGTCAGCTGGGAGCAGCTGGAGTGAGTAGGGTGGTAGCACTGGCAGGGAGAATGCTCCTGTCAGGCCTTCAGGTGCCACTGGGGGGGTGATTAGCAGCTATTTACAGCTGTGTGTCTGTCCTTAACGTCTCATGCTCTCAGGGTGAAGGGAGCTTAAAGCATATGTGTTATGTTCTTAATGTGTATTTCTTGTTATTTTTACAGCTCAAGCCTGGTGGCCACTGACAGGTCCTAACTGCAGTGATCTGCCTCACTTGTGGCTGCCCTCTGCCTGCTCTCTGTGCTCCTGCTCATATGATTTATCAATAATGCTCTCTTCTGTTTTCATTTTTTTCTTATTTCTAATGCTTTATGGGCTAAATCCATAAGTTTTCCTACTTATGTTTTTGTTCATTATTTATTTTGAACACTGCATTAGAATTGGAGCCTTCTGTGTTGGACCCATGAGGATTAAACTCAACGGTTTAATCAAACAATATGAACATGCTAAAAGCACAGAATTTTCATGGACAGCATGCTTTCCCACTGAGTTGTTGATGAGCTTTCAGTAATTAGATCCCAAAGGAAATTGTAGATTTGTGAAACATCTCAACTTTATATGAATTGTTAATGAAAAAAAGTTTTATTTTTAATGTGAGAGCTGCTCTGAAAGTAATGCCTCCTACTTTATGATGTTAGGCCACAATGTCAGAGATGGATGTTGGTGGTATGGCAGCAGAGGATGAACCTTCCCACCAGCATTCCATTATGTTTTGTTGCTGTGTGACAGATGGCAGCAGCAAGACAGTGTGATAGAATGGAATCTGACATGAAAGTGTGTATGAAACGTAAGTGTGTAATTGAATTCCTTCATGCAGGAAAAAATGGCATCCACTGACATTCATTGATGTTTGCAGAATGTTTATGCAGGCCCAGCAGTGGATGTGAGTGCAGTGAGAGGCAGTGGGTGGTGTGATGCAACAGTGGGTCATCTTCACTGGTACAGATTTTACAAGTGCAGCATGCAGGGTGTTGTTCTTTGCTGGTGAAAGTGCATAGCTAATGGTTATGACTATATTACAAAATAGTGTTCTGTAGATGAGAATTTGCTCTATCAAATAGTGTTGTTGTGTTCTTTGTAGTTTGTGTTCTGTTGTAGTTTCCATGGAAATAAATAAGAGTTGTTACTTCTGGAGGGAGCTACATACATTGTACTTTTATTGCAAGAAGACTGAAATCTTCAGTAAGAAGGCTTTAAACCAGTGTTATCCTTTTTTTATCTGAAAGGAAAAAAGTCAATTTCAATTCCTCTTCCAAAGAATTGATCATGCTCTAATGTTTTCAGTGCTTGTCTATGTCATATAACCAACTGCTAATACTGATTTGTTTCTATGCCTGTAATTGTTTTGCAAGAGTAGATTTTCCCACAACGGGGAGTAGAAGGGAAATGCTGATGGTTTTCTTAATGTCTGTTAAACAGTTTTTGTTGGGTCAAGTGCCTTTAGTATCCACTTGCTGGGGGCTACAAACTTGCTTAAACCTGACTAATGAACTTGCCATTTCTGAGAACAGTGCTCGTCTCCTGCTAATGGGCTTTGTGCATGCTGGTGATCAAGAAGGGTGAAAACTTAAAAACCTGCCTCTGGTGAATTCCAGAAACAATTTTCCAAGCTGGTTAACAGCTTGGTAATTGGCAAGGCAAAAACAAGGGGTGGAGACAACAACAACAAAAAACACAGAACCACCCACCTGTATTGCACAGTATCGATTAGGGAGTCTGTATAGCAGGGGTATATAAAGAACATTTTTCTCCATAATACTTGTATTTTTAAGATTATCTTTTTACTTTGGGAAGCAGACAGTTGTGAAGAACACAATGAACTCTGTATTGCAACTACTGATTTTCGATTAATCATGCACTTAACCTTCCCTCTCTAGTCACTGATCATGAAGTTGTGGAGTAGATTTATCATTAATAGAGCTCAATGAGACTTAAGTTTAGTTCTCAACTTCAAGTATACAGAGATACAACCTGAGGTGTGATAAATTTTTGGCAATCCAAAAATAGCAGCAGTTTTCTTATCAATAGAAATATTTATTATATGACTGTAGTGCGGTTCTAACTTCTTCTTACCTCCTAGGCTTGAAAGTGCTATCTTTACATATCAGATCTATCACTTATGCTATCTCACCATTTGCAATACTAATTCCATGCCATTTTCAGGGGAGAAGACCTTGGCTCCATCAATCCGGAATTATTAATCTGTAGTTGAATTTCTCTTGTTAACCATACTGCTGTGCAAGAACAGATGTAAGATTCAGAGCATGCAATAGGTAAATTGGGATATTTATTCATCTATTAGGAAATATCAAATTGAAAGAGGTTTTTGCTTGCCAAACAATCTGAATTACATACAACAGTAATGTTTTTACAGAAGTAGATCCAAATATTCTTCTAAACCCAACTATGCATATGATGTGTGAGCAGTGTATGAGATAATGCTTCCTGTAATAATATTCTCGTGTTCCTTTTTTCACAAGGAGCAGTGCTAAGACAATAACACTGAACACTATTAGATTCATTTTCTGCAATTTAATTTCCTGTAGTTGAGAATATCATCTGATCTTGCATTCCAACTAGTTCTGTGTACCATAAATTGGAAACTGTTTCATTGAGATCTCATGATGGTTGTTTTCCTAATCTATTGAGTTGTAGATGGAAATACTGATATCAGCTTTATTAGGTGTCCATAGAGGGAAACATTTGGAATGAAGTAGTACAATCTGCTTAGTGTAGTAGCAAAATACAGATCTACTAGCCTTTAAAGAAGGTTGCTTACAAGTTCTGCATTTACGTTGTCATTTTAAGGAAGTGTTTTAATAAAAATGTGCAAAGCCTATATGTCTTTGATTATTTGTATACTTACAACTACTGTTGTGCAATGTGAATAAATACCTGTGGGAAGTGGCCTTGTTTCCTGTAAAGTTACTGTTATAGCCAACAATAAGGTAAATATAGTTGGCTGTCTTGTAACACGTAGCTTTTGTTCAGGAAGTCTCTGGAGAATCTGACCAAACTCCTAAACTGAATAACAAACATATGAATTGATTATTCATTCAACTTCAGAGAGAAAAAAGTTGTCTTTGTGTGGTAGTCTAACAAAGAAAAATAACCTACTTGAAATTAATTGCAAAACAAAGCTCTACAAGCAAACCAAATTTCAATTATACTTGAGTATTATCAAAATGTACTCACCAGATTTTGTATTAAAGGCTACTCTTAATTTGAGTGTAAAACTCTTTGTCCTAAAATGCTTTTTTTTTAACAAAAAGTGTGGAAAATGCATTTTTAAAGCATGAGTGCTCAAAGCAAAAGTATATTTTAAATTATCTGCATAACGTAGAAGCACAAGTAGTTCCCTGGTAGCTAGTTTTGCAAATCCCCTTCCTCTTAAATTGGTCAGAATCTTGAAATTCACAGCTCTAAGTGTTAAGCAAAAGTCAGGTGTATACTTTGATCTGTGCTGCACTAGTTGATATGCAAGTCAGAAGTTGGTTTCATTATTCCATATGAATAAGCTGGGTAACTGAGTAATGCAGCATGAATTTCAAACTGTGTATTACAAATGCATTTGAATAATTTGCAAATGATTGTGTGCTAGTCAATTTAATTTGTAATTATTTGGGCAAGTTGATATTACTTTATTATAGCCTTTAGAACCTCCCATGAAGAAGATCAGGCTAAGACTTCAAAATGCAGTATCAAAAAGATTCTTTATTGAGGGTCTCAGCTTTTGTGCATCTGAATTTGTTTTACTAACACTGTAATTCAGGGAAGACTGCAAGCTAAGAGGTTATATTATGAGAAAATGCTTGTGTGGTTAATCATGTGACTCACTCTAGGAAATTTATGGAATGTGATAGTAAAATCCAAAATTAAGTTGGACTTCACTGCGTGTGCAAGACAAGTTTGCATATGCAGGGTTTTGATTTTGAGAGTTTTTTTCCATCTTCCAGTTATCTTTTTAAAATCAAAAAGCAGGAGAAACTTAGAGAGCTGTGGAGCAGTAATGCACAATGCATGCAGGAACCTGTCATCTTATTTTAAAAATCCAGCATTTATGACTCATCAGGAAAGGATGGGGAGCCCATACAGCCCCATCCTTAAGTTTATTTTGTATATACTGAAGTCACATGGTTGAGCAGTAATCACTAAAGTGCCTATGATCTTATCCACACCAAGCATCTGGCTGCCAAAACAATCTGAACTTCAGCAAGGATTTTCCTGTTCTTAAGGAAATACGTGTATTTCTTCAAAAAGAAGTTCCCCTCCCATCAGTTTTGGAAGCCTGGTGTTTGGAAGGGACCTAGCACAGCTAGTCTGAGAAAGTCTGTGTTGCCTCATTGCAGCTTACTATTTGGTAAACAAATTCCACATGTTCCGGCCCTCCCTGGGTTTGTGTCTCCTGGAAACTTCCATGTCTGCAGACATGGCTTTGCTTTGCCTCTCATCAAGAGAAAAATGTAACAGAGGTAAAACACAGAAAAGCAGCTAAATTAGTTAAGAGCTTGGAACATCTATGTTCTGAGGAGAAGACAGGAGCGTTCAGTTTAGAGCAGAAGAAGCTGAGCAGAGGAGGTGTGGCTGAGGCTCAGTATGGTGAATACAGAGCTACTGTTGACCAAGGTAGGTCAGTTCAGTGTGAATCAGAGAAAGTGTCAGTGAGCTTCTGAAATTTCATGTTGTGGGAGGACTGACAGGTGACTGGTATCAGCAGGTAGATTGGGTTAGACATTTACATGCAATGAATTTAAAAACTAATGGGAGTAATCAGGGAGAGTACCCTTTGCCAAGCATCACTTAAAAAATACCAAAAAAGATAAACCTTGCTATGTAGGGGCAAGAAAGCGTGTAGGGAATAGACAGCAATAAATGAGTGGGCTTGCCTGCTGTTACTGAATAGTATCTGTTGTTGCAGCTGTGGGAGACCAAATACTAGGTAGGATAAACTATTGACCTGATGCAATAGGCAGTTGCTTGTGTTCTGTATCTTAAGTCTTCAAATCAACTTACGTCTGTTTACTGGAATATTGAATGTTCATCCTTTAAAACTTTTATTTATTCTGTCCAAAACCATTTCACAGTCTATTTTCATTACTGACAGGAGAGCTTAAGTAGGATGAATCCTGCCTAAACTTTCTTAAAGAAGGTTAAATTGTCTGGAAAAGATTTCATGTTTGAAATATTTCAAGTAGAGCCATAGAGAGAAAGTGTATTTCTTGTCTTTGAATCTGTTCATGCTCTTCTCCTACCTCTTTTTTTAGTAAGTTTTCCCTTCTAGGATTTATCTCAGGTTATGCCTTTGTATCTTGCTTATTTTCTGAACTAATCCAGGTAACTCATGTTGTTTAAATAGTCATGCATCTGGATCATCAAGTTCTGTGACATAGCGTTCTGGAATAAAAATTATGAAACTTTGGATTTGACAGATATGTTGAGCAGAGAAAGACTAGGTTTTCTTTCTACTGTAGATTCAAATAGGGCAATTTCTACACATATGGTTAGGTGGTCATACTTGTCACATGGATACTCAAAAATCATGCCTTCTCTAGCTGCTTGTATCTAATTTCAGATGTCTCAAGAATTTTTCTGTGCTCAGAATATTAGAAGGTGATTAACAGCTCAACGTGTTTTCATCACAAGGCTATTATTTTCAGTGCTTTGCACAAAGCACAGGCAGCTGTGTGCTGTTCTATGAAGCAGTGCAGTGTCTGGTCATACCATCCTAATGTGTTTAAATTATACCAATATCATAAAGCAATAGCAATTTAAAAAGTGAAACTACTCAATTAAAAAAATAAACTCCTCAACATCTCCCCAAGCTTTTCACAGGACACAACAGATGTTAACTGAGACTGGGAGCCCTTTATGATTTGGTCAGATGTTCATTTCCTGAATTCCATTTATAATTTCAGCTTTTTGATCAAAAGAAGTAGATGGAGGAGTAGCTGGCCACTTGATCCAAATCTTACTCCACTGTGGCTCCCACTCCCCTGCATGTGTACATGTCCTCCATGATGGAATGACATTATTACATTTTCCTTTTTCCTGTGGAACAGGAAAGGATGGAGGACAACAGGAGGGGCTACCGCTTATGCCTGTGAAGATGATGTAATTTACGAGCTTAATAGTCATTTATCTATGATCAGTATATTCAGTTGAGTTATTTTGTGCCAAATCTTACTGACATGTATGTCCCAGGATGTGACTAGTTGAAGTTATTGCACCCAAGTGAATGGGAATTCAGCATCTATCATAATGAACTATTTGAAGAGATTAGTAATATCAGTATGACTGAGGACTTCCCAACCTAGTTCTTAGTTCAGCTGGAAACCAGTTCTTCACTTAAAACCAGACAGAAAGCCAAGCTGCCAGGAAAATAAGCTTGGAATAATAGCCAAGCATGCCAGTTTATCAAGGAATAAGGGAAGATGATGAAAATGTTAGTTGTATAAGCCAGGTGTGTATGAAAGAATTCATATTGCTCTTCCCAGTGCTGACGAACAGTGACTTTTTTTCCAGTGAGTTTGGGGTGCTAATTAAAAATGTGTAAGTGTTCTGCTTTGACTAAGTTATTAAATTTCAGCTGTAAAATTTAAGTAAGCCCGTGTCAGGTGCAAAATATATTATTAGTCATAGAAATGGAGGAAAATTATTTTTTGAGGAAGGTTTCAATTAGGGTTCTCTAATCATAAAAATAAAAAAGCTGGCCATGTAAAAAAGCAACTAGAGGTGACAACATGTAATAATTGTTGGAAGTATTGTTACTAGGCCTGAAAAATTAATCACATGGTTTATATTTCTGGAAGTTTTTCTTTTTTCTTAACTGCTCCCAGAAGCACTGAAGAGTTCTATGGTCAAGAAAGTAAAAAAAGATTCTGGTGCTTTCTTTGAAGGTGAATCAGTCCTGCAGGGTACTGAGTGAGCATAAACAGCACTGGCAAATATTGACATGTAAATGGAGAGCATATTCCAGCCTGTTTAATTTTAAAATAATTCTTAAGGTCTTCCACAATAAGGACTAAAATTGTACCATGAATCTGAACTATAAATAAATTTGGAGCTCTGTTTTTTATTAAGTATTGATAAATACTAAAAGAAGAGAAAATGATTTGTGGAAATTAGTTACCTGAATTGATGCTTTGTTTCATATGTACTAATTTAATGGAATGAAACACTCACTATTTTTTGAAGAGGATTTTAAAGGACCACTTGGAACATGAAATAACTATTCACTGCATGTCCTACTGAAGGAAGAAAAGCAAGATTAAGATTAAGATGAAGCAAGTATAACCTAGACCATTTGCAGTCTTCAAGATGATGGCAGTAAAGACATCGTATCACCATGCTGGTATCAGTTTACATCAAGTTGGATGATCCAGACCAGTACTTCCATTCCTTCAGTCTCTAATGCCCCTTAGGAAGGACAAGAGATACTGATATTGTTTCAGTACTCATTTAGAGGAAGTGACTTAAATGTATTTAAATTCAGGCTGCATATTGTTGAAAGAAAACCTTTTTTCTAGCACTTTATTTAGGCTGTTTTCATGGTTTTAATTGATGTAAGAATATTAGAGTTCTATTTAATGGCTACTTGAAATGCTGAATTCCCCCAAATACAAATTACAACAATTTACAGGTAGCCTTCAGTGTCAGTTGGCTGTATTCATCTTGTAATTATAATATATTTGCAGACTCAGTCTTTCTGGATTAATGCACTCTACCAGAGGACTGTTTGAGTTTAGCAGTGTGCTTTTAATACTAAGATCTTGGATCACTGGAGGATTATCCCCTTTGTGAATCTATCAGTAAGATTTTTTTTGCTATTGGAAAGGAAGGCTGTTGTTTCCCTTCCATAGGAGAATCAGCATGTTGACTTCCCTCACTACCCTGAATCTCTGTCTGAAATATCTTTCTAAGAGCCCAAACGGACAAAATAGACTGTAACTCAGCACTTTATGTAGCCAAAGGGACTGTTGTGAGTAGGAGGAGAACTCAATTGCCATAATCCTATTATTTTTTTGCCAGCAAATGTCTGAAAATAGGTATTTTAGGTCTCTCTGAGGATTAA
Source organism: Numida meleagris (assembly GCF_002078875.1). Lineage (NCBI taxonomy): Eukaryota > Metazoa > Chordata > Aves > Galliformes > Numididae > Numida > Numida meleagris. The sequence continues at coordinate 79,556,009 of NC_034410.1, forward strand.
CTTTTTTCCCATAGCATCAGTGAAATGTATTCCTTGAACCGAAAATAACATTGTTCTTGTACAAAAATGTGTCCTAGGTTCTGTACCATTCTATTAGCACCAAGTGACCATTATCCCTGGAAGTATCTCCTTTAAAGACTGAGTTAAAAAACAGATGCTGCAGCACCAGAATCTGATTCCACTCTTGGTGGGAGATGTGTAAAACTTGAAACTTTGCCACTAGTGATGTTTGGGAGGGAACCCTAGAATTTCTTTACTTAAAATCATAGAATTAGCTAGGTTGGAAAAGACCTACAAGATCATCCAGTCCAACCATCCACCTACCACCCATAACCCCACTAAACCATGTCTCTCAACACAACATCTAAATGTTTCTTGAACACCTCCGGGGATGGTGACTCAACCCCCTCCCTGGGCAGCCTGTTCTGGTGCCTGACCACTTTTTCAGAGAAGTAGTATTTCCTAATGTCCAGCCTAAATCTCCCCTGGCGCAACTTGAAGCCATTCCCCCTCATCCTGTCACTAGTTACAAGAGAGAAGAGGCTGACCCCCAGCTCACTACAACCTCCCTTCAGGTAGTTATAGAGAGCGATAAGGTCTCCCCTGAGCCTCCTCTTCTCCAGACTGAACAATCCCAGCTCCCTCAGCTGCTCCTCATAAGGCCTGTGCTCCAGACCCCTCACCAGCTTCGTTGCCTTCCTCTGAACATGCTCCAGGGCATCAATGTCTTTCTTGCAGTGAGGGGCCCAAAACTGGACCCAGTACTCAAGGTGCAGCCTCACCAGGGCTGAGTACAGAGGGACAGTTACTTTCCTGCTCCTACTGGCAACACTATTTTTGAGACAAGCCAGGATGTCATTGGCCTTCTTGGCCACCTGGGCACACTGCTGGCTCATGCTCAGCTGAGCACTGAATAGCACCCCTAGGTCCGTTTCTTCCACACAGTCTTCCAGCTGTTCTGCCCCAAGCCTGTAGTGTTGCCTGGGGTTGTTACGGCGAAAGCGCAGGACCCAGCACTTGGTCTTGTTGAACCTCATCCCGTTGGCTTCAGCTCAGAGATCCAGCCTGTCCAGATCTCTCTGTAGGGCCTCTCTACCCCCAGGCAGATCGACACTTTCTGCCAGCTTGGTGTTGTCTGCAAACTTACTGAGAGTACTCTCAATGCTCTCATCCAGGTCATCAATAAGGATAGTGAAATGGAGAGGCCCCAGCACCAACCCCTGGGGAACACTACTTGTGACCAGTCGCCAGCTGGATTTAACTTAGGGTCTACTTTGGTTTGTTTTATAAGTGCCTTTGAGCATACCTACCAGCTGTTTTAATTCACTAATGAATACTGCTCTTCATGGTGTTATTCCGATTTGGAGGTTCACAAGTCTGTAATTTTTCATAAAAGGCAGAATTCTATTGCAAATCTTGAAAGGGTAGCTCATCTTTGTTCTGTCAGTTCATATTCAGATCTCATTTTTAAGTGTGTTTAGCTCTCAAATTTACTTTTAAACCATTTACTAAAAAGCAGAGGAGAAACAGGAATTTGATAGTTTTTTCAAAGATTAAAAGCTTGGGGAAAAAGTTTTCTTATTTCTTGACAGTCATCTTGGCCTTCTTGTGTGCCTTTCAGACTACTGAGTTAAAATTTGGAAACAATATGGACATTAACATCATTGTCTACATCTGCAGATGTGGTGGCTGTTATCCTCCTGTTAAGAATTTAATATTACAGCTGTTCTCATAATGCTAGCTTCTCTAGAAGGCTTCAGCTTTTGTAATTAGTATGTAACTGTTGGGCAAGAAGGTGATTCTGTCTGAGTTTTCCTTGAAGATGATGATTCTCAGCTGGAGCTAGTGAAAGATCTTAGAAATTCTTATCACAGTCATCAACTGAAAACAAATTGGTAATGTATCTTTCTGTGTATTTGCTGAGAATTTTCACAGGTTCACAAGGAAGGACGAGTTAATCCTGAATCCATTTACATGAATACTGAAGATCTCTGCAGACTTGCAGAGGGGCTATTACATCTAATATCTCCCAGTAACTCACAGCAATTTCTACGTGTAATTCAGTAATACGAGTTTATCCCAGGAAACACGGAAATCTACAGAGGAATTTCTACAGAAACAGAAGTATTCTTTCTGAATAAGCCTGAATGTTAAGGCTTGTGTCAGCACCTTGTATGTGTAGTTTGATGGGAGTGGTACCTGCAGTATGATGATGGTGCCTAATGTGGCAGTGCTTATCAGGTAGCCATCAGTAATTCACTGTTCCTGCTCAGGAGTGCATATCTTAGCAGTGTCATTTGGAAAGCCAGACTCTGTTGTGGGCAAAGAAGGAAAAATCCATCAGCACCTGAAACTTGATTAGAGGTGTCCGGAAATCAGAGCAGTATTTTGAAGTTCCAAACCCATGTTTTAAACTACTGCAGCTGTCAGGATGCCTCTTCTTATTATGCTATGTAGGCCCCTAACTTAGTGCAAGTGGAGACTGGAGCATGTAGCCTAAGGTAACTCAAGATAGCATCAGGATGAAAATGTATTTTTTTCCACTAGACTATGAATCTCTTGTACTTGCTGCTGCCACAATGTACAAAGTTACAAATGCTGTGTTATGCTCAGGGCATTTGGACTGTGGGATGGGGGATGTCCTTTATTCTGGTAATGATCAGAGGAGAAAGACTGTGAGAAGAGATGGAGGTGGTTAGCTGGTGATTACTTTGGGAATGGAAAAATAAGAGAAGGCTGAAAAGGCCTGTTGATTCTACTGTCCTGATAAAAGAAGGATCACGCTGTAGTACCTTTATCAGTGGGCTTCTTGCTGAGCAGCAGCACTATGAAACACGTGAAGCAGGAAGGTGTGTCCTCCACAGAGCAGCCATAAAATCAGCAAAAAAAAATGAAATGGGGCTTCATGCAGTGCCCTCTGAGGCAAAAATTTTTAAGAGAATTATAGGATTTATTGGCTTCTCCTTGGGATATGCGAGTGTCTGTTTTCAGGGTATGTTGGCGCAAAGCATTTGGAAGGGAATGTGGACTCCTGGGAAGCTCTTAAAAGCACATCTCTGCCATTCAGTATACAGCTGCATTACCCAGACTTACAAAACTTGGACTGGCCACTGATAGAAGAGATGAGTGGTAGTAATGCCTTGCAAATGGTGCAGCTTGAGTACTGATGTATGAACAGCATGTCAGTGTTTGTCCTTTGTATCTCCAGTGCCTGAGGAAGTGTGGCAGGAACTGGTTGAACCTAACCAAAATTTCATGCAAATGGATAGGGCACCTCTCAGATGCATGCCGGAAGGTGATTTAATGGCTCTGAGTGACTACTAAAGCTTGGTTGCCTCAAGCAACTCAGTGGCTATGGAAGAGGCCAGATCTCTTGTTACCTATCAGAGTGGCTGCTGCCTCCATGTCTAGAAATGTATGTCAGTTCTGCTGGCAGGATAATAGTGACTAGTGGAACTCTGTGTCTGCTTTTTGCTTCTGTGTGCAGATAAGTGGATCAAAGATGAGCGTTGTGTGAACAACCGAATTTTTCATTTATTTCTCTGGAGGGGAAAAAAGCATTTGGATTCTTTAGAACTGCTGAGCTTTATAACAGTGAAGTATGTTTCCTTTATCAGAATAATTTTATTTTATATTCAGGACACAGTTTGTTTTCATCAAATATATTGGCATATTGATCAAAAATCTGAAGTCAGAGGTCCCACTAGCACCTGTGCAATGAATAAAACCTGAGAATAGCTCAACAAAACTGAATATAAGCATGTAGTTATATTAGGTACATTATACGCACTTCAAAGTTGCATTTATTTTAAATCCATTATAACGTGTATTACTCTTGACTCTGAATTCTGGTAAGATAAACGTACCTGGGTATCCTGGTAAAACAGCATGTAGGGACTATTACTTTACATAACAGTAAGGGTTGTTACCAGCAGCAAGTTTTTTGTTTTAAAGTCCTCTCTACTTCAGAAAATATTCCCCTAAGCCTTCAGCTAGACACAAATAGGGTCTTTCTATGATTATTTTGCTTGTTTAAATGTACATACATATTTACTCTGTACGTAGAGTACTGGAAAGTAGCAAAATGACTTTGCAGTCTGCAATTTTGTTGACTTTATTAATAATTTCTCAGAATGATCCATCCATCTTGTAATTCATGTGTCTTATCTTTAAACGCTAACTGTAGCTTATGCAAAATAAGTGTTATTTCATTGTCTTGCTGCACCACTTATCCATACCCTCCTTTTCCTAATCCCAGTGTGATTCAGAAGCTTAGAGAATGTTTTTGGCTTGACAAGGTATCTTAGAAAGACATACATATATACCTGCGAGCATCACAAGTCTCCATTCAAATTCTTTTCTAACTAGCTAAAAATGCTGCGTTGTTTCCAACAGAAATTTCTGAAGCAAATTTATAATCTTTGTCTGGAACCTAAATAATTTGGCTCATTAGAGTAAATTACTTAGTTCAGAGTCCATGGCTTTTACTGTTAGAAGAAAAAAATAACAGTGAAACAGGTGTAAGGAGGCTAACAAGATTAGTTTATTGGCCAAGACTATATTATTCCTGCTAATGTAAATCATGAGCATCTCCCAGGTACCACTTCACAGAAATATATTATTTGGGACTAAAAGTAATTGTTGCGACACAATAGAAGGCTATGCTCAATAAACAAACAACTGAGCTCATGGGGGCCTGCTAATGAGAAAGATTTACTTCCCTCTCATACACTTATCGGTGAGATAAGGTTTGCCATAATGTTCAAATTCACATTCAAGAGAATGTCAGTGAAATGGTATTATTACCAATATAAATGCTAAATTTGTCTTTTCAATTACACGCTCATTCTTTCCAGGCTGGATTAATAGAGCAAAGATGATGATTAGTAGGCTCGCAACAATGCTGTGCATAAAATATTCAGTCAAAACCCTAAAGGAGTTTTTCTTTAAATGGTTCTTGAGAAGCATGTCAATTACCAAGAGAAATTTGGATATGTATCTAAGTCAGTTAGAAGCCGAGGTTTTGTTTTTGAAAGTGGTAAAGTATTTAAGAGTTTACGCCAATTTAAAAATCAATAGCAGTTTCTATCAAAGATCTACTACTACCTTCCCCTGATGTTTTTACTCTCTTCCTGGTATTATTTCATCTCTACTCACCTAGTCTAGGATAAATTCACTGAATAGGAGAATACTGAATGTTTTGCTTAGACTTTTGCCTGCCAAAATGATGTAAAAATGAAGAAATAAAATAAGGGAACTTACGTTTTCCCTGGAAAGTCTTGAAATAACTCCAGAATCCAGGAAACATAAGCTATATATTTTGTCTCTTTGAACTAAAGGAAGCTTTGTGGGTTTTTTGGCTTTTTCTTCCTTTAATGATGAATAATAGAAGAAAGTGGATTAAAGTTGCAGGTGTGCTCTAAAGACTGAGAATATATTGCTGTCAATAAATCCAGAGCCTTTCTATAAAGGCTCATCTTATCTAAAAAGATGATTTTCCTCTTGCTTTCTTATCTAAAATCCTTTCTCCCTGTTTCCGACCTTCAGTACTTCCCATCTGGAGATATCTGAACTTGTTCAAGCCATGTGTAACAAAATTATTAGTGTTTTAATCATTAACTGCTTACACTGCTAGACAGGGAGATTTCAGCTTGATTCTTTCTGGCAGATTCTGGCTCAGGCTTCTTTCCATTGTATCAGTGTGATAAGGTTTCTTGGATGAGCACCCTTCTGATCATATGATTACAGAAGCCATGCTCTTGTTCCTATAAGTCCTAGGGTCAGTCATTTAAGAGGCAGTTCCCTGTGTTCCCTGTGCTTTATAAGAATATCCAGAACTAGATCTGTTGAAATCTTACCACCTTTCTTATTTGAATCATGTCTTGAACTGAGTGTTGACACGTGAAAGATGAAGGGCTACTGACTGGTGACTCCTGCCTTAATAATGGGAGCAGTATAGGGAAAGGCCTACATATTTGCACTTGCTCATATCAAAGAAATAGAAAAATGGGGATTAAAACTTTGGTTGCTATTGGAAGGGACAATATCTCTTTATCGATACAACATTCCAAATTGTGCAACAGTAAATTTGGGGTATTTTGCCACATTCCTCAGTGTGTTTTCTAAACAACTTATATAGATAATGGGAACATTTTCAAGGTACATAAATACAACTGTTCTCTCCATATAAATCTTGTGTATCTTGGTAGATACAACTATTTCTGCTACACATGCATTTGGTATATAATAGTGAGTCCTTATTAACCAAGCCTTTCTGAAAATGAATCCTATTTTTTAAGGCAACAGTCAATATCAAATATAGCCTTCCGGATAACACTATGTTCCTTTTTCATTCAAGTCTTTTGGACTAATGTGCAAAGGTCAGTTAATCAGTTTTGCACCCTTGTATCTCACAAGGGTAAATTATTTAAACTTGTTGGCTCAAACACAGTTTAGGGAGATACCACAAGAAATTATTATTTCATCTACTGTCTCAAGAATCTTTCTCTTAATTAAGTATCCTTAATGCTATTAATCTGGGCATACTGAATAAGGCTAAATAAAACAGATACATAGAGGGAATGTGAAAGAAGGACCAGACAACCTTTCTGTATCCTATGATTACAACTGTTGAATATCCTTTCTCTGAAAAAAATAGTTTAGCTGACTGTGCTTTTTCACTCTTTCATGTTTATTTAAGCATGAATTGTTAGAAAGACTTCACCAAAAATGTTTTTTTCCTCTCTTCATGCAATTCTAAACTACACAGGTGCAGGATGTTGTATTTCTTATTACTGTGCATGCTTGTTTGGGAAACTGCTTATTGTTGCAGAGATCTCAATACACTTCCTTTTAAGAAAAGTCTTGAATTCTATAATTAGTGAGCTTTCTTATTACTTCACTTCTTTGACTCTGAAGCACAAAGTTTATCTGAAGTGTGCTTCTTAAGTTCCCCTACATTGCTCAGAGAACTCTGGAAAAAGTTGAATAACGAATACGTGAAGTGTTTCTTTTTTTCTCCAGGGAGAAAAAGAGTTTGGCTTGTTTAAATTCTACAGTAAGCTAAAGTAGACAAAACAATTTTCCACAGTGAATTGGTTGGCCTAAAATTTCTATAAGCCTTCATCCTGTGGTAAAGATTAAATTCAAAAATGTTAATGTTTTCTACACTGTGCTTGGTGTTCTTCCAACTACACCTATCTTGAATCTTAGGTTTCATGTAGTTGTTCATGAACTTACTGTGGATATTTTATATATCCATTTCGAAGAATTTTCTAAGAAATACAAAGCAACAAAATATTTTAAGTGCAAAGGCTTGTAAAGAAAATGTTTCCCAGCAAAGGTTACTTTTTCTTTCTAGAAGACACAAAGGTGTTTTTTTTTTTTTTTAAATGATATGCCTCTGTACCTTTGTAAGGCATTTGCAGAAAAGGCATAAAAGCAGGTATAGAATATTTTTCTGTCTCTAACTTCTTTATGCTTTGTAAATGCTTTGTTGCCAGGTTTGAATGAAAAATTGAATATAATAGGAATAATTTATTGTCTTGGGTGTTTATTTGAATCCTTGATTCGTTGTTATTTAAGTGAAATTTTTTGTAAGCCATACTCTACTGAGCATGTATATGTACATATATGGTGGGTGAAAGGGATGGCAGTTTTGGTAATGCATTTTCCAAGCTTTATTAGAACAGGTACAGAAAGGAGGGGTGAGCTGCTGGGATCACAATGAAGTTGCTAGCTGTTATTTATTAATATATATTAGTATGTTATATTTAATATCTAAAAGACAAGACAAATCACCTCATTATGGGATTTGGTACATAATGCAGTAGTTTCTGATAAACTTGGCTGGACTTGTACGAAATTCTGTATAGTATAACATAGATTGTGGAGGGAATATCTTCCCATACATCTTTGAAGGCTTCTAGTAAGTTTCTAAATAAAGACAATAGTACTTAATAAATTTTCGTTAATTGACATCCCCTCCCAACCCCTCATGTATAAATGATATTCTTGTCTGAAACACAGATTTTAATACTTTAATTTGAAAATTTCTCTGCAGTCTCATTGTCTTTATGCTGTAATTATAAATCACATGTGTCTTTTGAAAGAATAATATAATCCTAAACTTTCGGGTATCTTGTGTAATGCCAAATGTCATATGAAACAATTATGGAGGTTGTGTGGGTTAGAGGCTTAACATGCTGAACAGTTTTTGTGAAACATCAAGGAAGAATAAAACCACTTCCAGATAAGGCACTAGCCTTCTCCTACTGCAGTCTTTGAAAAGACTCTGATTATGTTTTGACTGTGTTGATATCACGACTTTGCCTTAAAATGTCATTCCTTGGATGCTTATGTCTACAAAAGAATCTTAGTTTTCATTTGTTAAGAAAACAACAGATTTTAAAAGAGGAAAAACCTTAGACTAACTTTGTGCAACTTCAACTTCTGAAAGAGCTAGGAAATATGAAGTACCTGTATATGCCAATTTGTAATATGTGACGCTTGCGGTCCCAGGAAACAATGCAGACAATGCTTGCACTGAAGGGATTAGGAGAGTGTGATGTAGAGTTTAAATGTATGAGATCTAATATGCAACATTCAATAGTTGTGTATTGCTGTGAAGGCAAACATACTGGATTCATCTACAATTAGAAAAGCAAAACGTTCTTGAGTTTTTGAGATCTAATGATTTATTGGAGGGGAAAACTTTATCACCCAATCATCTTCCCCAGCTCTTCTGTTTCTACATAGCTGTGTTCTTCCTGTGTACTAGAAGTTCAGAGGAACCCATATCCCATAGCATCCAGTCACAGGTAGACAAAGAGTGACTGCTGCCTATCTCACACCCAGCACATTGCCTCCACTTGCCCATGTTGGAAGAAGCACAAACATGTGAAGTCTGGAGAATTAGCTCCTGAGTTAATGAATCAGCCTGTGAATCGATGTCCACCACTGTCTCATTACATAAACTTCTGTGCAAGTGAGGCAGTTAAGACTGTGATCCACAAATAATTTACTTCAGAGCATTTAAAACCAGAGCCATGAGTTTGAATCTGTTTATAATGTTGCTAGCCATTAGAACAGAAACAGTGAGTAATCAGACCGATTGTTCCCTTTTTGCTTCTAATAAGAAGACTAAATTACTCAATAACAGTATTTTGATTATGATTTATTTCTAGTTAGAAGATCTATAATTTAGAATTTAGATTTTTTTAAACAATATTCAATACTACCTTCTCCAGAGAAGTTTCTGTGATTGTTCTTGTTCCTCAAAGTAGTAGTCCCGTGTTCAGAACTGCAACATTTAACAGCAGAAGCATAGTGCCTGAGTGGTCTTATTACAATCTCTCTGGTCTCAAAACTTTGTACATTCAAAATCATTCTTTCAGTCTTCAGTAAAAAAAAAATTAATTTGGAGTTAAAAAGAAATGAGAAAGCTTTTAAAAGTGCTATTTTCCACTAAAAACAGTAAATGGTCTACCTTACATGGCTTACAATGCTCTACCTTAAATGGTTTACAGCCAGGCCATTTCATACCTCCTTCCGTAATATCACAATAGCTCAAAACTACACATGAAGTAGAAATTTTAGATGAACTCTTGTGCTTATAAAGCAGAAAATACTGAGATTAAACGCTATTGTTCTCCTTTAAAAATTAATGGCTGCAATATTACTCAAGCACACTTTAGAAAAGTGAACATCTGACAGGTATCTGCTTCCCTGAGGAGACATCACAGTGATATGAAAATAATGAACTAAAAAATGATGATTAAACAGTCATTTTGATGAGATCTAAGCATTCCAGAGAGAAAAAAAATAAAGAAAAAGAAGATATATAAAATAATATAAGAAATACAGAATTAATATATCACGGAGGTATACTGGCTAAAAATGCAGTATTTATAAAAGAAAGTTGGAGCAATAAACTCAATATTCAGGGCAGTGTCTTGCAAAAAGTATCTGAAATAACATTACATAGCTCTGCTCTAAATGATTTATTCCATCATCTTAAAGACCTCAAAATTCTACCAGAACAGATAGGGGTGTCCCTGTTATGCAGGCTGGACTCTGCTGCATCAAAAGCAAGAAGCATTCTTCTGCAGAGAAGGCTTCTCTTGGCTGCCATCCTTCCCTAAGCTCTGGAGACTGTGCTGGCAGGATCAGTGAAAGACTGGTGATAGGCGTAAACTGCAAAGTATTCACTACATCTCTCAGTCAGTCATGGGTATCAGTTTAACTTATCATTTGTTCCACAGCCTTCATTTTTCACAAGACCGACTTTTGTTTTCTCCATGTTCAGATAGGTAGGGGAGTTTTCAGCCACGCTTCTTTGAACTCAAAGGCTGAATAATTTTTTTTCTCTGCACTGTCTGGCATGCTCAGAAGTAGAAAAGAGAAGCATACTGAGATTATCTAGGGCATACCTGCCCTAAACACCCGAAGGCATTGCAGCTTTGTGATGTTACTGGAGTTCTCAAGGGGACCTTGTATGCTTTTTTGTGCAATTGCAGGCCTGACCTGAGCATCCTCTTTGAACTTTTTTTTTCAGTTTCTTCCTCTTATTTGAGACATGATCATTACAGAAGAAACACTCTAACAGGACAGATATTTCTGAGTTCTTAGCACTCATGGGCCTGATTTTCTTCTCATTCTGATCTATGCAATTTCACACACCAAAGAGGATGTGGAGTTCACTGTCTGAGGGAGAAGAATACTGGACTGAATCCGTTTGTCTTAGTGGATAAGAAGTGTTGATGGGATGAATGTTCTGTAGTTAGTAGTGCACCTTCAAAGGCATGCTGCCTGAGAAATATATGAAACCTAGCTGTATCATTTTGCATACTCTATCAAATCCTAGCTGTTAAATCTATAATCAAGCAGTGGCTCAGCTTGCCAAAGGCATCTTGAACCGATGTCCAGAGAATGGAGCATATAATTGAATCACTGATCACCAGCTGTCACAACAGTCCCCTCCTCCCCCAAAGACTAATGAAAGGAAGCAAATGAGATGGTGAGGTTCAAACTTTTATTCTGACAGCATCCCATTGTTGTGCTCTAGCACTGAGCCAAGCAGAATTGAAGAGAAATCATCTTCCTCATTACATTTTCCTAAAGCTTATTAAAAGTGCTTGTGTGCTGCTGATATCACCACAGGAGCTGAATGAAACTTCAAAGATAAAGACAATACGTTGTCTGAAAAAATGGTAATATATGCAAAGCAGCAAGAAAAATATATTGTCCTAGCCTGAAAAACCCACAATTCTTGCCCACCTGAGGAATCAGATGTGACTTGAGATAATTGTGATCATGTGTATATTAAGCATTATATTAGGATAGAGTATATGATCTTTTCATTATGGTTTCTCTCTAGAATCTAATTAATTAATAAAATCACTGCAAAGTCTTATTTTCTATGTATTTGCCCATATAGAATTAAACCCCAGCCACAGCACTGATCTGGTAGAGAATACACGGAATTCAGACCTGCAGTCAGACCTTCCCAATTATGATGCCTTCCAGATATGAAGTCAGAAGTATCCTTCCCAGAACACCTTGTCTCATCTATCTCTTACTATATATTCCTATAGCCTCTGTAATGCAAAGTGGCTGGCTGTAGTCGTCCTTACAGAAACGTATTTTTTTCCTCAGTGCAACTGGAATTTAAATTATATGTATCCAAATTCAATTTTACAACCGAGTAGAGGATATGACAGTGTTACTTTAAAATGAAGTGCTTGAAATACAGGCATGTTTTCAGAGAGACCAGACTTTACTTTCTGGTTCTGGGAAATTGTTGTCCTGCTGGGAGAGGCTACATGTCCATGGAATAGGCAAAGTCTTCAGAAGCTTGAATGAGTGACTAGTAGCTGATAGGGAAGAGCGAAACTTTTCTCTTTCAGGCAATTAAAACAAAAGGGGGAGAAGAGAAATGCATGGAGAGTGATAAACAGGGACTTCTAGCAATACATATAGTACCTCAATCAATAGCTACCTTATTTTTGAAAGCATTGATTGAAAACGATAGCTCCAATAGTACTGAAGCTGAACAAACAAGAAAAAATAAGCTGTCAATCTGTGTGGCCATTGTTTCCCTTTGGCAGGAGGTTTTAAATATGGAGCTATGTCAAACTTTGATCTTAACAAAGAACTCTGATAGCATTCAACAAAAATGTTTTGAAAAAATTTTAAAAGAACAAACATCCTTTCTACTTACTTTTTTTCTGAGACTGCATATTCTGAAGCAGACCCATTATTGAGTCTTCTGACAATGAAGGTAGATTGTTTTTAATGATTTATGTCAGTTGAATTAGAGGTGATTTATCACTGTTTTAGAGAAAACAACTGACTGTAGAATAAGAAAAGAACTCTTGCTTTGTTTCTTATCAGAGAAAATCATCATGGTGTTGAATTCGCATTTCTCAGAGCACAGTAGTACTTCTGTAATTTCAGTCACTTCAGCAGACTTCGATTTTTGTGTGCAGAGTTTTGGACTGGGATCAAATCACTGTTTTTCTTCAGAAGGATACATGCGATGCTTTATCAAAGCAAAATGTGAAACTTTGCTGACCACAACTGAAACAGTTGTAACATGCGAATGCTGGCCAGAGCTGTAAATAAGCTTGTCTTAATGTGAATATTTGATCTGAATTTTGTCAGACCCTACAACCTTGTTCCATATATGCTAAAAAATTATATTCAGATAATGGGAAAATCTTCTCCTCCACACCCTGGTAAAGCAAAAATAGTAAAAAAAAAAAAAAAAAAAAAAAAAAAAAAAAAAGTAGCTTGAGATCTTCTGGAGTATAAAATACAGATGCAAATTTCTTGTTTTCCCCTGTTGCAGATTATACTATCGTTAATGCCCTGTTGCCTTTTTAAAAACCTGAGCAGTGCTTACCGTGTGAGAAAATAATTGCAACCATCTAGATACGTGAGGCAAGAATTCAATTTCTGCCTACAAATTTAAATATCTAGTAAAGATAGTTATCCTTCTGATATTTGATAAATGGAAAAAAGATTTAGTTATCTTGAGGTGAGATTGCTTTTCAGAGAGGATGACATTTATTACCTCAAGGACATATTTCAGAAAATCTCTATCCTTTATCCAGAGGTGATAGTTCTATTCATCAGTGAGGAAGGCAATTGGGAAAAGAAAAGATTCATTTTTTTTTTTGTGCTTGAGCAGGGGCTGCAATTGGTTTATTTCTGTAAAGGACATCAGTGGAATAACGAGTGTGTTCTGCAGAGCATGAAGTTTATTCAGAGAATATTTTCTTAACTTCTTTTCAGTTATGCAGTAAACTTGCCATATTATAATACTCATCTGGTAATTCCCTAACAGAGGATCAACCTACCTACTTGGTAGTTAGCTGAGACTTAAATGACATTCCTTGGTCATCTCCCCAAAATCCCAGCCATTCCAAAAGGAACAGAATTAATGATTTTCTTTGTAGCTGTGTCCTGCCCACTATCTTCCCTCCTCTCCCCATGCTCCAGCCCCGTGTTCTGTCTGCTTTTGATCCCTGTCAACATACATATCCTTACCATACCTCTTGTACTTCCTACCATTTCTGTTATTATTTCTCTTCCTTCTCACCTGCCTAACAAGTTGCCTTCCCTGTCCAGCTGAGTCACTGTGAATTAGGTCCTGTGCCTAATCCTGTGCTATGAAAACACTCACTGAGCTTGCACGTGATCTTCTCTTCCCTTGACTGCGGGGAACTAATTCAGTTCTCTGTCTTATTTCAGACATCTCAGACCTCTATTTCAGCCACGTTAATTGAAATTGGCCATGACAATAAAAATATTAGGAGAAAACTGACAAATAGATAAATAGTACCATTACATAACTCTTATTCTTTGTTAGAAAATCAGCCTAAAATGCAGAAAATGCGGTGGGGTTGGAGTCCAACAATGCTTAAGGTCTGTTATTCTATGAAGAAAACCCACACTTTTCTTAGTGGAAAGGATTTCTCAATTTGTATGTAGCATGAAATCAAAATTGTGTATTTTCAAGATGTAAGTAAATATAGCAGAGTAAAGTATTATACAATCCTTTTAAATGGCTACTATCTCTATATGTGGTGTCCTGTATGTTAGTAATAAACCGTCTTGAATTTAGTTCTGCTGACTTCATTATACCACAGGAGACAAGCCTTAGGTCTTTCTAGAATACAGCTTTCACTTTCCTGTGTTGCCCATAGAAACTGTGAGAGAAGTATACTGTCTCAGCACATTTCTCCCTAAATGATCCTCTGTTATCCTAACTTCAAAGCCAGTGCCACTAATTTTTGGGCTGAGCTGGATGATGTTCAGCTGGGGAGAAATTGATGTCCCTTTCCACTGAGCACCTTTTCTACAGTCAAATTTCCTGCCTTCAGCATGTTTGATCAGTTAGGAGGCATTAGTTTAGATTACACAACCTCCATGACTGTTCAACCCTGAGGCTTGCTGCTTTTTGGCACTTGACAATGGCTTCTTGCTATGAAGAGTGAACATGGCTCAGAATCAACAGAAGTCTGTCTTCTGGCTTCAGTTTTTACTGAAGAAGCAGTGGTGAATCTATCTCAGCAACCTCAACACAGGCTGTGAAGGTAAAATAAACCAGATAGCTACAAATGGGGAAGCTAGTTGAGGGAAGAGTAGCTCATCAAAGACACCTTTATAAACAGCCAGAACTTCTATGAGAGAAGAGACAAGCAGGACTACTTCTACATGGGCTCCTTGTCAGTTCTCAGTGATGAAAGCTCATAGGATAGATGTGCGAGTAAATGCTGCTTTTTTCCTCATTAAACTATAATATTGAGTGACTTAATAGAATCAAAGAAAGAAATAACATGGTTTTTTTTTTTCAGTCCCCTATTAGGAACGAAGGCCACTCAAGCCTATTTCAGAACTAGTGGTGAGGCTAACCACTATTCCTCAGGTACTTAGAAATGGCAAAGATTATTCCAGTGTCCTAGGTTTCTTTTCTTTTTCTTCCCAAGTATTTTGTCATTAAAATTTTAGTGGTGTTACTATTTACAACTTTTAGATTTGCATTGTCTGTATTTTAACATTGTGAAGGTTGTTTTCAATATCTGAACCTGCAATATTTTATCAAACACTTTTTTATTAGTTTGGATAGTAGTTAATTTAAAATATTACACAAAGTGACTTTCACATTTTAATAAGCTATTTCCTGTTCCAGAAAAAACAATATGGCCTTATATTTATTTGGCACCCCTGAAAGTATTGACAGTCAAGACATTGCTCTGATATAATTTATTTAAAAGTCAGACTTTAAATTTTGGCCTACATATTCACATGCAGAACCTATTAAAAAATGTCATGGTTTTATGATTTTCGGTTATTGGTATTCCACATCATAACATCATGTAGTGAATGTACCTGGTTCTCAGAAGAGAAGGACTACTACAGTCCCCACGGCACTTTGCTCCTCTGTTACCATTTTCCAGCCGGAGGGAAAAGATAAAAGCTC
>NC_034410.1:79575635-79660951 GCF_002078875.1 Numida meleagris
CCTTTTCCCCTTTCCCCTTTTCCCGGGACGTGGGCCCTTGGGTCCCCCGTCCCCTTTGTCACGGAATCGGGCCTAACGCCCGTAAACCGTTGACAAAAAAGTACTAAAAAAAAATCCTACATTGGATTCTTGGCTGCTGAAAATTGTTTCTTGTTGACAAAACTGAAACAAATTAGATAAGTTTTGCTCAACAAAGCAAATTAACATAAGATATTTACCATATAGGAAGGGATACTAATCATAGTGCAAGCCAAATAATTTTGTAATGTCACCTGCCTATTCTGGTATAAATTATCATTTCTCTACTGTATGTCCTTTTGTTAGTATAAAATTTATTCAGCAGATTCTTTCTCTCTTTTATTCCCCAAATATATGTTTTGTATCTCCTTTTCTCAACTCTGAATGGATTTAATAAATGCTGTTTCTTCATTGTTTTATATGGTGTTCTCAATACTGGGTGTTTAGTTTATAAATAAAAGATTAAACTTTTTCTTGAAAACAATAAAATGAGTGAATCCTTCCTTATACTATCATATATGTAGTCTACTAATTAATAGTAATTTCACTAGTATCCATTAAATCATCTTTCTTACTTTCCCTATCTACAGTTTCATTCTGTTTCCATGCAGTTGGAAAACGTTCTGTCCAAAAACTGCTTGTAAAATTGGAATAGCTTGTACATCTTTAATTGTGAGAGAGGGGTTAAAACATGTTTGTGGTAGAGATTAATTATGTCTTCTTTCTGATAAGCAGAGGAACCTCATTGTCCTCTGTAAAACTACAGATAGAGGCCATGTTTGACCGCTCCCCCTCTCCCCCGTTTTCTTCTTTCTCTCGATGTTTGACTGCCTCTACAGCCTCCCCAGGAAACCCAGATTAGTGTTTGAAGAGATTTATGGGTATCACAGGGGAAAGTTTGTGTCCTCTAGATGGCAGGAACATAGTGGGAACTCCTCTCTTTGCTGGGAGACCATTTCAGATGAGAAGCTGCAGGTTCAGCAGAGTCTAGGGGAGGAGGGAGATTCTGAGAAAAGATGGATGGGATTCAGGGAAGAATCGTCATTTCTGAGGCTTCCTTTCCAGATCAGGAGCAGTTGCTTCCTGATGATATCCTCTCCTCCAAAGATGAGTATTTTTTTTACCATCTTTCCCCTGAATCGCAGGAGAGCCTGAAGTGACCAGCTCAGAGTTTCTCTGTTAAGAGAGCAAAATGAAAGCAAATGACTTTCCCTTCTCAGTACTGCATGTTCTTCTCCTTCAAGCTCACTTTGGGCACATCTGCTTGCAAGTTTTGAATGGTCACTTCAGTGCATTCTTTAGTAAGCACGGTCCTTGGTCATTGCAGTGGCTGTACAAGAATATGTGGATAATGCCACTAGCAGGAGGGGAAAAGGGCTGTGGCCATCGTTTCTCCATTAGGAAGGTGATGCCATAAAATCATGAAGTTATACTACTGCATAACTCACGGATAGCTCATGGGATAATGCTTTTTAATAATATCTCTCCATATTTGGAGAATTAATTAATAGTATAGTAATGTTAAAAGTCTGGAATTTATGCACTGTAGGACATGGGAAGAAGTTAAAGCCTGTCCCCATTTTTTCATCCTAAGGACAAACAAGAAATCAAAACAGCCGCATCACAGTTGTTTTTTTTTTTATCTTTGAATTTATGGAGTTACCTCTCCAGAAGCAGTGGGAACTGCAAGCTGCTCTAGTCAGGGAAATTTAGAGTCTGTCTTTGGAGTTACTAACCATTTCAAACTGACTTAGTAAAACACAAGGCAGCAGAGGGTGGTGGTGGTGGGGAGTTGAGAAAAAGTAGTTGTGATCTAACCTTGTGCCTTCTATGCAACTCTGTTCAGTGGGATACCTGGGTAGTATTTTGGATTGCTAGCCCTGATATATTTGCGGAAAGCTTTTTGCCCCTTATGACTATCTTCCAAAGCTTTGGTGCAGTCTTTTTGGTTCTACAATTACCTATATAACCTTGGATATATTAATAGCAAAAGCAGCCTTGAAAGGAAAATAACAGTATGTGCATCAGTGAGAGCATCATCTGCTCCTTCAAAATGTGTATCTATAAATCTCTGTTTCTGAAATAACTATACTGAGACAGATAGGAAAAGAAATCTTTGCCTTCCATTGCATTCTCCAGGTCTTTTGTGCATAGTGCTTCTGGCAGAAGAGTTTCAGCAAGAGTCAAGAATAATTTAATGGCCTTACAAAACTCAAGGTTAGAATTATATCTGATGTTACTTTTCTAACCCACTGATTTTATGCAAATGTACCACACCAATGTGACAAGAATTGCATGGAAATTTTTCATTATGCTGTGATCCTCAACAGGAGTTATGAACTATTAAATTGCCTTGCACAAGAAGCCTATATAAAGCTTTGGCCTCCTCTATGGTTTGTTCATCCAGTGACTTAACAGGTTTATAGCAATTCCCTTGAAAAATATTTCTTCACCTTATGTGAAATAAGGACAAGAGAAGGAAGCGTGCACATACTGTTACATATGAAACACAGACATATTATTACAGAATACTTGACGGTGTGGAGCACTCAAGTTGAAGATGCATCTGGAGAGGCACTAAGTACCATTTATAACCTCAAAGAGGATACTTGCAACTGTTTATTTTGTAAGTGCTATTTACAGCTATTACAACTATTTTATCCATCTTCTCTAAATTCTTGGATGTAAGAATACAATCATTTTGGAGCTTTTGGTCAGATGCTTCAATTTAAGAAATGCTCATTAAACGTCTTCCTCTGCCAACACATACTTGTCATCATCTTCAGTCATTTAATTTACTTAATATATTTTGTTATCATCCTTCTGCAGCATTCAATGAAGTCTAATCTAAGACTGAAAACCAGAAACAGCTGAGCTTGGATAGTGAGTATACCAGTTTCCTCTTTTCTTTAAATAGATAAGTAAGACATAAAGACATTATTAGATTTCATTTTTAAAGATAAAAGGAAGATATGAGTATCATTTATTTCAGCTAACATCAGCTTTAGCAGAAAATGATAGTTACTAAACTTTAAGCTGGGAACATCACTCTGGATTCCTGTTTTTTAACATCTTTGTGTTTGCTTTTTTATGATGACTGAACTGTCTGATCTCCTTTAAGGTAAAAGTTGATAAGATCAAATATAAAAGTTTTGGATACATCTCAGCATAATTCATTCTCCCAGGTCCCCTTGACCGGCATCAATTCTGCTGCTGTCAGAGAAGGTAAAACACTGCTGTTGAGGAAAAAAGACTGCAGGAAATAGGATTGTGCTCAGTTTGCTCCTTGCTGCTGGAAGAAGAGGTTGATGGCAGTAGCAACACTCTTATTTCCAAGAAGGAATCAGGGAGAGCAGAAACTAGGCAGTGCATTGCAAATGGAAAAAGAACAAGGCTTAAAGATTAGTACAGTGATCTGCACAAAAGTAGAACTGCAGATGTTCTGGCATCACGATAAAGCCATGATAGTCAATTTTAATTGTAATTCTTTAATCTGTAACCCATGTCTACAATATGAACAACTTGTGTAGTGCTCTCCCCTGGTCAAGGTTACATCTATTTGGAAGGTGACATATATTTAAATAAAACCATACATTTAGATGTAACTTGTTCTGAAAATGCCTCCTATTTATTTGCATCAAAACTACAACAGATACGAAGAGCATAATAACACTGTTTACTAGAACAAACTCTCATCTACTAAAGAGTGTTTTCAACCACCATTAGCTGTGCATTTCTGCCAGCAGTGAACAGGAGCCTGCATGGTGTGCTTGTAAAAATCTGTGTGTCCATCTGGAATGTGGCTTGTCTTTCATGCCACTGTCACCACTGCCAAAACACATCACCAGTCACCTCACTGTGCTCACATACATTGTTTGGTCTTCAGAAATGTTGTTAAGTGTCTATGAATGTCAACGGGTGCCATTTTTTCACGTGGAGGAATTCAGTGTCACACCTTCATTCACACTTCCATGTCAGACACCATTTTGTCAGACTGCCCCTCTGCTGCCATCTGTCACACAGCAACAAAATGGAACAGGATATTGGTGGGAAGGTTCAGCCTCTACTGCCGTACCACCAACATCTGCCTCTTATGTTGTAGGCCAACATCATAAAATAGGTACCATTACTTTCAAAGCAGTCCTTGTAACTTGAAGGCAATATTGAGATTTACTGAGTGCCAAAAATACATGCACAACAATTTACTGATTAAAAAACATGCTGCAAAGTTGAAGGCTTTTATGTCTTACCTGAAGTCGATTTTGCATAGCTTTGCTATGCAGAAAGATTCTTTTTTCATTATGGTAGCTGATGAGACACTACGTGTTACAATTGCATAGTATTGTGCAGGAAGACATTGTCAGAGCAGATACATAGTAAGTACATTTAAGGAAATGAGGCACTAATATCCTATTAATGACATATGATTATGAACAAGTGTGTTCCCCAAGGCCATGAAGATAGTAAAGAATGAAGATGAGCAATAATTCTCTAGTTTGCTATGGCTGTTTAAAGAGAGATCTCAAGAGGAGTGTATCACTATTTCTTTAGCAAGAGCTGCGGATGTAGTTTTGCCATGAAGGAGCTTTTTGATAAGAGTAATGCAAAAGTGCCAGTGCTTCTGTCTTATGTTTACTGATTCCGAAGAAAGTATGTGGAGGCAAGTTAACACTCATCAGTTTAATAGAGCATTACTCACATTACCAGAGGTGGCCAGCCAGTAGTTTCTCTACCAAGTCCTCATTACTGGAGGTAGCATGCACAATTCCTTAGTACTGTTGGCTATATTCATAACAGCAGGAGACAGTAAAGCATCAGGTATCTGGATAAGCAAGGTCATTCATAGAAAGGAAGGATACTTAGTTACAGCTATAGAGCAGTTTCTCACAAGTTTCTTCCAGATACATGGAAAAAGCTAGAGGCAGTTTGCTTGTTTTCCCAAGCTAATGCAAGCCCTTCCTCACAGGTTAGTCAGCTGTTCAGGCCATTATCTCTATTTTTTCCACACAGTAAGAGCCAGAGATTTGTCATAATGTAGTGGGTTAAATCATGTTAACAAAAGTCTGCTTTTGTGAGAAATGGAGTGACAATGGCAGGTGGAGGGATGTGATCCTGCCCCTCTGCTTTGTGCTAGTGAGGCCTCACCCAGAATACTGTGACCAGGAGTGGAGTCCTCAGTACAGGAGAGTCATAGATCTGTTGGAGCACATCCAGAGGAGGGCCACAAAAATGATTCAAGAGATGGAACACCTCTCCTACAAGGAGAGGCTGAGAGAGCTGCAGCTCTTCAGCCTGGAGAAGAGAAGGATCGGGAGACCTGACAGCGACCTTTCAGTATCTAAAGGGTAGCTGTAAGAAAGAAGGGGACAGATTCTTTAGCAGGGTCTGTGGTGATAGGACAAAGGGAAATTATTTCAAACTAAAAGAGGAGAGATTTAGATTGGATATAAGGAGGAAGTTTTTTACTATAAGGGTGGTGAGGCACTGGAACAGGTTGTCCAGAGAGACGGTGGAAGCCCCGTCCCTGGAGATATTGAAGGTCAGACTGGATCAGACTCCGAGCAACCTGATCTAGCTGTGCATGTCCCTGTTCACTGCAGGGGATTTGGACTAGATGACCTTTAAAGGTCCTTTCCATCTCTAAGGATTCTATGAGTCTAATGGCATCATCAGATCCAAGTATTCTGGGTCTGATTAGCAACTGATGGATGATAACTTCAATTCAAACAGGAGTTTCTAGGAATTTCAATTAAGTTCACACTATGTTCCAGGCTTGGCTTGTCAAAAGTTGTAACTGAATACTTCAAAATGTTTAAAAGGAACAGGGTACTTAATAATAATGATATTAGTGAAAAACTTTGCATTTGAAGAATTGAGGTAGGAGACAGAAAGGATGAAAGTAAGAATGTTTTTTCTCCAAAGATCAATATAATAATCAGTATTTAAATGAGATAATGCATTATTACATTAAAGTGGCCTAATAATATGAAATTTGAAATTAGGCTACTTGCTTATCAGTTATGATAATAATGTTAATAATACTGTCATAATAATAATACTGTCATACAGTGTTACTGAACCTGAGGAAGGTGATTAAACTGCTACACCATGGTGCCCTAAATTCCACGTAAGGCTCTTAGAAAAATGTTTCTGAATATCTCTTGGAAGCGAATCTGAAGGCCTAGGTGACATGATAAACATCACCTACAAAACAGGAGAAGAGAGGAGGAACTGGGGTGTTGCCTGGCTAAGGTTCAGTTCTCCTCCTCCTTTCCTCACAGCACACAATGTTAAATATAACAATACCCTTTATTTGAAATTACATTGCAGTTAATATGGCAGACATTGTTTTCCCAGTGTAATGTGTTAGGCGTGTAATTTAATACTATCTATTTAATTAGTGTAGTCTCTAGCATAACATAGTTGTCTGAGACTGGTAAGGAGTGCATTCTCACAAATCAGCATGAGTCAATCAGCAACACTTCGTGGACAGTTTTACATTCAAAAACATTCCTTTGGGCAAAGCCAGAAGCTGTTTGCTTTTCAAATGGAAGGGCCCAGAAATGTTTTCTGACCGAAGACCTTGCCTTAGAGCAAATATTTCCAGCTTGATACAGGAAGCTGGGAGATGATACCATTGTACCCTGTGAAGGCAAGGTACAAGCTGGTGTGTTCAGATTTAGGTTCATCATTTACAGCTCCTCTTCAAGATATGATGGAGAACCATTCTTTGGAAATGAATTTCTGATATGGCTTCCATCTGAACAGACTTTTAGAAGCCGGTGAGAGTGGTACCCAGTCTGTAGTATGAAACATGTGAGACAGCATGAAACCCTCATCAGACTTCTGCAGCTGTTCTTAATGAGTAGTGTGATTTCATGCATGTGTCAGAAGGATTTATGTATAGTAGTCCCTCTGCTTAAAGGCTCCTGTAGAAGGTTTTCCTTTGTCAGAAGGGCTCAGCCATGGTTTTCATAATGCTTCTTGGCTGAAATTACAATTACACATTAGCTGCTTCTTCCTCCTTCCAACATTTTGTTTGGTAGGTAGAAAGTCTGTGGAAAGTCTGCAATAAAACAGCACTCATTCATATCTGTATCAAAGTCATGGCTTCTTCTTCCAGAAGATCTACTAAGTTGGGCTTTTATGATGCTTTTTCTCTCTCTCTCTCTCTTTTTTTTTTTTTTTGGAAGGATACCTACCAGTCTCTGGTGGCTTATAGACAAATCAGGCTGTCATTTCTAAAGGTGTGAAAATATGGACCCAGACAACACTTAACAGAACATTTCTCAAAATTCCAGATTCTTTATTAAAGTTACTCTCTTAAAGGTATATACTGGCATATATACCAGTATAATTCTGAGACCTGTTAGGAAGAAGTATTGATGCGTAAAAGTTTAGGTGACCTGGGTAAAAATTACTCGGTTTTATGGCTGCATATTTATTACCTTCTTGTTTGTTTTTATTACACTCCTGGATGCACTCATTATTGATACATAAGACTAATACTTGCAGACTCCTGCTAGGATCTTGGAATTATTCATATGTTGCAGTAGTTAGTTTCAAAAGTTTACTAGAAAATGTCAAGTGTACATACTCTGTGTATGTAATTTTGACTTTATTGATAATTTGCTCATTATTTTTGAAGGGAGAGAACATAAATATAGCTCCTAATTTATGTTTTTTGTTCTCACAAGTACTTTAATGTGAAGTAAAGTGTATACTTCCCCGATGATGGTCCTCACATGCCTGTAAACTAAAGGTGATACTGTTTCATGGAGTTTTATAATGTTGTTCTCTAGAGAATTCTTTATATACCAACGAGGACACGCAGTTATTAAAGAATACATGTTATATATGTATGGTTTCAGATAGAATTATAATGCACTGTTCATACTGCAGAGGAAGCAAAAGTAAGCACATTCTGAGAGTGGAACTTGTACTTGAGGTGTAATTACCATGCCAGAGAGGCAACAGGCTTTTGGATAGGGCCAACAGGAATAAAACAGAAAGATGAAAAGACACAAAACTATCTATGCATTACTCTCAGTTAGCAGCCTGCTGAGTCACCTCTTTGTATTTCTCAGGTAGTGCACCTTCTGCAAAGATATTTGATTCCAGATTTAGTAAACAAATCTCGTAGTAAAACCCTGTGAATTCAATTTAATTGTGTTAGGAGGAGGAAAAGAGTTGTGTGAGTCACATCATGAGTATTTCTATTATCCTGGAGTGAGAGATTCTACTCTTCATATTATACAGAGAACAAAGTTTTCAGAAGTTTTTTTCTGGCCCCCCTGTCCAGCCAGCCCTGCTGGGTGGCAGCCATGGCTGCTGGGCCCAAGGCTGAGAGGAGCTGGATGGGAGTGAGCTGTGAGAAGGCCCTGGTGGCTCTCCCCTCGCTGTTCAGCCCAGCACTCATTCCCAGCCTGTGCTGCTTTTCTGGCCAGGTGTCACAGGGCTGCAGACCAGGGCTCAGGGCTTGCCAGATTGCCTCATACCAGCAATGGTCGTCACTCCCTTGCCCAGAGTCCCCTGCTCATCTGCTTCCTGACATTTTCTCACTAAAAGTTTTCTTGATGACCTGAGATGTAGTCAGCTGGATGCTAACTCCTGATAGGTATGCAGGACTTGATTAGATAACCAAATTCTTCTGTGTTTGAAAAAACTAAGAGTTTGAAATACTGGTCAAAGAGGACCTGGTACTGGAAAGCAAATTTAAAAAGAAATATTGGAAATATATTAAATTTAAAGAGAAGTATTTCTCATGTTCATTTAACCTTTTTTTTTCCCTAAAAAACTTGTTGTTGCAAGCTTCTTCATAAACTAATATTCTTAAATTTGCAATGAAGAGATCTGTTACCAAATTCAAATGTCAAGTTTTAGGTTCAGTGTCTTAGCAGTTGCAATGGAAGTGGACAATAACAGTAATGATGTATAATTTAAATTATGAGAGATACAGTCCCACTAGGGAAGCATGAGGTTATGACTTCTACTTTATCAATGGTATGAATCCCAGGACAATTCTGAAAAGCCCATTAAGTATTTATCACTCAGAGAAGTTGAGAAAATAATGTGAATTAGAATGCCCCCCTTCTTCTGAGGCGTTAATAGCTCCAATGAACATATTTATTCCTCACACAGGAATAGAAAATAAAATGACTTAATTAGCTTTTCATTATTGGTAGTTGAAGGAAAGGTGGAATGAATGAAAGAATAACATTCCAAATAAGGGGATGATTATCTCGTCCATTTTTCTTACTTAAATCTAACCTAGAATCTTATGATTTCAGGTTAGAAATGAAAATGCATGGTGGAATCCAGCAGGTTTAAACAAAATCCAAACTGGAAGGTACTATAGGAGTTATTTCAAAGTGAAATAGTTGTAAATGTGAAAACAGCTTCTGAACAGCAGCAAGCAGCTCAAATAATCTGAGTGTGTGAGTGGATCTACAGTGAGCATTTTTGCTCGCTAACATAAATGATGGATTCACGTACTGTTTTTATGCAATTCTATGCATACGCAAATCTTATTTAGAAGAGCTGACATGAAGCAAGACTGAAATTACAGATGTCTTCTCTGTTTTAACATGTAGGAATATTTTCTAGAAAATAGTGAAAAAATGAATTATTTGCTCTCAGCTGTGTCTACAGAAAAAAAAGTAGTTTTACATGCAGTGTTCTCAGCATATATATGCATTTGGGCCTTAGACAAAAAGGCCTTGGGATGCATATGTGCAGTACATTTGCACTTGAGCACATATCAGCAGAATACTCTTAAAATTTTAATATACTCTTACAATTCTGAACTTAAGAGCTTTGCCCTGAGATCAGTGTGAAAAAGATGAGACGTAATGACTGCTATACCATGCTGATGGTATCCTCACTGCAACTGCATTGCCCAGTCCATAACAGTGCCTTTGGAATAGCTTGGGAAATAATGCAATTTATATGTTTGGGAGGAATCTCAGAAGAAATAGGCCTTTGGGCTTTCTGCTCTGCAGTTTGAGCCACAGGTACCTTGGAGCACCTTGGCCAAACTTGCAAATATACTCTGAATAGCCAACATCCCCTCTCCACATCGAGTATCTTTTGAATCCAGTTCAGACTGTTTATATGCATTTATTGTATCAATAAAACACCTCAATACAGAAAGGACATTGAGGTGCTGGAGCAGATCCAAAGAAGGGCAACAGGGGCTTGGAGAATATGCCCTACGAGGAGCGACTAAAGGAACTAGGGCTGTTTAGTCTAGGGAAGAGGAGGCTGAGGGGAGACCTTAATTGCTCTCTTCAAATACCTGAAAGGTGACTGCAGTGAGAGCGGGATTGGTCTCTTCTCACTGGTGACAGGTGACAGGACAAGGGGAAATGTCCTCAAGTTGCACCAGGGGAGGTTTAGGTTGGATATCAGGAAAAACTTCTTTACTGAAAGGGTTGTTAAGCACTGGAACAGGCTCCCCAGGGAGGTGGTTGAGTCACCATCCCTGAATGTGTTTAAAAGCCATTTCGATGTGGTGCTCAGGGACATGATTTAGTGGTGGATTGTTAGAGTTAGGGTAGTATGGTTAGGTTGTGGTTGGACTTGATGATCTTGAAGGTCTTTTCCAACCTGATCAATTCTATGATTATATGATTGTACACTTACATGCATATACTGGTGCCACCAGACAAGGCAAGTCTGCTGGTAGTCCTGACTATGTAATCTGAGGAGCAAAACTCATGGAACAGCTTCTTATCAAGCTGTCAGCAACCTGGCCTGGGACATGCTGTACCTGCCTGCTGACCTGATCATGCAAGAAGGATCGCAGTGTTCATACCCAGCATCTCTGAGCCAGGGAGATCTCCAGCAAGGAGCTAGTAATCCAGTGGGATACAGCTGGTGTTTGGTGTGTTCCTGAGTTGTAGTTTTTGAGGTATACGAGCCAGGTGATCCCAGAGCCCATATCTAGCTGCCTGTGGCATCTTTTTGTTCACGCCAGTAGGCTCCAGCTACTCTTACACTTCTACACACGTGCTCAAGAGAGCACGATGGGTTCAGGAGGCTGCAGCAGTGTGGACAAGGTCAATCATGTATGATGTGGAGCACTCAATTAATTTTACTACAGCGTGCAGGGATTGGGGGTTAGGAATCAAGCCTTGATATGCTCCAAGGGAAACCAAATGTAGAAGTGTGCAGAGTCGGAAAGTGGTTTGGCCAACAACAGTTAAGGGGCCTCTAGATTGTTTTATTTCTTAAATGTTTTCCTTCCTCCCTTCCTTCCTTCCTTTCTCCCTTTCCCCCTTCCTTCCTTCTTGTGAATAAAAGCTCTTAAATTTAAAAAAGAATAATTCTTATCAGTATTTCAACCATTTCCTGAGAAAAAGACTGTCAATATTTAAGCACCTTGCAGCAAGAAGTTAGGAAAAGATGGTTTAACCCAAAACTGATGGAGGGATTGCTGCTGATTTCCGTCTACAACTGAGCCTCATTTAAAGAGCTGAGACATAGTTGAGGTGCAGAAAATCTGTAATTCTATTAATTAGAATAAAACCACTAACTTATTATTTATCATTTAGTTCTTTCTTGTTCTTCACATACTTTTCAATCAGCTTGGAAACGTAGGTAGGAACTGGGTCCAACAAGTACAGTTTAATTACTGTAATAAATTGTTTTTTGACACACAAAAGTAAAAAGGTCAGCAGGCCATTACATTTCCTTTATTTAATAAAAGTGCATACAATGGACACAATGAAAAATACTTGCAGGCAATTTCTTTAAGAGGTTAGTAAAGGATGTCAGATGATGCTCTCAGATACAAATTTGGATGCCATTAACAAAAGACACACATAATAAAGGCACTGTATAAAATGATATTCCCTTCAGTTCCACCTGTGCTGTATTTTCCTCTGAATTTACAGAATAGAATTAAACAGTTTAGGGTTGAGTGGGGCTGCCAGGGAGATTTGTTTTTATACTGATAAAATATTGTTAGGATTCTAATTCCTCTGTACTCCTGGCTATGAGTATACTGAGTCTTTCATAATCAATGATATATCACTTGAGTATAATGAGTCTTTGCTGACTCTCAATCGGGAAATTTACTCTGCTTTTTTTTTTAAATTTTTTAATTTTTTATTTTTTAATTTGAAACTAATTGTTGTACCTCTGCATTTTCCCACACTGCAATGGTAAGAAAACAATCCTTGACGAAGTGGCTGAAAATTAGCAGGGTAAAGGGAGAAATGAGCATTTGAGAGTTCCCCATCAACTGTGGCTGGTTTGAAACATGTCTTTCAGCGAGATTTGAGCTGTCAGTTAATGTAAGTAGTGGTTTCTTTCCACTATAGAACAGATCAGAGAACAGATCATTCAGGAAATAGGCAACATAACACAGAAGCTTTAGTTTCAGAAGTGTTAAGCCCAAGGAGTAATTCATTCTCAGGAACTGATTTCAATCACAGTGGAAGACAGCTGTCCTGCTGCTTGCGCATAGCCTCCTCTAAGCAACATTGTCTCCATGCAGAGCCTTGCAAAACTGAGAATACACAGTGCCTGATGCCGAATGAATATGTGCTTGCCTACCAAACAAATTAATTTCTCAAATGCTATATATAGCATCATTTTTACTGCTGATTCATGCAATTCAAATGGTTTGTATTTTTCCATGTACAAGCAAAGATGGAACAGAATTTTACATATTTTAAAAGCCTTTTTATCTAGAACACAGTATTAAAAAATGAGCAACATAACAAACTATGTTACCTGTGCCAGGAAGAGTAGGTTGGTTTTACATCACAGAAATTGAAATATATGCCAGAATCAAAGGATAAATATAATCAGAGATCACTAGCTGGGTACAGCTTTATCTGTGGAGTTCAAACCAGCTACCATAGCCACAGATGAATAAATATGTCCATGTTTTGATTCAACTCTTTAGTTTTACTTTCTTCTTCCTCCCTGACAAGCTTATTACTAAAATGATGAAAAGAAACATAGAAAGTTTAAATAAATCTGGTACATTTTTTTTCTCCATATGTGTGTAGATATACCACAAACAAGGGTATACTTTACATTATAAATGAGCCTTATTTGTTTTAATTTTCAGAAACTGTATCTATTCTTGTGTTGACTTACTTTAGGATAAAAATTGACATTAAATTAAAACCATAACCTACTGGTTGAAAAAAATACTGATGAAATATAATGATGGATATACAAGAAAAAAGAACAGCTATGAAGAAGTGTTTGGCATTTCTTTTTAATCATAAATCTGTGCACTTTTTGTGTGATTCAATATTTTAAAACTAGTAGAATTCAGCTTTTCAAATCTGCTTCATGGCTGTCTTTTAATGAGAGAAGACACTTTCATTTTTTAGATTTCCAATTGATTTTCTAACTTTAAAGTAGTAAGTGATTTAAGTATTCAAAAATCATGTAAGCTAGAAAATGTATGTACATTATATATATATATATATTTATTTGGAACCTTCTAAAGTGACTGTAAATTCCTTTCAACAAATGCTGGTATATTATAATCAATATTTTTCATTTTGCTAATCATTCATTAAAATATAAGCAATAAGTTCTTACAGCTGAATTACTGTAATAATTTAAGTTACCATTGTTTTATCTCCTGACATTGGGCTTGAGATGAGTTACTATGATATCAGTTGATAAAGTAGTTACTATAATAACTATAGTAAAGCTAAAATAATAAAGAAAATTGTAATTTAAACATAATAGCATTTACTTTGGGGTGGTTAGTTAAAATCAGAGTAAATATCAGAGTGTATTTTCATTTTGGATTTGTTAGCTTCTGTGAGTATTATCCATTTAAGTTACAGAAATGATTTAAAATTAGAGCTGCTCTCTTGTAAAGATAGTTAATAACATAGCAACCATTGGGCTGTCTATGTTCCATGGCAGGCGGCTTATCTAGAAATGCCAGCAAACTTCCCATCACCAGAGACACAGACAAATGCGCAAGACCAAATCTTGTCTATTTCTTAAGTCCATATTAAGTCAAATTAAATATAACAATTCACTATAGTTACCCTGTTTCATATTTATGAATTTTATCAAGCAGAACATTTGAAATACTACTGATACTTTTTGTATATAGATAACCTCCAAAGCACAGTCAGTTACATGAAACCTTCTTGTTGCTAATGCTTACAGAAGAAAACTCAATATTTGTTTTCTACCTAATGAAAGACTCTTAACCTCAGAGTCTCTTTACCAATCTTTGTAAGCCATATAAGCCATATAAAAGCTTTCGGAGATATTTAATTTTTCTTAGGCCAAGAACACGGACAGTTATGTTTTAGTCAGTGAATTATTAACAGAACACCTCTATATTAGCATCACTGTCCTTCTCAAAGACCAATAAGGTGTTATGTACAAATTTCTTTCAGACATTTGCGATCATATGAAAAAATATGGGAAGTGTTTTTATTATAGTTGAAAGAGACATTTTAATTTCAACAGAGAGATGAAATATAATTCAATATTTTTGATTTCAGTTAATAAAATAAACAAGTTTTGCTATCCGTTCCTTCATTTACAAATCATTCTCTTTGCATATATTAAAAGGTTTTTTTTTTAGTGTTTCTTTTGTTGGCCCTCCAATCACAGTTTTTAATTTAATCTTTATTCTCTTTAGAGATTTTTAAAGGTAGTATTTACTACAGATAAACTGACAGAGACGGCTGCCAGACAACTGGATGCCTTTTAAAAGATATCGTGGAGGTACTGAATGAATGCGTTCCTTCAGTGTGCATGATCTCTACTGTGATTTGTGTTTCCTAGTATGTGATTTGTACACAACATTTAGAAAATTGTAAGCCATTTTCACAATTCTTTGATGTAGATGTCTGCAAAAGAGCTATGAAATGCTGAAGTGGCAAAGTAGTCTTATTTTGGAGTTTGTTTCCATTTGTCCATATATTAAAGAGATTGCTGTAAATGACCACTGATGAGGCTGATTTCTTCTGGAGTTATTTTCTCCAGTTTGTCATTTGAACTATGTAATTTGTCAAGCTTTGACTCTGTCTGTTGAAGTGGTATTATTTTTTTCAACCTCAGAGGAGGAATTCCTACAATTAAGACTTTCACTGGCTTTTTTTTTTCAGTAGAGACCAGTCTTATCTTTCATTCTTCTACAAATTAATACAATTGTGAGAACATTTATTTCCTCATGTCTATCTCTTCATTTTGAGTTTTCTCTATATTTTATGTTTTCTCATTTTACCTTACATTTTTTAGAGATCAATTATTTTACCTAGAACAAGGGCAGTTTTAAACGGCTGTGAAGGATCTGTTCACTATAGCAGTTTTTCAGTGCTCTGTAGAAGAAAAGTGAGTCAGAAAATTACACCATAGGCTTACTCCTATAGCTAAATGTAACAATAACCACTGTGTAAATAATGAAAAATTTTGAAATGCCTTTAAAGTTCTACAGTGTTATAAATAGCTACTGTGAAAAAAGATAATTTTGTTACTTAGATAAGCAAGTTACTTACTAAGTACTAGTTTGGAAAACAATTTCTATTCTTATTACTTATTCTGCTTCATTTTTCTCAGCATACATTTGGGTGTTGTATAGACTGCTGAGAGTTTCTTATAACTGGTATAAGCAAAGCCACTTCCATTTGTGTTGCTCCTTCTGAGTATTTAGTGATTTTTGTTACTCTATTCCTGTGAAAGTTCTACAGCAGTATGGGTCAATGCAAATATGAACTTCTTGGGCAGGTTTTGTATACTCATTAATATCCCATTGCTAGCTGAGTGGAGTTGGGCTGAGGAATAGAGCCTTACAACACATCCTACTGTCTGTCACTCTTAAATGGCAATATTGAGGGGTATGGGTACCAAGCTTGACTTTCAGAGATTTCTGTTAAGAAAGCCAGTACTGAAAGAAATATGGCAGAAACTTGACTTGATGATCCTTGGGCTGATGGCAGACCCTATCACCATTTCTTGCCCAGATGATGCCCAATCAAAGAGCACATGGCATGGTCATCCTCATCTCCTCAAACTCCACTGTAGAGTAGCTCTGCTCGCATTGCTCCATGACATAATTAAGAAAAGAGTATGTAAAGCAAACAAAGATTTAACACTGAAGGTGAAAACTGCAGCCTTTATTTGCTAGGTAGCTGAGGTAGAAGCTAAAGTTAAGGTTATCAGTGCTATGAGGGGCCTGATGTCTGTAGGACAATGCATGTAAACTTCCTTGAATCAGTTTTGGGGTTCAGTCTCTGGGGCTTTGAAATCTCACTAAAATTTGGAATAAGTTGCATTTTCACAGTATTAAGAATTCACAGTCTGTGAATGTCTCCAGAAAATAAGCAACTACTACCTCAATCTTAGTAAAAGAATACATTTTCTTCTAAAATGTGTCTGGAGGAGGAAGTGCCCAACTGCCATGACTTTCTTTCTAGTTCCTCTGGATTAAAAAGTTTGTTAAGTGAGACGAGGATATCTAAGATCAATTTCTTTTGCTGCAAAATCTTTCTCCTTTTCTGTTCATAGACTATCATAAAGGAAATTTCCATCTCATCTGTTGAAGTTACTGTACTTTGCTTTCATTTCATTTAAAGATAAGATTTCAAGCAGAGATTTGGAGCAGTGAATTCTCAGTTCTTGATCATATGGAACAGAGGATCAAACCTGCTCCCAGTTGGACAACTACTTATCATCTGTACAGTGGAAATACCAGAAAGGATAATGAAATGTTCTTGTCTAGGACAGGAGAAGGTGCTGGTTACTTACCAAGTAAGTAAAAATTGTTTGATCTCAGAGAGCTGATGAGAGAATCTATTTCCCCCCACC
The DNA here is from genome assembly GCF_002078875.1 of Numida meleagris. Lineage (NCBI taxonomy): Eukaryota > Metazoa > Chordata > Aves > Galliformes > Numididae > Numida > Numida meleagris. The sequence continues at coordinate 79,592,463 of NC_034410.1, forward strand.
TCCTTCATTGCTGTGAAAAGTGGGGCATGCACAGCTGTGTTTTGAGAAAGAGCAGCAGGTTTTCCTGTGTTGCTTTTGGAATTCAAGTATTTTCGTCATACCTTGAAAATGCTTATTATGGCTTTATACACTGGAACAGTACAAGTAAAATCCAGAAAAACCCTGTATGAATTTAGAGCTCAATCAAGCTTGGATGTAAAATTGCACCGTAAGTTATTCATACTCGAGGTGCATAGGAGCAAGTAAAGAAGAGGAATTTTAATTGTCCAGGAGCAATAAATTAATAAGTAAAAATACTAAAATTCTGTCTAAATTGTCTTAATATTTGTTTTTAATAAAAGGGTTTTATTTTTACTTTGAAGAAGGAAACAAATATCCATTTGCACTGTGTAGATTTGGGAATAAAGAAAGTTAGGCCCAGACTTGATTGGCAGCAAAACTGCCCAATTGTAATTTTATAGATCACTTAGAAATGCCTGCTTCAGCCTTATGCAGAAACTTAGGAAAATTAAACAGGGTTGTCTGAGGCTCAGTAAGCTACCTTTTTCACTTTCAGACATGAATAGGTTGATTTGATGAAAAGTAATTGATTGGGGGCTAAGGCAAAGGATAGGATAATTTACAGTGCAATTAGATGATTTACCAACCCTAAAATTGCTTTCCTTAAATGTAGAACTATGTACAGTCATCTTCTTGTTAAGGTTATTTTAGAGGGCTTCTCTTTGTTTCCCATTGCTTAGGCTACAGCCTTCTCTCAGCACACTTGTGTCAGGTCTCTATCACGTCTCGTACCCCACTCTCTGAGGGCTGCATCCCATCAGTAGTTGGCTATTCTGTTCAAGATGCTCAGACATGCAGTCTGGCTCTGCTTTGTCCTGCACTCTGTGTCCTCATGTTCTTCCATGTTGCCATCCAAGTTCTGAGCTGCCCTGGAAATGCTTTGCAGCTGCCTTTTCATGAAGTATTTCTGCTCTCTGAGTAATTCCCCAGTAATGAGTCTTTTTTGAAGCAAACTTTCCAGGACCCTTTGCTTTGGTTATCTTCTTTTTTTTTTTTTTTTTTTTTTTACTTTTGAGCAGTTGCCTGAGCCAAACTTTGGCTCAGTTATTTGCCCCAGGAAAAAACAAAACCAAAACCAAGACAAACAGCTGATTTTGCAGACTCAGGGATAGGCTGTGGTTGGCAGGCACCTCTGCAGGCCATCTGCTCCAACCCCTGCTCAAGTAGAGCCACTGAGAGCAGGGTGCCCAGGCCCATGTCCAGGCGGCTTCTGGAGATCTCCACAGAGGACACTCCACAGCCTCTCTCAGCCTGTGCCAGTGCTCTTGTTTCCCTCATAGCACATAAGTGCTGTCTGGTATTTAGGTGGAAGGCACCCAATTTAGGGCACTTTTTTGTTGACAAAAAAGCCTCTGTTGAAAAACTACTTGTAAATATGTCAGGCTTGTCCATTTGTATCATTTAGTGAATCTCCGCAGTACATCTGATACCAGCTGAATACTATTTCTTTTCTCCTTTTTAAAGTTTGGGCTACTTAACTTATCCACGTTAAATAATTCTGTTTTAAATCATTGCTCAATTTTGGTGCTTGAGCTGTTCCTTACCTTTCTACTACTACCTTCTTTAGTTCAGAAATTACCCAAGATTTTCAGCTTTTTACTTTGGTTAAATTATCTTAGTTGTTTTTGCAGCTTGGTTACTGTTGCTCCTTTTTATTATATTCATCTAGATTTAATGTTCTTGGACCCATTAATTTCATGTATGTGTAAGAGTTTTTTTTTTTTTTAAGCCAAAGAATTAGAGAAGATACTGAGGCCATTTCTGAACCATTTCTCCCGTATGTAATGGAAAAATATCTTCAAAACACTGGTATAGAAAGCCCTGATATTTCCCTTAGGCAAACAGTTCATCTACTTGAATTTTAACTGATAACACAAAATTTGGTACCAAGTTGCTGAGTGCATTTAAATTTTTTATTGCTTTATTGTGTTATGTACAACAAGTAATATTATCTTTCCAGTCTAGATGAGAACATAACTGTTTAACTTTTTTTTTTGAGTACACAGAATTAGTTTAGCAAGATTTCTCTCTCATTTTTTCTCTTAATCTCTACCTGACTGTGTTTGGCCCCCCTCCCCAAACCACTACTATCTCAAGAGATACCTTAAATTATATTCAGCCTGCGTAAGACTAATAAATGGGAAAAAAAAGAGCAATGTCATTTGTCGTAATGGAGATGAACAGAAAATTTCCTTGGAAATAGTGGTTTGAGGGTTGAGTAAAGGATAAATTGAAGTTGTTACAATTTCAGCATATTCCATAACTGATATCAAAACATGTGTGCTTCAATACACATCTTCTTAAACAGGTTTGGATGCATTCATATTTTTTGGAAGCAAACTCCACTGCATCTTGACAGTAAATCAAAGGTACATATTTTTCAAACTCCAGATCCTTCACCCACAATCTTACTGTCAATACTATGAGCTGATATTGAAGTGAATGGTTTTAGTCTTCAGGTGTTTTAAAGGAAACCACACTTTAAGAATATGATAGACATATTACTCTGAGTGAGGAAACCCAGAGAAAATGTAGCAGTTCAACTATTTTGGAAATGTACATCTTAATGTGTAACATATAAAGTTCTCTTCAGTGGTCATGTCAACTTGCATACTGATAGACATACTGTTAAATGCGTTTTACAGAAAATATTGTAATATTCATGTTTTAATACAGTGAACATTGCAAAGAATGCCACTCTCTACACCCCAGTGAATTTTGGTTAGGTCTAATGCCAGACTGTCAGAAATTGTCAATGCCCTAACAGTTCTACTGCTAAATTACATTGATTTCTGGCATTGGTTTTTGGAATAGTCCCACAAACAGTGTACAGAAAGAACACTCTTTGAAACTGCTGAGTCATTTCAAATTGAATAATAATTTAAATGAATTACTTTGAATTAGCCAAAGCAGATGTGTTCATAGTTTTGGCAAAATTAACCTATGAAAAATTAAAATAAGTCAATTAGTATTCAGCTAACTCAATCCATGGAATAGACTTAAATTCCTCTCTAGAGTGATCTAACTAAGGCTCCGGATGCAGGGTTGGGATGTATGTTTAGTGGCTAATTTGCATCTTAGCTGGTATTTTCCTTGCTTCAGTGGAAGTATAATTGGAAATGTATGCACTATACTAAATGTGTCGACTGAAGCTGTAAATTGAATGAGATTGTGTTTGGTATATAAATCTAAAAAGTACTGCCAGGTTTGGTCATAAATATGTAACTTTCTGAATTCTACAACAGATAATAAGAAACGTGTCAATGAGCGATGAAACACAGATTTCCAATTGTTTTAACAACAATAAACTGGCTTTTGGGAAGTATTTATTAGAAAACTTTCATTGTTTTTAGTTGAAAGAATAGGATGGAGAACACAACTCAAGGGGTTTCCCAGGTGAATAGCAAATTAATGTATTCAAAATTCCAGTGGGAAAAGGAAGATTTATGTTTGTCTTTTGCAATAAGAATTAATTCACTCTTTTCTTGTTTTGTTCTTACTGCTGTTTTGAAAGGAGGAAAACTATTTCTTAATATTCTGATGGAAGAAATTTATGAAGCTGGTCTGACTGTGACACAGCAAAAAAAAAAAGAACTTTTAAAAGTACAGAGAATTCACTTTCTGATATGTTTAAAACTGTATTGAAAGACTGAAAAGAGCTAAGGCTATATTTCAAAGTAGATGCAAGAAGGATAGCAGCCTCTGCTTAACAAGGCTAGATACTTTCAGATTTGTTGTGAGACTATATAGTTTAACTTTCATGAGGTCCTTGGGTAATTGTAGAGTTTTGATCCTGGCAAAAACACATCCACAACTTAGAAGGGAAATGAGGTTTACCTTAACGAAGATAGGCTGTGTGAAGTTGTACCTATATTGAGTTACATTGTGATGTCTCAAAAAAAAATATTATGAATTATGAATTATTACTCTGAACTCATATTGGTGCACTAAAGGTGTAAGAAGTGCCTAGAAGTTCTCCTCAGGAGCTGCCTGCTTTGAATCACTTGTCCTGTTGGGATTCGTTCCAATGGCTGTGCCATTTCCTTCATACAGTGTCTCTAAAAGTCCTGAAAACTAAGTATCCCAAATGAGTGTACTTCATTCATAGCTTCATTGAGGGCTGGAAACATGAGATCTTGCTGTTTTTTCTCCTATTCTCCTCCTAAGGCAAAAAAGAAAAAAAAAAAAAAAGAATAAGTAAGGAATGAAAAGGAGTGCCGTTCTATCTAGGAGACTAGTGGAAGTGTTATTACCTTACTTTATATTGTCCCTATTGTTGGAACATTGGTATGGAGTAAGAGAAGCATGACTATCATGGGAGATAAATCATCAGCATTTAAAAACTTAATTTAGATTCCTTTTTAAGTCAGAAGCAATAATGACCAAGCCTGACAAGTCTTGGCATCCTCTCTTTGTGTTTACAAAGGTGTTAGAGTCCCATGTGTCTTTACAGAAACTTATTTCTAATACGAATACCTGATTTATACTCAGAGCTAATAAAAATAAAACAGCATTTGTTTTTTAAATATACCACACAGAAAATCAATGCTGTTCTTATCAGTTTTGGGCTACTGTTTTATCTATATCTCTCTGTATCTGAAGCCTTGCGTTGAAGAACATGAAAAATTACATTACATTGAGTTACTACTTTTTATTGACATTACATAGGAGGTCCCTGTATCAAACACATATGTGAAATAGGAATGGAATTCTGTAGGTGAAGACCAACATGAAGCATGAAACTGCAGATCACATAAAAATGTCCTTCCTTTACGTATTTAACACCGCAATACTTTTCCTAAATATGTTTAGAATACCCGCGGGTTTGGATGACACTAAGCTGTTAACTTTTTTTACTGTTAAATTTTATTCTATTTGATATGAAGAGGACCTACATACTGTGAGTTATTTTACTCAAGTATAAACATACTTTGGGACACAGTCTTGCAGCATCTGGTGTTAAGGTTCTTCTTTTTTTTTCTGTTTAAATATATGGTAAAAATGCATCTTAATTTGAAAGATATAGAGAGATTTTTCTATGTAATTCTCTATTCTGGCTGTAATTTAATTTACCTGGAAAGTAGGTGATCTTCAATTTGTTTGTTCGTAAATCTGTTTTGTCCTTGCTGTATTATTAAGGTTCCCTACTTTGGAGGACACCTTTCTTTTAAGTGGCTGTTCTTGATAAAACGTAGTGCATTTATACCATAATTATATGTGCCTACAGGTCACTCACAGTAGGGATTTTTGTATAGGAAAAAAACTTATTAGTAGCTATAATTCTTGCAAACAGATCTAGAAACTCTGGTAAAAAAAACCAAACCAAAAAAAAAAAAAAAACCAAAACAACAAACCCCACAACCAAGCAAGTTAAAAACCTGAAAAAATAATGACAGTTGGCCCGCTGCAGTCCCTCTTGTAAAGATGAATATCCACAGTGTTCGAAGACACAGAAAACAAAGACACTATGCGTGATCTGAAAAATGTACAGTAGCACGACCTCATACAATAATTTCAATATAAAGTATATGGAGACTATATTTGCACCACTTTATCAATTACCAGTTCATCTGTTAAATGACGCTTGTTTATTTCTCCTTTATTTAACAATTCACATATTTAAAAATTACTACTTAAACTATGACAACATCTTCATCTCTTGCGAAAAAGATGGGTTGAGCAAACCAAAAGCCCAAACTTACTTTGTTTATCATATCAGTTGAATATTATATTACAACAGAGGAAAGGGAAACAACAACATTTTCAAAGCTCAGGTGAGTTTTTGCCAACAGTTGTCATGAAGAATAGCAAGGTTATTATTCACAAATGAGTCATTATTCACCAACTGTGTGATGCTAGCACTGTCTGATCAGGCAAGATCAACAGAATGGTAAGCTCAGTCATGGTTCTCAGGCTACCCAAAAAGCTCATCTACCTTTAATTTTTTTACTGTCTCCTTCTCTTTTGTTTTCTTTGGAAATGCCTCCTGAGGGACAAGCAGGTGTCTGCAGTGACTCAGGAATGCAGGGATGAGCAGGTAACCCATCCACAAGGCAAATTAGTTAAACCTCAACTCTGAGGCACCTACTTTGGGTAAAAGAATATCATCTGAGAAAAAGGCAGAGAGATCTACTGATGACCTGAACTAAATGAAACAAATGCAATTATGAAAAATAATTCTAATGACCGGAGTGTCCTTGTGTAGCATCTGAAACTTATTACACTGTGTCACGACATTTTATCTGCTGCAGTGAATTTATTTTTTGCCTTAGTTACTGTTATTTTTTTTTCTGGTTGCTGTTCTTTTGTTGTTGGGGTTTTTTGGGAGGGAGGAAGCAATAAGGTTTATATAATTCCTTACGTGATAAGCAGGTAGTGTGGTATGTTTATGCCCTTTTTAGACAGAAAAAAAGGGAGCAGAAACTCATTTTTCACCTTGATGCAAGATAGGAAATTATGACCTAAGCAAACCTTTGACGAAAAGAGAAGCCTGAAGCATGGTTTCCAAAAAAACGCTTTATTTAAATTACATAAATGGTAGATATAGTGTTAGACATGAGAGATATTAATTGACATTAATGACCCTGAGCAGCCTCACCTGGGTCTCTTAATCCCCACCCATGATTCTGGGTCGTATGGCATCTCTGTCTGGGACATCTGCCTTACTCTGACATGTAATGTATGAGAGCTGCTCTGAAAGTAATGCCTCCTTTTTTATTATGTTGGCCCACAGCATCAGAGATGGATGTTGGTGGTATGGCAGTAGAAGCTGAACCTTCCCGGCAGTAGTCAAATACATTTTGTTGCCATGTGACAGATGCCAGCAGAGGGGCAGTCTGACAGATTCACAGCTGACATGGAAGTACAGCTGGAGGAAAGGTGTGTCACTGAATTCCTCCATGCAGAAAAAAATGCATGATACATGATTTGACTGAGTATCTGGTGAGGAGCTGTGGCTATACCTGGGAGCACAGGTGCAAGCAATTCACCTGTGCAATCAGAAGTGGATGGACTCTGAGTTCACTCCTCCCTAATCTCATTTAAGGGCCAGTAGCCAAAAGGGAAACATCTGTAGTTAGACATTGCTCTCTTTAGGGTGCTTGCAGTGAGCCTTTAGAATGGAGGTAGGTTGTTCTTTTCTTATTATTGACATTTTTTTTTCAAATACCTTTCATGGGTTATCTTAAAACTGCTCAGCTAATTTCATATTTCTTTTTGCCATTGACAAGACCAAACAGTGGATGTGAACACAATAAGGTGGTGGGTGGTGTATTTCAGAAATGGTAACGGAGGCATGAAAGGCAAGCCGTATTCTGAATGGCCATGTAGATTTTTGTGAGTATAGCAGACGAGCTATTGTTCATCTCTGGTAAAAATGCGCTAATAGTGGCAACTGTTAAAGATGTAGCATTCCGTAGCTGGGAGTTTACACTATCAAATAGTGTTATTGTGCTTTTTGCATGTGTTTGGGTTTCAATGGAAATAAATAGGAGGTATTACTTTTGGAGCTACCTATGTGTATATTCGGATTTCTCCTGTTTTATAGTATAACTTATAGAATGGATAAACCACCAATGTTAACTCAAAGATGAAACTAAATTTTCTTATTTGTCAGCTGAGTTCGCTTATAGGAAGAAATAAATTTGTCATTTCTCTTTTCCATAAACCTCTTAAATATCAGTGTCCTATTTAACAAACAGCTATTGATTTAAAAAGAGCATATTATTTTTGGGGATCTTATGTGTTCTGCATCTTAATCTTCTAAATCCAGTAGAAGATACCTTTAATATTTGTATAGAATTATATAGAATTTGGAAGCTTACTTTTAATAGCATTTGGAAAAGAATCATTATGCTTAAAAGGTAAGGACACCTGATGTGGAAATCATCTGTAGGCAAAAAATATGGAATGTGACAACTGTTTTTGGAGTGAAATCACTTTAAAGGTCATCATTAAGTCAGTTATTGTAGTATGATTCTAGGAAATGACTACAAATGTGACTTTTTTTGCATAATTCATTTAATTGAAATGGTATTCTGAAAGAATAACACTGTGGTCAGGAGCTGCAAACCAGTAAGTGTGCATTTGTTTGAGGACCTTTATATATTTTCTTTTCATAAAGCTTCATCAGTGAAGAAGGACTGAAATATCTTTAAAGGATAGCATAGGAAAAAGTGTGAGAGCGTGGCCTGTAACATAACATTGTCGTAAACTTGGCCTGAGTTCTGATATCTTGACAAAGAAAGCAGAGCAAGTCTAAAGTGTGTTCAAGTATTTTTACTGCCTTTATGAATGTCTTGCATCTGAGATACCCTCATCTTTAAGTAAAAAAACAATGTTAGTTATTAGATTTTTTTTTCTATAAGCCACATTTTCATGGATGCTTTCAGCAAATCTGTTTCCACAACTTAGTTTTCTTTAAACTGAGACATTTGATGCCTTGAGGAACTCTCATAACGTGAATATAGTTGTTTTGTGTGTATTACCGATCTTTCTACTTCAGAAAAACCCAAATATATATTTTTTTTAACATTTTGAACAAAAAATAGGCAAAGCTCAATGTAAAACTTTAAGATGTCAACTTTGTATCAAATTTTTGCCTCTTGTGGACATACTCTGGATCTTGCTGTGATTGCTTATGCTTTATAGGAGTATATGTTGATTGCATACTACCTTTTGTAATGAGTTTTCTAAGATTTTCAAAGAACTAAATTAGAATTGGATTGTACAAATCTTGCTTTTTTTCTTGTGGCAGTGTGAAATCCATTTGATTGTGTAAATGTTGTAGTTTACTACTTCTGAAGTCTCTAGTTTCTATTAGATGTCTTGCTTTTGTGAAGTTGTTCTTTTAATGGCTGCTTCCTCCCCTGTACCCTAGCCAACCTTTCTACGTACGTCTTATAGCTACATTCTACTCCTGATGTTAATTTGTATTTATGTATTGAAGTTGGCTAACCTTTTCCATTTGCAAACTTGCTAACCATCCAACAATGCTCATTGGAGTTTGAGTGATCACATATTTGGAAAGATCAACTTACATGGCTTATATCCTGAAAATATAGATTTAAGAGGATGAATTCTGAAAACCTTCACTGTGGCTATGAGGTCACAAACACATACATCAAAGGTTTTGTTTTCAAACAGAGAAAGCTTTTCCAATAGCATCTGTTTTCTGGGATATTTTTAAGAGGTTCTCTCCTGACCTATCACTCTGTTCATATATGCTTCAGTTAGTGCAAATGTTGTGTAAAGTTTAACAGCAAACTCTTCTGCTGTGCACGAAACCTGAAGAAGGAGCGGTTTTGCTCGTAAATTCCATAAAACTTCTATGTTAGAGGAAAAAGTAGACTGCCAATATAAAGACATGATGTTAGAGGTGAGCAATGTGTGTTTGTAAGCTATGCAAGATGCATGTGGTCTGTTGCAATGAGTTCATAGAACCCAAAGCTGGCACTGCTCCTGCCAGAACATCTGTTCTGGCTGGAGCATCTGATGAGAAATACAACTACTCTGTTCATCCCAAGATCAACCATGATTTCTTAAACCAAAATGATTTTTGACAAGATGGAACACAACTTGACCAGTTGTTGTACGCCGAAATTTTAAATTACGCAGGTACATGCTGTGTATGACAGACATATTTTAAGACTTTTTTTTTAACCTTCCTTCAGCAAGTTAAATAAGTCTGGCAACAGAAGGCCTTTCCTAGTGACATGTATATGTAGTGGATGTTCATATCTGGTCATGTACCCAAGAAGAAAATCTCTCATGTTCACCAGAAAAGCTCATTAAACAAGCATAAATTGGTTCCGTTGCCTGGAACTCGACTGTACTCACTAGACTGTGATGAATGCTGCTCATTACTTAGATTAAGCATTCAGCTTTGGGAAGTCTACCATATTGTGAATTGTTTCACATTATTAGGCAAAGAGAAGGTAGTCATGTAGATAAATGGTAGTGTTTTAATTGATTAACTTTAAAAGTCTAGGTGTAGTGTATATATCTATCTATGAATACAATAATAGCTTACATTTAACACTGGGCCTGGACGGGTTTTCATACCCACTGAGGAGAAAAAATTGTCACTAAGGATGTTCTCTGCTGGCTGAAAAAGGTTTTGAAATTCTATTTATCTTCTCTGGGGGCCAATTGCTTTTTCAAAAGCAAAGGAGATATTCTCAACCATGAAGTTTCCCAAGTGACACTTCCAGTTCTGAATCCTATCTGAAGGAGTCTGCTCTTCACTATAGATGAGGCAACACTGAGCTCTTAATAGAGAGATTAGTATGAGAAATGTCAGCTATAACTTAAAATTTTACGATATGAAATAAGACAGCATACATATTCACTGTTATTTTGTGTAAATAAAAGAATAAATAACTCAAAATCCTTCTTAGGATTTCATACACACTAGAAACAACTAAATGATTACTTTATATCAGTATCTCTCTCTGCACAGTGTTCTTTTGTTATGATTTAATGATTAGGAGTGCTTGGTGAGCTGATTCTGGGACTCGTGTGTCTTATGCAGAAGAAAAATATGCAAAGTAGTGCTTCTGCTGAGATTTTGTACTATACTGTTAATTAGCATTACTGTTAATTAGAATAACTAATTACCATTGAGCTAATCAAAGATGAAGAGATGCAGGTGATTTTTTTGGTTTTGCTTTGTACCAAGGTGCCTTGAGTAGAAAAACATTTAGGAACTTTATTGTTTTCTTCTAATATATCATTTTTGATACATTAGAAAAAATTTAGGCTGGACATGAGGGAACACTGCTTCTCTGAAAGAGCGGTCAGGCACTGGAATGGGCTGCCCAGGGAGGTGGTGGAGTCACTGTCCCTGAAGGTTTTCAAGAAACATTTAGATATCATGTTGAGAGACATGGTTTAGTGGGGTTATTGGTGGTAGGTGGATGGTTGGACTGGATGATCTTGTAGGTCTTTTCCAGCCTAGCTGATTCTATGAATTGTGTTTTGGTCCAAAAAGAGACAGCAGTGGCATCTCAAGGATGGTACAGTTAAGTATATCTTCGTTACGAAAATCAGGATTAAAACAACTGATTATTAAAGCAAATATCCCCTGGAAGAAGAGTGGATGTTCTTGATTATCTACAGACGATTATATTTCTTACACTGGTTTTCTTTAATAAAAATTGGGAAAAGAAAGAATGAAGCTAATGCTAATATTGTAAACAGTAGGTTAGTATCTTATGAAAAGATATCAGTACAAAGATAATTTATTTAATGATTCAAGCAGAAGAGGCAAGCAACCAACACAGCTGAACAAGATCCTGCTGATCAAACTGAAGGGAAAGGAAAGAATGTACAGACAGTGGAAGCAGTGACATATGGCCCAGAAAAACTACAGGGATGCTTTTCTGATATGCGAAGATGGGATCTGGAAAGCCAAGGCACAGATGGAAACAAAGCTGGTGAGGGATGTGAAGAATAACAAGGGGTTCTACAAGTACATTGGACAGAAGAGAAAGGCAAAGGAGAGTGGACCTCTCTGATGAATGAGAAGAGAGAACTGGCTACAACAGACATGGAAAAGTCTGAGGTACTCAGCAAGAACTTTGCCTTGATCTTTGGTATTGGTATATCTTCAGCTTCCCACACCTCTCACATCCCTGAACCTGAAGTCAGGGATGTGAAATCTATCCCACTGTAAGAGCAGAACAAGTCTGAAATAGCCCCCTGAGGCTTAATATGTACAAATCTATGTTGCTGGATGACATGCATCCCAGGGTTCTGAAGGAGCTGGCTGATGTGGTTGCCAAGCCACACTCTGTTGTATTTGGGAAGTCATGGCTGTCAGACAAAGTCTGTGGTGACTGGAAAAAATTGAAACATTACTCTCCTTTTCAAGAGAGGAAGACCCAGGGAACTACCTTTTTTCCATGACCTTCCCAGGCACAGATCTTTGTGGAAGAGATGTTAAGGTACACTCAAGGTGGAGGCCAGTGATGAGTGGTGTCCCCAGGGATCTGTGTTCGGGCTGGTGCTCTTCAGCATCTTTATCAAGAACCTACAATGGACTAGAGTGTAACCTCGGCCAGTCTGCAGATGACACCAAGCTGAGTGGTACGGTTGGCGAAATAAAAGGGAGAGATGCTATCCAGAGGGACCTGGACAGGCTTGAAAAGTGGGCTGATGTGAATTGAATGAGGTTCAACAAGGCCAAGTGCAAGGTGTTATATATGAGTCAGGACAATTTCAGGTATGTGTACAGACTGGAAGAAGAACTCACTGAGAGCAGCCTTGTGGAGAATGATTTGGGGTTCCTGGTGGATGAAAAGATGGACATGAGCCAGCAATGTGCTCTTGGAGTCCAGAAGGTCAGCTGTATTGTGGGCTGCATCAAAAGAAGGGTGGCCAGCAGGGAGAGGGAAGTGATTGTCTCCCTCTACTATACCCTTGTGAGGCTCATTTGGAGAACTGCATCCAGCATAAGAAAGATGTGGAGCTGTTGGAGTGGGTTCAGAGCAGGGCTGTGAAGATAATCAGGGGGCTGGAGCACCTCTCCTATATGACAACTGGGCTTATTCAGCTGGGAGAAGAGAAGGCTTGGGGATACCTAATTGCAACCTTTCAGTATGTGAGGGGCGCTTATAAAAACAGGAAGGAGACCAACATTTTTACATAGCCTGATAGTGATAGGACAAGGGGGAAATGGTTTCAAACTAAAAGAGAAGAGAATCAGGTTAGATATTGAGGGAAATTCTTTACACGAAGGGCGGTGAGTCACTGGCACAGGTTGCACAGAGAAGCTGTGGAGGCCCCATCCTTGGAGGTGTTCAGGGCCCCATTCAACCTGGCCTAGGGCATCGTGATCTAGTAGGTGGCAAGCCTGACCATGGCAGAGGATTGGAACTAGGTGATCTTCGAGTTGGAAGGGATCTTAAACCATTTTATGATTGTGTGAATGAAGGAGTGCTGCACAAGTATAGTAATTTATGCTGGCTTTTAACTTCCATGGCCTGATGATTCATCATAATTTAGATCGCTTTGGCATAATGGACAAGAGCTATTTTTACTTTACTTCTACCGAAGTCACTAGAGAAAGCAATAGTGTAAGCCATCGCATTACTAAGGAGCTGGAAATCTATGATAGGTATGGTTGTGTTGGAAAGCATCACCTGTTTAAACTGAAAATGTATTTGAGCAAATTAAAACCCTTAAAAGGAACATAACAGTTTAAGAGTAGTAGCATAGTACTAGAGGAGCTGCTTTTTTGTTACATATTTTAATTCAGATTGAAAACTCTTAAATTACCATTTTTTTTCACATAACAAAGCATGCTACATAGTATTGTCAATTTATAAGCAAGAATGTGTAAAACAAAAATGATCCTTTTTTTCCACAGGTACCACTTTGTTTTGAAAACTGAATGGTCACCCACGTCTTTGAGATCTAGCCAATAACTGTCTAATTTTAGTAGGCCATTCCAGAATAATCTATTAATTACAATAAATCTAGGTGTAGTTTTTAATATTTGCTGTGTAAATGAGGTCCACAGACTAAATAAATCTTCAAACTATGAGGGCTGCTTTGAAAGTAATGCTTTCTGTTTGATTATATAGCTCATGACATCAGAGGATGGTGTTGGTGCTATGGCAGTAGAAGCTGAATCTTCCTGCCAGTATTTCATTACATTTTGTTGCTGTGTAACAGATGGCAGCAGAGGGGCAGTCTGACAGAATGGCAGCTGACATGGAAGTGAAGATGAGCGAAGGTGTGTCATTGAATTCCTCCATGCAGATAAAATTGAACCCATTTTGTATACTCTTCTGTACCCTCTTTGTATCTATTGTAGTTTCCATGGAAATAAATAGGAGGCATTACTTCTTGAGCAATGTACTAGAAACAAGGTTCTTCACCATATATTATGAGATAATTCAAAAAAGGAGAGTAGCCTAAGTTTGAATATAATATGTCTATCTTCAGGCCTATTTAGCTTTTTCTAGGACAAAATATGGCTAGCTTGTATGCTTTAAAAAAAAAAAAAGAAACTGTATGATCTGTCAGATATCACAAATGAATTACACGGCTTTATGGATTGTTGTTCCTCATCTGGTCAGGAGTAACTGTTCATGGAGGCATCCTTAATGACACCTACCAGTGCAGATACACTGTAAAAACATATTAGATTAAGACTTTCATTAGCATGATTGAGTTGTAATGACTTAACAAGTTTCCTCCCTTCAGCTAACCTTTGCTATCCATTAGTTGGGTGCATGCTTTGCCTGTCAATTTGAGATATAATACAGTTCAGTTTCACATTTGAGTGAAGTCATGTTATTGTACATTGAGTTTCATCTCCAGCGTTAAGAGCTAAATGTGTTATCTCATAAATGAAGTAGGCTAAAAGCATCAGGCAGATGGCTACTTCAGCTTAGCAGCATAACCCATTAAGATCATGATAACTTGCTTGTGTCTGAGCCAGCAGTGCTCTATTAGTCTGCTAGAAAAGGGTGAGGGAAGATGAGTGGGGTATTGAATTGGAATTGCAGCAGAAGGCAGGACAGCACTGTGGCAGCAGTCTGCAGGCAATAAGTATGTGTGTCTTCCTTGAACTGGCTTTTTTTCTCTGCATGGAGCTCCGAGGCTATCCCTTGGTTTAAAGCTGTGTTCTTAACACTTCAGAGTGTTTTTGTATTGTTTTTGTTTGTATGTTGTTTTTTTCAAAGATGGATGTATGGGGCAGTTACAGTAATAACTGTGCTCTTCTAGGGTATGACAAAGGAGCGTATCAAAATGTTGTGTTGAAAATTGTTTAAAGCCTTGAAGGAATAGAACTGGAGAGTCTAGTAATGAAAGACCTGGGAGAGAGTGATTGTTTTCATTCAGCTTTATCTCAAAAGTGCCAATTTCTGTAGCAGCAGTAAGCTTGATATACATGCGCATATGGGCGTGAGTCTCAAGATACGTTTTTGTCATTAATAACTTTAGTACCTAGCCAAAAGTGTATTCTGCCAATGCTTGCTAGTTTTGGAAGGCCAGCTATAGATAATTTTTCCTGTTATAAAGAAGCAGTAAGAGTATCAGCCAGCTGACCTGCCTGTGAACTTGATCAGAATTTTTCCTTTTGTAGTCTTTTTGTCTACTTTCTCGTCTTTTGACTCTTGAATGCAAAACAAAAAAAACCCCGAATATTGCCAGAAATAACTTGCCGTTTCTGGCGAATGTTATGTTTTTTGTCTTAAGGCCTTTCTAATTCAGGTGCTTCTTACTCTTTTTCATCCCCATGGCTAATCTGCATCTCCCATGAGAACTCAATCTCCCAAGCTGAACTTGTTATGATGGAGGATGAGAGAGATGTAGCATGGGGCTACATTTTTTTTCATCATTATCACATCCTTTTCTTCTGAAATTAAACTTCAATTGTTATGAAATGTAAGCTGAAAATTCTGATGGGGTCTTCTACGCCATGTTTTTTTTCTGTGTGTGAGGTACTAATCATCAGCTCTACCAACAGAACAATAGTTGTGTTAAATGGCTCCTGGCTTGAGAAGAGCTTTTTTGGTTTTTGTGTCTATGTGCTTGTGCACACGTATGTAGAAGAAAATTATCTGTTATAATGCTGCAGTAGCACTGCCCTCATTGCTTCTAAACAAAACATGATCATAGTATAAGTTATGTTATAATATACAGGTATAAGGGTTGGAGCACCTTTTGTTGAACTAACTTATTGGAGCTAATATAATTGAGAAGTAAACACTCAAATGCAGTGGTGATTTTGGTTATTGTATAATTCTGACTGGATTGTTTGAAATGGAAATAACTTAAATGGGAACAGATATCCAGGAATTGAGGGTAGTTCTAAGCAATTTATTGGTCTTCGAATCCATGAATAATTCAGGGCGTACGTATCTTTAAATGACATGCCAGGAACTAGATTGCTGAAATTACAAGAGTATGAGAATGATATAATATCACATAAATTTGATATTCGTCTATAAAGGTTGGTTGTTTGTCAAGCTGTTTGTGGGTTTGCAGCTGACCTTTAAAAACTTGAGGATGAATCAAACTAATAGCCTGAACAATGAAAGTCTTTCAACAAGTGAGCATAATAAATATTTCTGCTTCAAGAGGGAGGCAAGTATAATATATAAAAACTAAAGACAAGCTTTAATAGACACACAGAATATAGGGAATTAATTCTGAATATAGAAAGATTAATTATAGCTATGGTTGAATTGAGGGTATGAAATGTACGAATATATTTGAGGATTCAAGATTCCTGTACCCTACTTATAACTGTATCTTTGAGACAAATCATTCTAAAATATGCCTTTATGAAGCAGGGAACTTCATTGTCCTTACCTTTCAAAACCATGTCTTAGTCACAATAATTACACTGTAAGTAGAGAACTGACTTCTGTAGCACTGGTTGAATCATGGTAGGGGCGGAAACAGAGTATTGATTTGAAAAATAGAATGACAGTTGTAAATTTCTGGCAGCTGTTCTTTAGGACTTTGTCACTGTGATAGTGAGGTCCTAAATGACCAATGAAGTGCAGACTGTGAGATCTTTGGGAGAAGGTTCTCTGGGCGGCATAAATCTTGTCTCATTATTGGGGTTCATCAATACGAAGGTTAGGATCAAATCTTCATGCATGTGTCTGGATTTCTGATGATGAGGCATTCCTGTGCTTAAATTATCAGTTTAAAGTGGTGGATTGTAGTTGCCATGGTTTGGAACCTCAGTAAACACAGTTACAAATCTTTAATGTTTCTGTTTGGTAGGATAGATTGATATAATTTCAAGTATGTATAGGATGTTTAGGACAATATGGCAGAAGCAATGTTATTCCTTCAAGGAATAGTAAACATTAAAAAGAAAAAAAAAAGGGAAAGAATAAACAACCACAACTCACTGTGAAGGGTGAGTTTAAAAAAAAAAAAGGGGATTATTATAAATGAGAAAGAATTAACGATTTGGAAAGTAGTCTTCCACTCCTAGAGCGAATGATAACATTTATTCCATATTAGTTGTCAACAGAACATACATTCTGTGCAGCTTACACATGATAACAAATGTATGGTTACATAAGCACACATCTTAAAAAATATATTTATATATCTTCTCTGAACAAGTTGCTTACTCTCCTGCTGAAGTTCAGGAATGATTGGAATGGCAAGAAAAATCAGAATGTATCTGTGTGATTTTCTTTCTACAAGTAGAAAATAATGTGTTTGAAGTACCAATGCAGGAAGTTAACTTTTAGATTTAACATCACAATGCTAGCTGTCATGGTATCACACTTAAATCCATCTGTGTCTGAACTGCAGGTTGTGTTTAGTGTTGTGCTTAGTTAAAATGATTGTGGTAAATCAAAACTCAATTTTCAGTGAGGTACATCCAGCCAAACAACAAATATAATCAAGTTTAAATTGGGACTATAAAACATGATTCCTATGAAATGTGAAGCTGGGCAGAAATAATTTGGCTCTGTCCTTCAGGAGCCCTGGCTATGAGAGCTGAGCTTTTTGAGCATTTTGAACAAATACCAGTGACTGAAGTTCTCCCTAGGCATTCCAGGGTCAATTTATGCTGTTCAAAACTGCAGAGAGTTTGGTAGTGTTTACAAACTTGATGTTTTTCAGGCTTACTTGGATACCAAATACAAAATGACTTTTCTAGTTTTTAGTGGGTTTCAACTGAAAGTAGATAATGTACTATAACATGTGGCTCTGCCTGTGGTACCCTCATCATCCCCCAAGTAATAGGTATGTATATCTATACGGCTTATTGTTGCTTGCGTGGTTGTCAAATTAAAAGAAGAGCTAAATGTAATTCCTACCAATAGCATTGGAAAATGTGCTTTCCATCACCATGGGGATTTCCATATCACACACGGCAGTTCATTAATTGCTTTAGTTTTAGACTCTTTCATGACTATCTTAATCTTTCAGTAAAAGAAAAATGAATGGGTAAAGTGTCCATTTAGATGGGAATGCACATAAAAGGTGCATGCAGTGCTTGCGCCTTGTTTAGTACAACAAACTTATGAATGCAGTGTTATGGAATATGTCATTACATGGTATGCATCACAAAAATACAGTGAATGGTCATACAAAATACAGCTTGAACTTTGTCTGAAGTGCGATACTTGTGCTAATGATTTTACTTCTGCTAAAATATACAAACTTCTTCTCTGAAAGCTGTTGTTGTCACTGTAGTTAGACTTGTGCCAGATGAAGATGCTGAGGTGCAGTGCTATCTGATCATAATCATGCCTTGAGTTTTAGCTTTCTTTTCCATTTTGCAGAGCTGTTCTGTCAAAAGTACTTAATTGGTTGGAACGAACGTGACTGTGAATTGCGCTAGTTACCCAAGCAGGCTACTGTGGCTTGCACAGACCTTGCAAGGTACAAGACAAGTTTTATATTAGTTACACCATTAACTTCTATTGGCCTTAGTATCCTATGACAGTGTCTGTACCAAAGATTTTTCTTGGGTTCAAAAGATGTTGGTGGGAAGTAAAAATACCAGGAACTATGATGACATGATTGGGGTTTACTGTGCTGGCACTTGGGCTTGTAGAAAGTCAAAAATAGTTTTCCTTTCATTCTAGAGTATAGTAAATGCTACTGTGAATGCTTTGTGAATGGATGCAATGTGTCTTCTATGCTTGAGGAAACCAGTGGTTGTTATAGTACTAAATACCTGTAGAGGAGACTATGAGATTTTTGTAGAAATCTCTGTACTGTTCTAAGGAGCTCAATTTTTTTTAGGGTCATTCCTTTCACTTCCCAATCCAATGCTGTCTCTTTTTTGCTTAATTATTGATTTGTTTTTTAAATATATTTGGTTTAAAATCTTAAATTGTGGCACTAAATTGATGAAAACGTAATACCATGAGAAGAGGGAAGCACAATAAATTTACATAAAGATAATTTGGAACTAGGACGCTACACTTATTTCTGTTTGTTAAATTAGGGTCTAACCCACATGTAGGAGGCAATGTATGAACATTCCAATGTGGTTGTCAAATGCTCCAGAAAAGATTATGTTTCCATCTCTGTGTCACAAAGTATTTTTATTTCAGACAAGAATCTCCCAAAAGAAAAATAGGCTTAAACATTCATTTATACATGAAACTTCTTCAAATTCCTAATGGAATAATGTTGTAAGTTCTAGTAAAAAGGCAGTAGTGCCTCTAAAGTGTGCTAGTAACATTTGCACTTGACTTTCTGATGAACAATAATGTGCTTGTTTAGAAAAGCTTCCTAAAATACCTTCCCAGGGTAACATCAATACTAATTAATCACTGTACTGCTGCCTCTCCAACATAAGATATAAGACGCTGAAATGCTGTTTAGGTTCTAAAAGTAGAATGACTGGAAGGAAAAACAAGCGAATTCTCAAATACCTGACCAGACTTGATCATATCTTAGTGACAGGCTATCTTGCTTATGACATCATTAATGTTTCTGCAGATAACTGATTTGAATGGCTGCTGGTACTGTGCAGTCTGATGTCTTACTATCCTGTGAGTTTCCACTGAAACTATGGAAAAGTGAGATGTGCTGAAACTCTACTAGAGCGTTAACCCAGAGGCATTATTTTGAAATACTTTAACTTTCTATTATATTGATATATCTTCTTTAACTGATGTCTTAAGGCAATGGGAGAACAATATTAAAGTTTTATTAGTTCTCTGAATTTTCCCCAAAAGGCAAGCAAATATTGGGGATGAAGGAATGGAAATATAATTTTATGTTAATATATGCCATTTTTAGATAAACACATTTTTAAAATCCTATGGCTAGCAAAATTCATTAATTCAAAGTCTTAAACATGGAAGTTCTAAGTGGCGGGGCTCAGAAATGGCAGAGAGCTGGAAGGAGCTGCGCAATGCGGAGAGCTAGATGAGAGTGACAGCTGCAGCTGTCCCAGTGGTGTGGAAACATAGAATAGTTGGGTTTTACTTCAACTGGGCTTCCCACCGAAGACTGTGGGTTGTACGTGAATGCATGTAAATGTTTTTTTTAACAGAATCAAAGTAGTCCTCTTTATTTCCATTATCACTTCATCTTATAAACTTTCAATTAACACATCCATTCTGGAATTAATTTCCAGAATATTTAAATGCCTTATTTTCAGTACATCTTTTATTTTAACCTGCTATGTCTTAATCAGTAATCCCATCCCTTCTACATTATTCTGGGTAATAGGTATAAAAATTTCTCATCTAAAGACTGTGGAGTTTCTAGTGACATTAGTAATTACCAAGACAATGTTAGTAGTGACTAATGGGATGAAAGGTCAGAGGAAATGCTTTAGAGGCTTTTCTTTCTCTTAGACAAGCTTGTTTTTTCATGTGGTAGCCTGAATTCTTAATCTCAGGGGACTATCTGAAAAACATTTTAACAGCAAAGCAAAAAAAAAAAAAGCGAAAAGTGATGCTTGGGTTTAGCCTTGCCTTCCAGGATGGATGAATTCATATTTTGGAAATTCAAACACCATGCATGAATAGGCATGCTCAATGAATAACTTGGTCATAGTGCTAGGTTTCTTGATTAATGTACCTGTGTGTGTGGGGGGGGAGGTCCATAATAATAGCGCAGTACAAAACTGAATTTTAAAACTGAATTTTAAGATCCCAGTTTGACCCATACAATAGATCAAGTTTTAACATGATTTTAAAAAAGTGCAGAGCCTCAGATTCTACTTGTAGTTGACCCATGTTTCTTATGTCTGTGGTACTGCAATTTCTAGCAATAAATCTTCAATTCATGTTATGAATTACTTGTGATGAACCAACTGAAATTACAGATGCTTCACCTCCAGTATATCTTCTAGCAATGCGACTCCATGAGAAGCATTAGAACTCGATGAATAATACTTATTCCAGAAAGCAATCCACTTCATTCCAAAAGGATGCCCTGATAGCATGTATTAAAGGCGGGTTAACATCATGTAGCTGTTTGGTAAAGTTACTCTAATTTTATTGTTAACTTCCAAAGTAAATAATGTGCTTATCTGTTTCTCGGTATTCATCAGGGCACTGTACTATGTGTCTAGTTTATAGAATTTAGTTTTACTACTTCCATTCATCTTCTACTTTTCATGCAACGTCTAGTACTAGGGTAATTGATAAAGAAGTGTGAACTCAATTGAGTAAGATATATAGAAAGACCGTGCTTTGAAAAACGTGTATGATGTTACTTGCTGATAATAAATATACTTAAAGAATGGTTTGTCATCTCTAGGTGACAGATGACAATTCTCAGTACTGCAAGGAAGGTTGTTTATAGCTATGAGATATAAATGACTGGACTGAACTGTATTGGGATTACATAAACATTTTGTAATTTGTTTTACATATTAGCTTTCAGTTTAGAGGAAAATAACACTTGTAGTCTATTGAATCAGATATCAACCAGAGGAAAAACTGTCTCTATAGACAATAGAGAAATTATGTGGCAAGCATGCCTTCCTCTAAATGTGTAAGCTATACCTCTTTTTCCTTGGAAAGGGCTTCCAAAGGCAGAGAGTGATTGCTATCCACTTCTGAGGATTTGTTGCTTGTAAGAAAGCTGGGAATTCAAAACAGCCCTTTGAAAATAGTTCTCTGAGAGCAGGTGAAAGTACTAAAATATGGAAATGCTTGCCCTGATGGTATGGGGTTTTTGTTTGTGCTGCTCCCTGTTCCCTGCCAAGTAAGAGTCCATGTGGCAGAACATCTGAGGGATCAATTCAGATCTTTAGCTACTGTGGAAAAAGTGTTGCGTGTTCAGCCAATTTGATTAATATGTTCATCTGTCTGATTGAATTCAGTTTTCTTACTTAGGAGTGAAACACTTTCATTGTTTAAAATACTTATTTTATAGTGGCTTTATGTTTTACAGTGTCGATTTTTACTTTAGTATATATGTAAGACAGTTTTACGTATTCCAGCTATAATCACATTGCATCAGACTTATTGCATAACAGTGTGTTGAAAATTGTGTGAAGTCACATAAGCTTGCATAATTTCTTCTAATTTTTACACTGATGTATTAAAATGTTTTAGAGGAATTCAGTTGTTTCAAAAATAGGAGTAGATACATGTGTGAAATCAAAAGTATATCTTTCATCCTCCATGCTGCCTACTTACTTCACTTTCTCTTTATTACTAAGCCATGCTTTTTGTAGCCATTCACTCACTGGAAAACATACAAACTGACTGGGAATTCAAATCTTACTCTTCATTTAATATTTCATCTAATTCCTAAAAGTTTTGATTTAAATTAGGCTGCTTAGTAATGTACAGTGGTCTATTAGTGTGGGACACAATTGATGATCTCTTTGCTGGTGGATATTTCAGTTCGTATAGGATTCTCCATGGTATGAATAAAACATCAGTCTTTTATGTTAGATCTCAGCTTATTGCTTAGCAGTCGGAGTTCTTTAAGCTATGCGGCAGATGGAGGCTAAAATATGCATTTGATAACTGCCTATTTTCTTGAATTGACTAAGGGTTTCCACATTCTTTTCAATATTCAAGATAACTTTATTGTCATTAAATTATCACTGGACTAGCTGGAACAAAATTCCTGAAAAAATCGTCAGGAGGTACTAAAACTCTGAATTTTAATACGTCACAAAACTGTGAGAAGAAAAACCTTCATTTAAAATAAAGCCAAAGCAAGGCTTTCCCAAGTTTCTTGGTAGAAAAGTACTATCAGAATGCATTTTGCATCTTCCAACAAGAGAGAAAACTATTATGTTTTTGTGCTTGTTCTATTTGTTTCTAATGGATTGTTGGAATATTCAGTATTGATGTTTGGTGTAAAAGTGTGTATTCTTTGCATGAAGATATGAACAACAGAAGTAGGCATTCTGAGCAAGAGTCAGGAAGAACAAAAAGCATTGTTCTTAAACAGTTTTTATTTGTGAAAGAGCATTTGTGCTTTAAAGCTATTTTTGTTTCGTGTAGTGTTGTTGAAACCCATGTTTTCGTTACTTCACCCTGGGATTTCTGTGGTATGTTGCCTTATCTGTTTCTCAGTTTCCACTGTTAAAATTCTGATCAGATCCTGAACTTCTTATTTTAGATGAGAGATTTTAATTTTAATTTATTGTTGTTCTATGGCTTTGTTCTTCTCTTTTTTAACTTTTTTAATCCCTGGATCTTGACCATACTCTGTACAAGCAAGTGTATCTGTGAGTAGAAATAAAAAGAAATCCATGTTTATAAAATAAAAATAGTTCTAAATGCCAGCAGTTGTATTTCAAATATAAAAAGAGGTGCCTAATGTGGCTTCATATTCTTTTCGTCTCTCCCCTACAATTTGCAGGCTGCTTTGTATTTTAAATTTGATATGCTCTAAAGCAAACATTCTTTACTTACTGATGACATGTCAGTCCTATAAAACTCTTTGATGCAAAACAATGATAGTAGTCTCTGCTTTGTTTCCAAATGATAGCTTTAAAACCTATAATTTTAAACCACCTGCAGTTATAGTAAATACTGGTTTCACAGTCTGATTTACTGCTGGATTTTACTTTCATGTGCGTGTTTTGATGTGTATAACTTCTCCATGGAAGAAGCACAGCTTTTTGTAGTGACTTCCTGTTTAATTGGCTTCAATGCTAGGAAATATGAAGTGTAAGACTATGGCTCATTTCTTGCTCTTCTATTGTTGTCTTTTGCTGAGGTGCCAGGTACTTGTGAGCCAGGCTGACCTCTGAGAAGTAAATCTGAAACCTAATGTGAATGTAGGAGCTGAAGACTTCTAACTGGAGGAAAAAAAAAAAAACTGTATTAAGCAATGGGTAACTTGTTTGTTACTTATTCAGACTTAAACATCACCTGATACTTTTGAATGGGTTTGTTAGGATTAGTGTTGTAAAGACCGACAGATCTCTCTTATAGAAACTATTTTCATACAAAGTACATTTTATAAATTCAGTCCAGATATGCATTAGTCTGAGAAAATGGGTACAAGAAGATAGAAATCTGCCTCTTTGACGTCCCCTGTGCTTCTGACTAAGAATGATCCACTTTCCTACTGGTTAAAATGCTAGTCTATACTTTTAAGTTAGCTTTCATGTCAAGATAAAGAGCTGATAATTTTGCACCCTAGGTCGATCTACTGAGGCTGCTAATCATATTGATGCAGGCACCCACCAGCGCTCATGGAATACCAATGTCCGCCCCCTTCCCCCAGTATATTCAATAGTCACTGGCAGCCTTTAATAATGGGTACAAAAAAAAAGTTTGTGGCTTCTATAAGTATATGAGGGCAAGGTTAAAATATCCAACTTTAACAGGTGCGATCTTGGATCAGACAGATTATATAGATCTATTTCTGTAACTCTTCTACCCTGTTCTTGAGAGCCTTATTTGCCTCTTAAAACAAACCTCCAGAACCACCTCATTTCAAATAGACTACACTCCTATTCGTTGAAAATGAGGGAAACAGCAGTACTTCTTGTGCAGTCAAACCAATCATTTATGATCATGAGGGAATATTTTAGTGGAGAATATTTCCTTTTAAATTACACATTAATGAAATCCAGAGCAATTTATTTTTTCTCAGAAAAATACGTGTTTCTCTGAATAATATTTCAAGCTATGTTACCTTTTAGGCACACTTGCTTCCTTGTAGACACATTTAGGTGTATTTATAATCTGTAACTAAAATAAACCTAATTGTGCTTGTAAAGACTAACAAAGTTTCTTCTGAAACAATGAAACAGTAGCAGCATGAGGAAATCTGCAACTGAACTCAGATTTTGTTTTTATTCCTGTAGTTGGATAAAATAACTTTCTTTTGCTCATTATTGTAGAGTGAATTGGGAAAAGCTGTTTATTTACCCTTCTGTTAGAGTAATGTCCGGGCCAACACCCAGTTTATGAGGTTAAAGAAATTGGGAGTTGCTAGCCTGGATTGCCAACTGAGGAAGTGCAAACCAGTGCTGCCGCCCTGTAACATCCAGTAGCTCTTGAAGTGCTCACCTGTTTTTGCTTGAAAGAAATGAATGAAGAAATCCATATGGAGAAGGTGTGCGTTGGGTATTCAGCTTTGATTTTTATTATCAAACTCTGTAAGATACAGTAGGTATACTTAGTGTCTATTAAAAATAAACAAAGACTGATGAAAGTAAAGCGTGGTCATTTTGGTGACTCCTCACTCCTTCTGGAAATGGTATTTCTTGATGTGAAGACCATTTTTCTTCTTTTCTTTTTTTCTTCCCCTGTCCTCACCACTTGTTTTTTTATAGATTCCTAATTGCTGGCTGCAGCTAATTCTTTGTTCTGTAGGTTGCTTTGACATGCCTGTCACCCTGCTGATACCTATTTTTCTCTCTATGGGTTTTGACTAGTACAGCAGGACAAAGGAGCCAGTCACTTTCTGTGGTTTTAAACTGACCTGCTCTGGTCTGTGGTAATGCTGGGTTAGACTACACACAGGTTGAGCACTCTTTTACTAGAAAGCTTCCAACTCTGGGGCCTATATTTAGATCCAATCTGTATCTACAAATGCTCTTAACATAAGGTATATTTGGGTCAAATAAAAGGTCCAGTAGACAGCTAGGAGAGGATCAAGATTCTTCCATCCTAACCTTCAGTACTCAGCAGTCTCCTGTGATGTATATCATCTGAGCCAAGGACTCTGTAAATCCAGGTTCAGGTTTAACTCCAGTTCTCTTCTTATGTTTTCCAGAAATGAAGGAGCTTCAAATACTGTGGCTTTCTGACACTGATATATGAAGCCAGCTTCACTTGAAATTGGAAGGGATGTATTTGGAATGTAGTTTGCTACAAAGGGCAGTATGATGGGTGTGATCTTTGTCCAAAACATATATGAAAATAAAAATCTATTTCAACCTCTCTTCTGCCAAATAAGAAAATGTGAAATGTCTGACTAGGCTTTTCTGAAAGAAGATTGTCTGATTAAACTGCAGAGTAAAATGTTTGTTCAGTTGAAATGGCAGAGATGTACATTCATAAATAGGCTTTATGGAATATACTGCCTGCTTGACATGATTTTCTTAATTAGGAGGTGCTTTTCCGTATAGAGGACAAAGAAATTTGAAGTGAAATGCTGTAACTAACTTCAAAACTAGTTAGTTAGTGATGACTAAGCAACTCTTCAACAAGCCAGAATGAACTGTCTCATCAGATTAAGGAAAAATAATACTTTCTTGATGAACACTTAAGTTTAAAGGCTTCATAGCAGTCATCTTTAAAAGACTCTTTAATTAGTCAGATGGCTCTTTTTGTAAGAAAAAGAGAATGTATGCAGTCATTTAGTTTGGAATTTCAACTGCTGAAACCTTGTTGAAATAGCAGTACTGAAGGAAAAATACTCAGTTTCAAAATGCCATAAAACCCATGTGTTAATCCCTTTTATCAGTGTTGCAGTAGGCTGAATATCCAAGCTAAAGAAATCCAGAACTTGGATTGAGGTGCTGGTAAGAAAATAATCTAGGAGACCTATTACATTCAAACTATGTGATAACTGTTGGTAAGAATTCTTTTCTATTGTTAATTATTGTTAGAATTTTTTCCTGGGCATCTGAATGGCATCATGCAGTGGATGTAGGTTCTATAATATCTGTGATGAGTATGTTCTGGGAAGATGCTATTTTTTCAGTTCCTCTCCTTTACTTTAAATTTCCAGTCTCTGGCATAGTTCTGTAACTTCCAACTCCAACACAATGTTTCTGGTTAAAATGATGAATTGAATGTTTGTCCTCACTTTCCAGCTACAGATATAGAAAAGGAGAGGGAATTTCTTCTCTGCATTTCACTCACCAGGGAGTGATACCTGTGGTCCTCCGATGCTTTGAGAAGAATCCAAGAAGCAATATGAAGTTGTATTTGAGTGTGTAGCTAATTATATGAAGTGGAAGGGGACAATACAAAAGAACATGTCTGTAGAGGTGTATTTTTGCAATACTTCTGGTGGAGTTCCTGTGGTGAGGTTTAAATTGATGGATGACTAGTGTAATTATGAGAAATGTGAAAGTAATATGCTAAGAGGAAATAACTGCTGTAAGCTATTATATTGTTCAAGAGGACTATCAGAGATGCTGGGAATTATCCAAACACCTTGTGTTGGTTCAGGTGCTGAGCCTCACTCTGGAGTTAGAGCGTCTTCAACCAGAAAGTTCATCTGGAAGGCTGTAATGAAAGGCTGAGCTTGCAAATATTGCTGTACAATAACCAGGAAAAAAAAAGAAAAACAGTAACAACAAAAAAAGAGGACTAGCCAGCTGCATATGCTGACTTGAGATTTCCTGAGTGAAGGGGGGAAAAAAAAAATTAAAAGAACTGATAAATATTTTTGTCTGAAATATTAATTGCTGACACCTAGGGAAGGCCATTGAGGCTATTTCTGAGACAATGTCAAAATACAACTTGAGATCCCCCTATTTTTAACTAGAACTGCTATTTTGGTGAGTGCAGTATTGCTTGTTCCCATTTTCTCTTATGCTCTCATAGCTTATCTTTTTGCAAGCTTTATACTTCCAGCTGGTCTGCAGGGGGGGAAAAAAAAAAAAACAAACCTGTACTCTAAAGTCTAATCCACATCAATGGAAGCCAGTAATTGGGTCCCTGTATGTACTCACAAATATCTGTATTTTATTAACCCAAAATGATTGTTTGGGGTAGCACATTGTCATCTGTCAGCACAGTTGCATGGGCATGATGGATAAAAGTTAAGAATGGGGAGAGATACTGGAGGTCCTGCGTGTGGACTCAAAACCCTGTGACTGGGAAAGTGACACTACTGATAGAGCTAAACATGTTTCAAAATAGCTGAGCTATTTTGTCAGTCATGCCACTTCCTGACTTGTGTGCATAATGCTGGTGTGACATGGAGTTGTGCTGCAGATAGATACTGAAGAATATTTTTCTATTACTTTTGAAAGGTGTGTGGTAAAACACCTGTGGACTCATTGGAGCAAATTGTATGATGGCTGAAAGAGTTCCTACCCATCAAGTAGCCAGAGGGAATGCAAACACTGCTGTGAAATTGTAGGCTTTAGAGGGATTGTAGCAATCCTTTTATTTCTCAAAGGAAGCAATATTTATCCTTAGCTTATCTTTCTGCTTTTTTTATTCTCTGGTCTACATGGCAATATACTTTTTTGTTGCTGTAGGGTTTGTTTGTGTTCTTTTAATTTTTTATTTTGATAACAGAGGAGTGAGGGCTAATCTCAGGTTTGCTCACCCAGCTGAGATTAGTCCACACTGGCCTGACAATGATCATGTGCAAAATTTTGAATTAAGTCAAACAGATTTTTGGGGTGTAAATCCCAAACTGATCCAGAAAGGCCCTACTTGGCAGCTTGCTTCACTCTTGGGAAGTGAAGATGTAGGGTGACTTTTTAATTCCCCCTCTCCCCTCTCCTTTTTAAAAGCACAAGAACAGGTCACTCCAAAATACTGAAAGAAAGCAAGCAAGGCCAAAGATCAGCTTGACTGAGAATCGATCTCCTAGAGCAGAAGAAAGTCTATAGCCACTGGAAGTGAGGTCAGGCAATGCAGGAGGACTGCAGAGATGCTGTTTACCATTGCAAGAAAATAATTCATACAGTCTGAGCTCAATTAGAGCTGAAGCTGGCCAGTACTGTGGCTGATAACGGACTTTTAAAAATATGTTGACAGCAAAAGGAATGCCAGAGATAACATTTGACTATTATTTGATGAGGATGCTCACCACACAAAATAATAATAATAATGTCATTTGCAGTAATGATAAATTCCCAGCCAACCCAGAAATTGTGTGGGATTTGCTACTTCAGCTGGTATAAGTATATAATGTATATAAGTATATGAGGCCCATTGAGACTGATTCTAGGGTACTCAAAGAGCTGACCCACGTCATCATGAGAAATCTCTCAATTATTTTTTCATTGTTCTTGGGAATCTGGAGAGGTCCCTGTTATCTGGAAGCTGAAGAACATTGTTCCAGTGTTCAAGAAGAACAAGAAGTAATTACAGACCTGTTAGTGTCACTTCGATGCTTGGTAAAATTATGGAGATTGTTTTGGGAGCTGCTGAAAACCACTTGTGAGATAATGCAGTCACTGGTCTCAGCCAACCTGGATTCAACAAGGGGAAAGTCCCCTTTAACTCAGTTTCCTTTTATGAAGAAGTTGCCAATCTAGTTGACCAGGGAATCCAGTTGATTGAATTTCAGGAAAGCTTTCAGTGCTGCTTCTCACAGTATTATTCTGGACTAAATGTTCAGTGTACAGCTAGACAAAAGCATAATACCGCGGGTTAACAAGGGGCTGACAGGTCAGGCTCAGGGGCTTGCAGAAGTAGTTACATCTGTCTGGCAACCAGTCACTAATGAGATTCTGCAGGGTTGTATTTTAGGGCCAGTTCTTTTTAATGTTTTTATCAGTGATGTGAATACAGAACTTGAACATATTCTAAGTTTGGGGATAACACTAAGTTGGGAGGAGCTGTTGATTCCTTTAAGGGTAAAGGAGGCCTTGCAGGGAGATCTTAATAAGTTGGAGGCCTGAGCAATCGCCAAATGCATAGCTTAACAAGAGTAAGTGCTGGATGCTGTACCTGGGACGGGACAAACTTGGATGCAGACTGGGGGGTGAGAAGCTGGAGAGCATCCCTATGTAAAAGAGATCTGGGGGTTCTAGTTGATGGCAAGTTGAATATGACTCAACAGTGTGCCCTGGCAAACAAAAGGGCTAACTGTACCCTGGGATGTATCAGGCCCAGCACTACCTACTGGGAAAGAGATTGTCCTGTTTTGCTGTGTTCTGGTGCAGCTTCACCCTAAGAACTCTGTGCAGTTTTGAGAAGCACAATTTAAAAAGGACATAAAAGTATGAAAGCATATGCAATGGAGGGCTCTGAAGATGGTGAGGGCTTGAGAAGGCAAGATGTGTGAGGAGCAAATGAGGTCCCTTGGTTTCCTCAGCCTAGAGAAGAGCAAATTGAGAGGAGGTTTCATGGTGGCCTAGAGGTTCCTCACAAGGAGAGCGAAG
This sequence comes from Numida meleagris, assembly GCF_002078875.1. Classification (NCBI taxonomy): domain Eukaryota; kingdom Metazoa; phylum Chordata; class Aves; order Galliformes; family Numididae; genus Numida; species Numida meleagris. The sequence goes on from NC_034410.1 coordinate 79,622,497, forward strand.
TGCTGATTATCTGGGTTTGGTTATTGACTAGTGAAATATTTTCTTAAATTCACTCTGTCAGTGTCAACACATGCTTTTCTTGCCAGAAGTAAACAAGACTCTAGGTGGACTGGTGTTTGTTACAGCTGAGTGGTATTTGGAAAGGGAAACAAAAGAAAATTCCTAAAGATAAGTGATTAATTTCCAGAGCAATGGAAGCTTAAATATCACTTGCTTGACACATCTACTAGAATTTAAACAGCCCCTTGTCAGATTTCGTTATAAAAAAAAAAAAAAGCAAGGATACCAGGATGATCCAAACATGAACAACTAAACAAGCACATGACCAACTATATGAACTATCATCCTCCTGACTGGATTGGCAGTGAAATGGGTTGGGTTTGCAATACAGCTAGAAAGGGATACACACTATTATAAGAAGGAAAAAAATAGCCCTCTAGATCTTATTGGTACCAATCTGTGTGGTGATTAGTGATTTTTTTTTTTAATTTTACATCTTGATTCTATCTCTTGTTTTGTATATACTGTGCAGCTGGGACTATGAGATAGGAGGCATCTTTTCTGTGACTTCTGAGGCTTTACTTCATTTTTATCTGCCATTACATTAGCTGAATGGCTCACCACACTTCTGTGAGCCTCTTCTGACTACAGCTGAGTGACTGATACAGCTGAGCATTAAGGTAAGTGACAGAGTGACAAGTGGTAGAGGAGCAGCAACACAGTGATGGTCCCTCCTGTTCTGGAGTTGAGCAGAACTCTGGTTGCTCTTGTGGACCAGTTGTATTCAGACCTGTGTAGTGAAAATTTGGTCGGCAGCTGAATTCCAGAGCTGTTAAGCACATACAGCAAGGCTTAGCCATAAACTAACTTATAGTTAGCTGCAAATAAAGTTTTGATGTTTTTTTTTCTTGCTACTTTTTCCTTACTTCTCTCATCTGTCTTACTGTCCTCTTAAAGTCCCTTATAATATTGATCCCTAGGTGTCTGTCAACCTTCTATGCCTTCCCATCCTTCCCTGCATGTAAGTTCATGTCATGCACCTGCTGCGACTTTGCATCTTGACCTCATGCAGGAGGCAGTATTGATTGTTTAGGGCAGACCATCTCTATGCTTGTCATTTCTTCATCTGGGGTACAGAGTGGAATCGAGAACACAAGGAGCCCAAACCTAAAGCACATGTTACTTTTTTTCTGTGGATATGATTCAGATGCAATTGTCATGAGATTTTACAACTTTTAAAGTTATCTGGTGTAATACATTATCTTTGAATAAATACATCTGTAAAGTCGACACATGTCTGTCAAAGCTTTGTAGGACTGAAGTCTAGGATGTATAACTCACCCAAAAAGAGGGAATGTTTCCCATAGAATGAGTAAAAACAATGTTCTTCTGTGAAGGCAAACCCTTGTTATTTTAAAACCCTGTTTGTCAACGGTTTATGGGTGTTCAGCCTGGTTCTGTGACGAATGGGGCGGGGGACCCATGCCCCGAGAAAAGGAAAAGGGAAAAAGGATAAGGAGATGAGCCTGAGAGCAAAAATAGCAGCAACAATCTGAGGAGAAACAAACTAATTTACTAAATAAGATATCGGAATGCAAAATAACACACTATAATACAATATAATTACAATTTAAGCTGATAAATCCAATACAGTGAGAAAGAGTTTCCAAAATTAAAGTAGGCCTTACTCTAATACCTACGATAAGACAGCTGGGGAGCAAGATGCTGCAGGGATGGGAGACGGGCGGAAAGAGAGCTAGGTCTTGTGATCTGCGAGTTTTTATCTTTCCCTCTGACCAGAAACTGTAACAGAGGAGCAAAGTCCCCTGGGGAATGTAGTAGTCCTTCTCTTCTGAGAACCAGATACATACACTACATGATGTTATGATGTGGAATACCAATAACTGAAAATCATAAAGCCATGACATTCCACCCCTTATTCCACATCACTACACCATGTTAATATACATATACAAACAAATACTTTGGCTATTTTTTTTGTTTGTTTAAATGCAGTTTATTATATAAAAAAAACAACCAAGTCTTGTCGATGGAAACTGAAATGAAACAAGCTTGACTAACTACACGTAAGTCATAAGTGGCTTAAAATAAGGCCTTGAAAGGAAGTTATTCAGTTAAGCCTGTTGTGAGTATTAATACGTTACTACTTTAAGACTTGTGCTCTTTGCTGTAGTTGGAATGAAAACATGTAGCATTGTTTTAAAACAGATTACAAATGGAGCTATTTCACATAGCCTCTCATAAGCTTTAGCAAAAATAATGCTTTATTTTTATAACTATTAATCAGGATATATTTATAGACATTTCCATTCAGCATAAAACAATGAAAGTTTTTATGTCTTTGAAAAATCTTATCATTAGCCATTTTTTGTTGTAAATGTCAAAGTGGATTAGAAGAAGTTGTAACAAGTAGCTTTATTTTACAAATAGCGGTATAAATATAGCTTTCTTCTTCACATTAGCTCATTATGAAATGCAAGAATGATGCAGCTGTCCATGTTATCTTCAGAGAATCTAGCTCATTTATCTATTTATCAGACTTCAGTTGCTCTTTCTGCATACATAGTGCAGTTTTTTACTGGGTATTCAGTCAGTGTGGTTGAGGAAAAAGACATCCTTCTTCCCCTTAAAGTGTTTGATTTATTCAGGATTAAAGGAAGCCATTATATGTGGAAAATATTTTTTCAACATGTTTTCTAGATTCCTTAGAAAAAATGACCTTTGTTCTTCCACTTACTGAAAAGTTCTACAAGCCTTCACTGACTAGTTCTAAACTTGGAGTACGCTATACTTCGTTCTCTCTACATACATTGTAATAAGTAAAAACTAGTAATTTATGAGCACCAGGAGATCTAAATGTGCTTGATACATGTCTGATAGTTGACTGTTTCAAATATGGACTCATGGACTAAGGAACGCTCACAATATTTCCAGGCAATGGCTTCCACTTTTTCCTTATTTTTTCCTCTCTAATTTGCTGCTTGTCTTTGGAACACCTTTTAACCATAAATACAGGCTTCTCTTTGTCAATTTTGAAATATCTCATTTTTGCCTACATAATCAAAACATTTGAATAGCCATTCACGGTTCATTTTGTAGGCATAAAAGTATGCATGACAGGTGCAGTTTTTGCCTGTGCAATCTGGAATCAAGTGTTGGACTTCATTCAAATGCAAGCCTTTAATTTTGTCGTGTTAATTGCTGTATCTTAATAGCGAGTCTCTCCTTTTAAAAAATACAGGTTACTGTATTGCTGGACAGTTTAAAAAAAAAAAAAAAAAAGACTTGTGGAATCTAAATGTTTCAGCTGATTTTTTTTCTTTTTCGTGTGGGAAAATACCATGAAGTAATCAGTTTAGTTGCATATATTGCTCCCTCTTCTCTTGTGTCCAGGAAGTAAAGAGGGAAGGCAGTCTTGCCTTCTAATGAGTAAGGTAAAGCAGAAGTAAAAATAAGAGGCTTGAGCAGAATGTTTAAAGAGTGTCAGGCTTTGTTGAATAACGGTGATGCCATAATGTTTGATCTTTATTTTTGATGTTATAACTTACTACTGCTTAATGCTTCTGTAGTTTTTGTAAAAATCCTTTCATTCTTTTCTTCTTTCCTCTTCCAACTTCCTCTGTTACTCACGCTGTACTCTGGTTTTTGTTCTCCTAGAAGATGAGTTGTGATGGGCTGCCTCTGGTCACCAGCTAAACAGCTACCCTACCATTTGTCACCCCAATGGGACAGTAAGAGAGAATGGTAACAGCAAAAGCGATGGGATTCATTGTCAAAACAAAGACAGTTTAATAAGTGAATGGAAAAGAAATGATGTGAAGGCAATAGGTCTTCCTCTCCCACAAAAAGACTAACAGCCAGCCAGTCTACGTGCAGAGGCTATGCTAGAAGTCCCTGTTTTCAATGCTTAGCATGATATTATGTGACATGAAATATTCCTTTGTCCAGCTCAGGCTGGTTATCTCCTTGCTAGGGGATAGGAAGGGATGTAGAAAAAGAGAAAATTTTGACACTGTATAAACACTGCTCGGCAATAGCCCAAACATCAACACATTGTCAACACTGTTTTAGTCACAAATCCAAAACACAGAACCATATACAGCTTTTAAAAAGTTAACTCTGTCCCAGTCAGTCTCTGTGGAAGAGGGCAACTGAAGAACTGCATGATTGATAGCCAGTAACTATGGGGCAGCAAGGGGAAAATAGTAATAAAATGTTATTACTTTATTTTAATTTTGTGACATAAATATATTTCTAACAGCTTGTTTTACTGCCTTCTGCATTTTTTTAATTCTCTAAGAGAGGTTACATTTCAAATGGCTGTCTTCCTTAGCATTAGCCCTAGAAAATGCCTGTTAATTAAACCTCACCAGAGCCAATAGTTTTTCTTTGTACAAGCATGATACCTTGCTGAGCACAGAATAAAACATTGTCTTGCATGCAGTCTCCCCACATCTCTTGATATGAAGAGGGTAGTTTTTCTCACTTTGGAAATGTTCGCAGATTCTCTGAATAGCAGAGGGCAGTAACCTGCAGATAGAACAGGAGTCAGACTTCTCAAAACAGAGATAAAACACCTGATATTGAGAAAAGCACATTGTAAAGACAATAGCATTTGGTGCTTCTACAAATCACTTAAGGTATAACAGCAATGTGGTAACAGTGATACACTTTCTTCCTCCTTCAGCTTCCTGAAAACTTTAAGTTTATAAAGTGGAACAAAATGATCAAGCTGTTTTCACTTTGAAAATATTTCAGAAGATTTAATCTGACAGCTGTGTTCATTGCTTCCAAAGGTTTTTAACAGTTGAGATGTGTATTTTAACAGTATGCTAATGCCTATTGATATTGTGTATTTCATGAAATACTTGGTTTTACAATCAGCTGGTTCATGTGTTTGTTCAAGTAGGGAATTGGAAGAGGATTACAGATTATCTTTGTTCTGTTTTTGATAGTAATCAAATGAATCTCTTAGTAAAAATGGTCACATTTGGTCACAGCTAACTGCATAAAATCTCACTTATGTGTAAGTGATGTCTGCAGTAGGAATTTGTAGATCTATTTACAGAGGAGCAAGCACTCTTCCAACTCATGAAATCACAGAATTGTAGTGGTTGGAAGGGATTTCTGGAGACCACTGAGTCCAACCACCTGCTAAAGCAGATTCTTTACAGCAGGTCACACAAGTAAGTGTCCAGGCGGGTTTTGAATGTCTCCAGAAAAGGAGTCTTCACAACTTCTCTAGACAGTCTGTTCCAGTGCTCCATTATTCTGACAGTAATCTTCCTTGTGTTAGCATGGAACTTCCTGTGTCCCAGTTTCTGCCAGTTGCCTCTTGTTCTATTGCTGCATACCATTGAAAAGGATCCACTCCCATCAACTTGACTCCTGCACTTAAGATATTTGTACACAGTAATGAGGTCCCCTCTCAGTCTTCTTTTCTCCAGGCTGCACAGTCGTGATCTCTTATCCTTTCCTCATACAGGAGATGCTTCAGGCCCTTAACCATCTTCATGGCCCTCTGCTGGCCTCACTCTGGGAGATTCCTGTCTTTTTTTTGAACTGGACTCATTGGTCAGTAAATGCAGAGTTTGGGATGATTGCCTTGAACACTCTCATCTCCTGTATGGACTCCTCAAAAATGTTCGGTCTTAGAGATTACTTGACAGTTTATATAGAACAATTTGAGTGTCAGTAAAGCTCTATTTATTTGCATCTGTAATCATTAGACCAGAATGCATGTATGAGTATGTGTGTATGTTTTTAATGAAGCTTGCAAAGTGATTTGTCTTACAGAGAGACATTAGGATGGTACACTGTGATGACAGTGACAGCTGTGCTGCAGGAGGAAGATTTGTCTGCATCCAGACAGGGACTTCCACCTCTGAGGAATATGTGACGACAGGCAAAGTAACACAAGGGATGTGATGGGGGCTGGAATAAGCATGCTGTACTTCAGGAAACCAAAGCTCTGTCTAACTTAATAGCAGGTATCTGACAAAAGATCCTTCAGGGAAGAATATAGGAGTAGCGTGGTTAGAAAGCAATCCTTCTCCTCATAAGTACATCTAGTTCTGTCAGTGTATGTCTTTGGATGGTTTTCTGTGTATGGATGCAGGGAACGGTGTTCAAGAGAAAGGGGTGCAAATTATTTTATGTCCTAGTTTCCACTAGGTTAGTGGAATAGTGTCAGCGTACTACAAGCATGAAAAGTGCTTCCAAATCTTCCATTTTAGAGGTATTAAGTGTACTTCCGGAAGTGGTTTACACTATGTGGCTGTAACTCTGCACCATTCTTGTCACCTTTGCTGAAAAAGGATGTCAATGTGTTTTAATAGAATATATTAATTTCAAGAGCACCCCAGGTAGATATCTAAGGTGGAGGTTTGCATGAGGAAAAAGAACTAGTGATGTAACTAACCAGTATTTTTTTGCAGCTAAAGTTTCTATTTGTAGATACGATCAGCAAGGAGCCTGCAGTAGTATTTTCGTTGGCTAGGTTCTGATGTATAGGACAGATACACTTCAGCTCCCATTTTCTTCTTCTCTGTTGAATTTTACATATTTCTGTTATAGAATAAGAGAAAAAGTTTAAGCGTTTTCTAAGTATACTGCTCTATGGCTTCATTTTGCCCCTAGTTTCCGGGAAGAAACATTAAATGCAAATCATTTTTCTTTATTTGCAATAGGTCAAACTAATTTAGCTAAAGTTCACAACCATCTGCATAGAAGATTACTGTAAACACAATAAAATTCAAAGGTCATTCCTGTGACTGAAAGTGGATCAAAGGTGCCTTCTGTGCTATTTTAATTCACTTCGGAAACTTGTAATGAATTTAGTAAAGGGTGAAGGTTCAAGGCTTTCCCTTGCTTTTGCTTTTTTTTTATATAATGCTATTAACTATTCACTGTTCTATCGTTATAACATGTTCAATGGTGTATGAAGGAGAAACTAGCAAGGGGAACTTAGCTATAGTATAAGACCTCCTGATGTATGCTGATTTTGTTGATATGTTTCATCAATTGAACAGCAGCAGCTTAGAAAGAAGCAGTCAATCTTATTCCTGATTATGAAGTCTGAATACTTACAGCCCATTACAAAAATAAATGATGAACTCTAAAGCGCAATGTTTTTGCACTCTGACACTACACAGTTCCAAAAATAATCCCAAATAACAGACCTGGAATCTTAAGGTGTTTCCCATTGTTAAGGAGGTGTATGAATTGCCTGGTTTTGTTAACCTGCTACTATTGTTGGGTTACCCTTTTACTTATCAATCAGAGTTTTCCATGGAGCTAGTGTAGCACAGCTGTGGAGATTATCATGCCATGACACTGTTCACAGACTAAAGTAGTGGCCTGAATCGTGAATAAATTTGGCTCCCTACCCGCAGGTAATGGTCTTTCAGAAACTGTGCTTTGCAATGCAGATAAGCAGAAAAACCTGTTCAAGATTCTCTGGGATGATGAGCAATTTGACAGTATCAAAAATGAAGAGGAATTTCTGAAGAAATATATAATGCAATTTTTTTATACTGTCCTGAACTAATCACTTGCTATACAGCTCTCAGAGATTAAGTTAAACTTCGTTTCTATCAGGTGGATTTCCAATATCTTGTTATATTGCACAGTCAAATCAATTTATAGTAATTAAAATATATTTGCTGAAGAGTGAGAAGTTAGAGAGAAATACTTAGGTTTATTTCATTTAGTTTTGAGCTGGTAAAATATCTTTAAGTTCTGACCTCATTATGGTAGTGTTCTAAAGATTTTGAGCTCTCTTAGATGACCAGAACCATGGAATGAGGAAGAAATGTGCTATTTTGGTTATAAGGTGGACTACATTTGTATATATATTTTTATATCTTCAATGTTCTGATTTTTTTTTAAAAAAAGTGTTAGGTAGTTTGACTGTGCTACAGATCCATATATGGTCTTCCATCTATTTTTCAGAGTTAAAAGGATTAAAAACTATGGAACTATAAACTACATATAGGGGCCATGGTAACTATTCCTCCCTCAAAACCCTGTCTGGAGTGAAAGGAAAAGCATCTTTTCACTGCAGCCCTGAAACTTCTTCCAAGTTTGTCTGACTGACTGATAAAAGACTGTGACTACAGAGTCACGTGCAGATTAATAGCTAAATTTCATTCCTGATGCAGACAGATTCTTTCAGTATGTAACTCTTCCAGCTAGCAAAATGCCAATCTGAAATTACCCTGTTCAGCTGATTAAGTCAATTGCAAAGAAACTAGCAGTGTTTCCTCAGGAAAGCATGGACTCCATCAATAAGCTTTCTAAGCTCTGTAGTACTACCCAAAAGGGAATAATCCCCTGAGTGGATGAGGCAATTAATCTCTGTTTCTATTTCTTCACTTGGAGACTTCTGGCTAGAGTGAACAAAGCACTTTCAAGCAATAATAAGGTTTCTCCCTGACAGTTTGTATTGAGATTTATAGGATACTGTCCTCATAGAGACATTTCCCAGCGGAATGTCTCTTTTCACTGGAAGCCTTCGGAAATTGCAAGAACCACAGACTGTGCATCTATCCATACCAGCTTCTTTGTGTCTGGATTGTGTTAGTATTCTGCAGGAGCAAGATATGAAATACTCTCTGTACTGCATTATATTCAGATTATTCTTCCAGTCAGGTCCTGTAAGTATGAAACAAGGATGCTAGTAAATGTGACAGCTTAACAACAACAGTATTTGATTTCACATTAATTTATCTCTTGTGGAGAACAGATATATTGTTCTTTAGATGCATCTGTATTCCTTGAAGAATACTAATCCAGCTTGAAAGAAACTTTGAAAGCCAGGTAGAATATCGTTAAATGTGATAGATGCATCACTGAACGATCTTAGTGTGCCTGCTGAAGGGAAGACTTTCGGGGGAGACAGGCAGAAATTAAAGTTCTTAGCTCTGAAAAGTTTCTTGTTAGTTGTCACCAGCATCACCAATACATCTCAGAGCCATCACTGAAAAAGATGGAAATTACTTCCTCTTATGCTATACTTCCTTCTCTTGAGAAGCGAATGTGGTATGATTAAAAGTAAATTCTCAATTTAATTAGCATTATTAGCTCTGCAGGACAAAATCCTATGTAGGCTATATATCAAGATATATCAGACTTTTTTGGAGTAGTTTGTATACGATATGCAGTTTTTCTGCTACTGTTTAAATAAGCAGTTAATGCTACTTATACTTCCTCTAAATTTTGACCCTTGAAAAGGAGTAGACACTTAAAAGCAGAAAAAATGAAGATACTCAGATAAGATATTAAGGCAGTGTTTTATATTTCTTTGTATTTTGCTCCTCAAGGGACATTTACATAGGATGCTCTGAAAGTAACTGCTCCTATTCATTTCCGTGGAAACTACAACAAATACAAAGAGTGCAATAGCACTACTTAATGGAGCAAATTATCAGCTACAAAACACTATTTTTTATCATAGTCACCACCATCATCTATGCATTTTCACTAGTGATTAACAAGGCCCTGCACGTTGCATAAATAAAAATCAGCTCCAGTGGTGGTGACCTACTGTCCCTGTCACCACTGCTGAAATGCACCACCACCGCCACCTCACTGTGGTCTCATCCTGTGTTTGGTATCCATAAACATTCAGCAAGCATCAATGATTGTCAGTGTGTATTGTTTTTTTCTGCATGGAGGAATTCAATGACGAAATTTGCTTCCTCTTGCAATTCCATATCAGGTGCTATTCTGCCAGACTCCCCCTCTGCTGCCACCTGTTACATGTCAAAAAACTGTAATGGAATATTGGTAAGAAGATTCAGCCTCTACTGCTGTAACACCATCATCCATCTCTGTCATGGGCCAAAATCATAAAATAGGAGTCATTATTTTTGGAGCAGTCCTTGTAATTCCAGTTAGCCACTCTGGAGCTTGAGGTACTGAAAGAGTATACAGAGCTGTAGTGTAATCTTTCTTGTTGATTATCCAGGTGTTTTTTGGATCACTGGTGGAGAAAAAAAAGCTCTTAGTTAATGGATTGTGTTTCCCGTTCCTCTGACGTGAACTTATATCAGTGATACCAAATGCAGAAACAAATATGTGAGATGACTTCAAGCAGTGTTCAAAACAAAATCTTTTTGCTTGCAATTTACAGACAATGTCCAATTTTCTGCAATGCTTTAAGATCTGTGATCTTAAAGATCTTTTTAGAACTATCTGTTACGCGTTCTTGTGTTGTCTTCTAACAAACAGCCTTGGGCAACCTGGTCTAGCTGTGGATGTCCCTGTTCATTGCAGAGGAATTGGAGTAGTTGGCCTTCACAGATCCCTTCCAGCTCTGAAGGATTCTATGATTCTAAGAGTAGTGAGGCACTGGCACAGGCTGCCTGGAGAAGCTGTGGATGCCCCATACCTGGATGTTTTCAAGGTCAGAGTGGATAGGACTTTGTCTAGTGGAAGGTGTCCCTGCCCATGTCAGGGGATTTGAAAATGGATAGTCTCTAGGGTCCTTTCGAACTCAAGCCATCCTATGAAAATGGCTTGCTTTGGAAACATGATGTTCTCTAATCAACAATTTGAAGAACAAACCTGTAACTGCCTTGCTTCAGTCACTTTATCTTCGTGATTGACCCACATTTGTAGTATTTACTCCTGTGACGTAAGGTCATAGTTAACAAGCTCATTATCTGTATGGGACTGAATTGGGAGTATCATACATTTTATGGTTATGGAGTTTAAGCTGGATTGCAGAAGTGTTGTGTAATTTTCTTATTTAATGTGCATCTTGAAAACCTTATGGTCTTTCATGCATATTAAAGAATGATTTATAGATGAATTGTGTAAACTGGAAGAATAAATGATTGTTTTTCCTTGAAAATCTCTCAGTGTATAGTATGGCTTCTTGAACTATATCTTCTGTAAGCAAAGTTTTGCTACAAGCATCTTGGACTAAAAAGAAACAATTGCTTTAAAAGTAGGTCCAGGCCACAACCATGATTGAAGAATTTGGAAGCATCTCCTCAAAAATGTGTCAAGCATGGGGATGACTTGCCCATATGTATGAGTGGTGAACTGTCAGGCTGCTTTTTCCAAGACCAAGCTGACCTTTAGAAGAAAAAAGCCCCACTGGCTGGAAAGAAGCAGTCTGTTCTCCGTTTTAAGAGTTTCTTGACTTTCTCAAAGTTATTTGCTGCATCCCTGCAAGTCTGTTTCTCAGTCTTGTTGGATAGTTTCTCCAGTCACTGCCTTAACAATTATTTTGTTGCCTTCTTTTGGCCTTAGTGAAACAGTGCAGACATTTTCCTGCTTTTTTCCCCTTTTTTTTTTGTCNGAGGGAGGTTTTCCTTTTTTTTTTTACTGTTTCTAAATGATACTAATCCTCTGTAACAGTCTTCTTTGCAGTAAGTTGTTGCAGGAAAACTCTTCTGGAAACTGTGTATTATCTCAGAACTTACATAGATAGTATATTCATGACTATTAAATTACCCTTGATGCTTTGAATGAAACAGCATTAGTGACAGCATTTCTATCAGAAACATGCCCAAACAATAAATTTTGTCACAGCTTGTGAACTGACAACTAAGCTGTAGCATGCTGTGTTGGTTCTGCCTACTTATTTTCCAGTCCAAGTGACTTCAGTGATGTCTATCGAAAATCTGTAGGATAAAACTATATTTTACACATTGGTGGCATACCTGAAGTTGGTGATGGAGGGACAGCTGTGAAAAGAGTGGTTGGGTCTGGAGGCTCTGGTAGCAGCCATCCCAGTTTCTGCAATTTCCTTGATAGCAGGGCTGCTCTGCAGGAGCTAATAGAGTGCCCTGACAAGGGAGGGCCGTAGCAGTGAATGCCTTTGGAACCCTGGGCCCTCTGAATCCAATTCCTCCACAGTTCTCATTAAAGTTCATAGGAGTTAGAGACATAAATAGCAAGTAGGAAATATTCTCCTGAGAAACTGGTGGTCATGTAGTCAAGGCGACTGAGCTTGACAAGTTGAGTTGGGTTATTTATTTTTTAATCAGGTAATTGTAAAGCTTTAGGATGAATTCATCCTAACAACAACTACTTCTCAATAAAAACAACCATCACAATAAAAACAAATGAAAAAAAACACTCCAGACCCTCAAGTGAACAAAAGAATAACAGAACAAAGAAAATACTTTTTTCTTTCTTGTCAGCAAAGTAGTTTGGAGAACTGTAGTAATGTTATTCAGAATTTCACTGTCTAGCTGACTGTACCAGAAAAAATACTGCCTTTCTTCCAACTTCACAAATATAAGAGTAAATGACCTTTTTATTATTATTGTAAAGACAAAGATTTATTTTTCCTACTTTCACATCTAAAAGAGGCACAAGCTGTCATGCAATGAAACTGAAAATCATTCAGAGAAGTGTGTGGTTATGTCCTAATGTGAACAACCTGAAGAAGGGAGTGAGCTCAGTGTGTTTAGCTAACAGCTACTGAATTAAGTGGGTTACGAAGAGCGCTTGTGTTGTGGGATGAGGGATTATTATTTTTTTTAACCCAAGAGGTTTACAGATTAAAAATGATTGTTAATCCAGTGAACAGCTTTACCTTGGATCCTGTCCTGTGATTGTTGTAAGACTGTTGTGCGCTCCTGCAGCCTTTGAACTGACTCATCTTAAATGTGAATTATTATATTTTCTTCAAAAAGTAAGCTAAGTATTGCTTCTTTCACCTAACAGAGGTTATACAGTTGCAGAAAAAAAATTTAAGTCAGTGAAATTGGAAAGAAGAAAATGCCTGTTCTTCAAGCACATTCCCTTGTGCAGGACTTTGGAATCCAGATTATCTGCTACATATCACCAATCCTGTTTTAGGCTGGGAATATTTTGGGGAGTTTCTGTTGCATATGTTATTATGCATTCATTATTCATTATTTTACTACTTCTAAAGTTATATGAAAGTTGAAGAGCTCCTTTGGTATTTATTGCAGCATGTTGGGAGGGACAGCAGAAAGGTGGCTTTTTTTTTTTTTCTCCAGTTTGTCTATATATCTTGTGTCAAGTGAGAACCTTGTAGGAAAGTTGGCACTGCTTTTTTTTCTTTTACTTCCTGGATAGAAGAAACAACAGAATATGCAACTGTGTGAACACTGCTTGAAGATGACACAGGTGGCCTGTGTATAACATATGGTATAGTGTCCTGAAAGCACTGGGGTTACTTGCCCTTGTGCAAGCTGTGTATTGTGCTTACAACACAACAGATTTGCTACAGGCTAGATATGGTGTGTGTCATGGTTATTATTGAAGTAGTTGGTGGATGAAAAGGGATTGCTGCACCTGAAAACTCTGGTAATCAAAGTTTTTAGAGTTTGACAGCATAGACAGAAGCTGCAAATGAAAGAAAAAGCCTGGCAAAAGCCTTGATATGCAGGAGTACTTTGGAATAATCCTATAGCAAGTGGGATGTGCCTCCAAAGAGAAACTATGGGAGAGAAAGCAATTAAAACTAGATCTAATCAAATACAATTCCAGTTGGTGCAAGAAATAATAATTTGATACTTACAATCTGTTCTGATGTTGTAGAATTCACTAGGGGGGCTGTTATACAGCACATAATATTTTTTTTTTGTAGCAGAGCCCAAGTAAAATAATAGCAAAGATTCTAATTTATAGGGCTAAGAATACCTACCTGTGGGTATCTGACCCCCTGCTATTGTCTTGTCTTCCATGCTTCAGCTTTATGGAGCTTTGCAGGAAGAATATAATTTGTTCCCTTTCAACTTGTTCTGAGGTGATAAGACCACTGTCATCTGTCAGTAAGGCACAGAGAAAACAATGAAGCTCAAATGAACAGCATGAAATTGACAGTTTTTCTTACATCAGTCTTCTATTGTGTTTTCCATTCCAGATGTGGCTATTTCCCTTGTCACTGAATAGTGACAAGATGAAATATATTTAATAAATTGTGGTTTGTGAATATTCTTTGAAAGTGATAGAGAATTCTCACTGATTCTGTGAAAGCTTTTTTTTGTGTGGTTAGTTCTTTAGAGAGAGATAGTCAACATTACTAATAGATTAAAAACAAACATTTCAGTATAATTAACTATAAATTGAAATAGCTGATCTGAAATTAACTTGGAAAGTGAGTTTTTCTCAGTCAATGTTACATGAAGTTTCTTAAATAAACTCTTGCTTTATAAAGGTAAAGTTAGTAGCCTTTATATAACTGAGATGATCAGATTTCCTACCTTCTTAAGAAAGAAAAAAGGTGAGCATTAAATTCTAATGTAAGCAGTTGGTAGGGACACTTCTGGGACAGGCAGTTTAATAACCTACTCATCTGACAGAAGATAATTTAGTAAAAAGGCAATAAATCTTTTGCGGAGTGCAGTGCTCTCTGTGGTTTGAAACTAATTGTTTGCTCTTCCACTGGCTTTAATGTGAGTTGAGTGCATGCTCAAAATTTCCACCTCACCACACATGTGCAGAATGTGTAACTGATTGTCATGCCTTATTGACCAAATATTCAAATAGGATGGTCTCTAGAGCAAATAAGATTCTTATTATAAAGAAGTTCATGTGTTTTGGATGTTAATTTTAAATCCATTCTAATTAACACACTTATTGGTCAACATTTGTTACATTTCAGGACAGGAACAGACTGTGTCTTAGGAACTACTATGTATAGTTCAAAATATTCCTACAAACTGATGTTGCATTTAAAAAACAAAACAACAAAAATATAACAGACAGAGGAGCTTTGTCCATTATTTTCATTTCTCAGTGAACAGATTCATTAAGCATATTTACTGTTTGTGGCTCAGACTAGGTTATCCCTGACCTAGTTCTTTGAAACTATTCTGAATTGACAGATTAAATCACTGGGGAGAAGGGAGCTAAATTAGGGTGAGAGATCCTTGAGAAATCTTTGAAAGACATGGACATTTCTACTGAAGCTATCTTATCTTGGGCTTTGTGAACTTAAAACTAAACTTGGAAAAAAAAAATAAATCCCAAGGATAGAAATGAAGAAATAGAAATGAATAGAAATGATAGAAATGAAGTGCTGAGTGACAATAATGCTCTAATAGTTCTGTGATGGAAAAGAGAGGTGAAACTCCTTTCAGCTGTCACCAGAAAGCAAGGAGTTATTGTTTCAAAGGGAAAGAAAACATGTGGGGATGTACTTACTAAATATTTTACATTGTAAATGACATAAAAAAGATAAATGCAAGGCTATTCAGGTTTCATTTATATAGAAGCACGCACAAGTTGTGTATGTACATTTTCAGTTATTAATGAAGCTATTTTTCTGCAGGGAGGAAAAAGGGTGTAAAAAGCAGTAGGCTGAGTGAACGCAAACGTAACGTAAGGTTTGGGCAGGGTGGTTCTACACTGCTCTGCACTGTGCTGCCAGAAGCTGCATATGATGGTATTTCAAAAGCAATTTCTTCTCTCAGGAATCAAGAAAGCAAGCGTTTAGTTGGTTGAGGTGTCATTGTCTTTAAAATCATCTGAGCCTTCCATAAAAAATAGATACTGGCACTGAAGAATCACTGATGCCTCTTTTTCTTAGGTTAATGACTTTGGTGAACAACCCATTGCTTGTGTGGACTTGTGTTTTCTAGCATCTGCTGCTATACTTGATTCCTCCTTTGATTTTTCAGTGATGTTTCTTGGCAAAGGTGAAAAGACAGATTTAAAATAGTCTGATTAAAAATAGAATGTTTTACCATTTGTTTATTCTGTCCTAAGTTCAAGATAGATCTCTTTTTTCATCTTTAAAAAGTATTTAAAAATAGTATTTTGAATAAAGAGTTAATATTACTGCATATTTAACATGAAAACTGAACTGTTTTTAGTTGTTCTTTATTTTTTTGTGATACAGACATGAAGTAATGTATTATATAATTTATTTAATTTTTTTAATGCATTCTAATGGAAACTTACTATTACACTAACATGGTCATGTGGATTAATAATATATAGTTATATCAAAAACATGAAGTATCTTTCAAAAATGTGGCAATGGAGTATATTAAAGCAGACTGAATAGGAAGGTCCTGAGAAACAGGTGCACACTTTCAGGCTATTTGAAAGAAAAAAATGTTGATAAAGACTTTAAAGTTATGTATTTGGAAATATTGGTATCGGTATTATTCAAAAAATGTGAAGATTCATGAATTTACTTATCTTTGAATGCTGAGTTATCATTATGAACTCTTTATTATTTCTCTATTTGCCTATGCTCTTCCTCATTTAAGCTGTATGTACAACATATGTTTAGGTCTCTCACATATGATAGTGAGAGAACAGTTGTGCCTTACTGCCAGAGCAAGGCGGAGAGGGTCATTTGTATGCCAGACTTTGTGCCAGATTCAGAGAGGTCTGGCAATTCCACACTTGCAAATCTGGCCTCTGAATCTTCTATTTCTAGAAACTTTTAGATGTTGTGTTGAGAGATATGATTTAGTGGGGTTGTATTGGTGTTAGGTGGATGGTTGGACTGGATGATCTTGTAGGTCTTTTCCAACCTTGCTAATTCTATGATTCTATTTCTGGTAATTACTGTACAATTGTAGCAATAATTTACTTAATAAAATTGTCTTGCAGGCTTACCTTGTGGTGCCATATGCTTGTATGTCTCCTTTCCATTCAAGAAAGTTTCAATTGAACTGTTCTGTGGATGAGTTTGCTAGCTTTTTTTAATGACACAAGAAACAACCAAGTTTTTTCTTCAGTAAATGGAGTTGTTGCTTGCTCCCAGTGGTGTTCTGCAAGGCCTTTGATTAGCAAGTTCCCATTCTTCTTTCTCTCAAAAGTTTCTACTTTTCACAATACTTTCCGATACCTCAAAAATATTACATATTCTTCCCTATCTCTTTCTCGCTGTCTTCTCTTTTTGAGGCAGTTGCTATGTATTTTCCCTTCACAGATGTCAGGGATTCTTCTGCCATGTTTCATTCACCTACTGCTAGTGAATATTACACAAGAGATGCAGACTTGCAGTACTAAATATTACATTCAGAGGAAGCAAGGAGGATGTTAAATCTGTTCTAGAATGTACATGTGAGGAGATTCACTGCAGTCATTTGGAGTTTTTCTGATAAAATTTCATGTGAAGCTCTGTTGGGAATGGATTCAATTTTGATGAAACATAAAAAGGGAAAGTGATTTATTTGGGTAGTCATTAAATGGGTCAAAGATATGCTTCTCTTTAGAATTTCAGCACATTAAGAATGTTTCCAGATATCTAACACCTGTCATTTTCTCAAATACCAATGTGACTTTTAAATGCTACTCATCTGTGTGAATTCAGCTGTGTTATGATGTGATTACCTTTCTTCTTTTTTTTTTTTTCTAAAAAGTATTACTCCCCATCCAAAGTTTATTCCAAACACAAATGGCACGGCAGGAACTTGTTAGCATTCAAATCCTTCCTGTAAACTGCCCTTTTTTAGAGGTATCCATGAGAAATTAACTTTGACTTGTCCAAGCTTGCAAATATTTGGATTATGTAGCTGGAATCTTTATACAATAAAAGCGTTCAGTGCTATTATTTATTCTGGTCAATTATCTAAGCTGATATTTAAAAAAAAATTCTACATGAGGCTTATGCTGGAGATAGTGAAGAAAAGGTAAAACAAAGTCAAGGTAACTCAAAGGCTGCAAACTCGTAATGAAGTTGCAGAGAAATGTACATACAGTTTTGTGAATTGTGGATAGTAGCACTTAAGACCTCACATCAGTCTTCAAGAACAAACAGATCTAATGCTTTTAAATAGTCAAGTGTCTTTCACTGGTGATTTATTTTGTTGGAACAGCAGTTTTTGACCAGAAAAAAAGGATTAGAGTCAGGATGTCCTGCTGTTTTTCAGAAAGAGAAGATACATGTGGGTCAACTCTATTTGACCAAAAGAGGATGTTTGTAAAATACATTATCATTTGGACTGATCACCTCTCCTGGATGTTCTTGTGATGAATAGTGGGAACACTGCAGCATTTACCAGAAGGAAGTTAGGAAGGTCAGAGCTGAAGCACAGGATTTGGAGATGGTATTCTCTATGTAATTCTTCTGTGTGAAATAGCTCACATGTGACAATAACGTACTTGCTGGTTGTCCTGTGTGTCCTGGAATGAAGATATAGCAATTATAGCTGCTTTACAGGATTTATACACAGCCAAATTTCTAGATATCTGCAACCACCATTGTGATAACGAGAAGCTCAGTACAAGAATAACTAACCATCCTGATACTTTGTGCAGTAAGGATGAATGATTAAGCAAATCTAATGGCAACATTGTACCTGCAGTTACATCCCAGCTAAGAATTGTGGCTTGAACTCCACATTTGTATAACTGTATTTGTTCATAGCACTTGTTTCTATGAAGCTGAGCGTGTTGCTGCTGCTTTAATTGCTTAATAAGTTGAACTTGCTCATTTATTGATACGATTGCACTTCCTTCCTTCCTTGGTATAATTGCTAGAATGTTGAGCTGTTATTCCTTTTAAAGCAATGCTTGTCCTACAGTATTATCTTAGTGTTTCACTTGTCCAGGAAACAGTATTTTAAAAAGAACTTTACAGACTTTAAAAGACATTTAAGGTTGTTTTTGCTTACTAGAAGCAAAGTTTTTGACAGAAATTATCCAACGTGTTTGTTATCTATGTCTTCAGCAATCAGCTTTAGGAAATTCAGCATCTCTTTATAGAAGACAAATGAACATATAGACTCCTCATTCCTGGGAATAGAACCTCATGGCAATATACTGACTTTTTTTTATTTCACTGGGGAATAGTCCTAAATGTTCTTACTTCATGTTTACCTAACTGTTTAATGCCTTAGTTTTTTACCTAGGATCCTACAGAGCTGTTATGCTTATGAATCTGTCTTTTTGACTCTGAGCAGAAGCAATGAGAAGAAACTGCTATCTCCACAGTGGCTTTAAATCTCCAGCAATGTTATGCAGACTCTGTAAACTCTACTCAACTCTGTTTTACCCAGTAGTGTATTTATAACTGATTTTTTTAAATGAAAATCTTACATGCATACGTCTCTAAAGATCATCATTTATTATTTCATTTTCATGTTGTCAATAGGTAGAAGAATTTACCACACATACACATACGTATATATAGAAATATATATTTACATGTATTAGATGCAGAAACTAATAAGAAGGTTAGATCTAATTAGATAAAAAATAAAGAAAACTTTGAGTAGTAAGTCAAATTCAGAATATTCTAGCTGCAATAATTTAATTTCATGTAAATCTTGCTAAAAATATTTAGTCTTTACTCTCAAAACTCAAACGTTTCGGAGAATCTGAATCACCAGTGATTATTATTATTATTTTTTTTTGCATGGTAGAGATGGTGAAAGCAGTATTATCAAAATGATATTTCTATGTATGTATCTATTTATTTAGTATCCAGATAGTCTCACATCATGCTGAATTTACAACAGCCTTCTGTTTATTAGTGATGAGCCAGGTATGACTGGATTGTCATGGAATTATAGGAATGTGCTTTCTTGAGCTCGACACTGTCTCTGACATATCCAGAAATTTTACTATCGGTTGAAGAAAGAAGAGTCCTATAAATGACCAAATCCTTTTTATAAATGAAAATTATTTTTATAGGTGAGAAAGAAGGAGATAGACTCTTTAGGAGGGTCTGTTGTGGCGGGTTACAATAAGGGTGGTGAGGCACTGGAACAGGTTGCCCAGAGATGTGGTGGATGCCCTGTCCCTGGAGACTTTCAAGGCCAGGTTGGATGGCGCTCTGAGCACCTGATCTAGCTGTAGGTGTCCCTGTTCATTGCAGACGTGTTGGACCAGATGGCCTTTAAGAGTCCCTTCCAACTCAAATGATTCTATGATCTTTTTTTAATGATCGACATATTTAATATCTATTCTAATATATGAGGTGACATAGTTCAAATACTATAAGAATAGCATATAGGTAGGAAAATATTTGTATCGGTAAGGTTAAAAAGATTGAAAGCAGACTCTAGAAAAATTCCAAGTAAATAATTTATGTGATGTATGATATGAGTACTATCTGTAAATCTTAATAAAAATCTAGAATAAGAAAAGCTGAAAGGGAATTCTGGAAATGACATAGTATAATCTACTTGTTCGGAGCAGGGCCACATTCAGAGTTAAATCCCTCTTTGAAGTACTTCCATGAAAGTACTTGGGAGGAAAAGGCAACAGCCCTTCTTCACCAGAAAATCCACTGGAAGGAATGTAGTGGATAACAAAATGAATGTTTTACTGCATTGTTCCTTTTAGAGAAAACAAAGATATTAAGATGTTACCTGCTTTCTCTTGAACGGACAGCTCTTTGTGAAATAATTTCAGCAGATACTGAGATCTGGCATGCAGCTAAAGAACAACTGTTCTAAGGCTTTTTTGTTTTACCCTCAAGATCAGTTATTTTGTAGTCATCCAGATTTTTGGACTGATTTTTTTTTTTGTTTGTTTTTTGTTTTTTTTTTTTGCTTTAAATCTAGGTGAGGTGAACACTGTAGAAACTGTGGGGTTTCATTTTCCTCCGGGATGGTTGTTACCAACTGAAGGGTGTTTGTCTCAAAGTGAGTTAAAGCACAGCACTAAGAGCTGAGGTGTAAGGATCAGGAAAAGAGGCTCTAAGGGGAAAGACATTTTCAATGACAAATATCAAAGTAGATTATTTATCTGAAGTTCTCCTTCCTCTTCCAGTCATTCTGTAGAGCTGCAAGGTATTAATTTACTACCTTTGTCATTAAGTATAGGCAGCACTTCTGATACATGGGATACCTTTGTATATCCTGTTGGAGAAAGGAAGAAATATGTCTTTTTCTTCCTTCAAAAGCAATAAAGCAGCTTGATGTGCCCTTTTTGCTGAAGGAATTCTTAATGTAGCTCCCTCTGCATCTCATTAATACTATTCCATAATTTGAAGGGTGGGGATGGCTTAACTGTGACAATCCCTAAGGCTTGGACATAGTGACTGCGCAGAAATTTCTTTGCGCTAATATATTAGATATACCAGATCATTAAAACAAAGCTGTTCTTTCTTTGGGCACCTGTGTTCCTTAGGGAGGAAGAAATCAATAGTGGACATGATTTTAGAATACACTGTTTGTGAAAAAAAGATGGTTTTTTTTGTTTGTTTGTTTTTGTTGTTCTTGTTTGGTGAAATTTCCCGCATGTATAGAAGGGGTTTGGACAATATCTGGCTCCTACTATTCTTTTAGCCACTTTCACTCATTTGATGCACTTACATGTGAAATCTACATTGAAAATTGCATAGTTTGTTATTTTGTGTTTTAAGCATGTATACTACTGCTTTTAGATAGCTATTAGCTCTGGAATGTAATTATGTGCAAAAAAATTTCTAAATTTTTGGAGATCTCAGTGTTTTCTCTTCACCACCTAACAATGTTTCTTTAAATTTTCTGTAATTTTATTGATTCAGTGCAAATGGGGTTTAGTAAAACTGCAGGGATGGTAAATCCTCCCGAGTATGTTGAATGGCAAGACTTTCCTGCAGTTTGTATAAGAAAAGTGTTTTTCTAAGTTAAAAAAAATCAATCCTGTAAAGTGCACCTAGATAAAGAAGTATTCAGAAACATTTTCTTTGTTGTTTGCTTGGTAATTTGAAACATTTTTGCAGCAGAACTATCACCATCTTGTTTGTCCAGGATGGTCATGTGTTTTAAGAAGTAAGATAAAGACTATGTAAAACTATCTATTGATTTCCTGTTACTTTACATTTCTGAATGAAGGTTAATCATTTCAGTAAAGCAAGCATTTTTGGTTTACTTCTGTTGCAGTTTAATGCGGCAGACAGTGGAGCACCACACAGTCATTCACTCACACCCCCTTCCCAGTGGAATGGGGGAGAGAATTGGGAAAAACAAACTAGAACTTGTGGGTTGAGATAAAACTATTTACTAAGACAGAGAAAAGGAAAAGGATAATAGCTATGACATATGTATGTATCTGTGAATGTACATAGCAAGTGATGCACAATCCTAATCCCAATGTCCTAATTCTGTTCCCTCCCAGCTCCTGGGGCCCTTCACAGTGAATGGCCTTGGCTCTGTGCAGCCCTGCTTAACAGCAACTATAAACACTGGTGTGTTATCAACATTGTTTTTCTCCTAGAACCAAAATATAGCATCATACCAGATGCTCTGAAGAAAACAATTCCATCCCAGCTGAAACTAAGACAACTTCCCAGAGAGCTTTTTACTTTCTGCTGGGAATCACTGAACATAGCATTTTATTTCATAAATGGTTGCATGCCTCACAAATGATGCAGTTATGAAACTGTCAAGTCCAAGTGGATATGCATCATTCCATATGTTTTCTCCAGTGGGCTGGAAAATAAATTTGAAAGTTCTGTGCAGTGCCACAGAAGTACTTTTGTATTTCTTCTATGGTTTCTTCTGGAGAGATCAGACCTGAACAGTGCTGTTTTTCTGTAAACCATCAGTTTCCTAAGATTAGCTCTCACTAAGAACAGGATGAATCCTCCAAACCCAGCAATGTGAATATAGATACTGCATTTTGTGTCTGAGCTAAAATGGGCTCTCTTTCTAGTTTATGGTCTAGACAAGCAGAATATTTAGTTAAAGCTCCTATGCTCTCTACATGGTTCTTGGAGACCATTGTCACCATAGAGTAGGATTTGAAACAGCAGACTGATGAATCCTGAGGTATTACATTGCTACACTTCAGCTGTAGTTGCACAGAGCTAGTCAAAAGGAAAATAATGGGACTGAAGAGGCTTGTAATTCCCTGAAAGAGACTTTGTGGTACCCCAACCTCAGCCTGGAATTTTGACATGCTGTTCTATCAGTTCTAAAGCTACACTTCAATATTCTCAAAGGCCGTATTTCTTTTTAAATTTAAGGAAATTAATATAATTAGATCTCTTTGCAAATGGAATTGAAGGTAACCAATGGTAACCATAATCTCTCTCTGCCCCACTCCTTTTTTTTCTTGTGTCTGTGTGCAGTAGTTTCATGGCTCAATATACAAGCCAAATAATATCACCCTGGGTAAATACCATTTTGTGTCTCTTACAGCACAAGTTTTCAAGGTAGGAAATATCAACATCCTTAAATTGGAAGAAGTGAAATGTGTTTGGAAATGGAAATGAATAAAAGATGATTGGGATAATATCATTTATTACTATCACAAGGTGGGAAAAACATGTCATAGGAATGGATTTTAAAATCTATATCCTCTTCTCCTTGCCCATAAAATCTATTGATTTTTGCTTGAAATATATTTTCTTATTACAATTCTCCTCATTGTAGTAAGCTAAGTATTTTTAATCATTTTTTCCCTGGGAAACTGCACAAACCTGAAGTATTGTCCTTTGCAAGAACTGTGAGAGCCCTGACATGTTAGTGCAGTGCTGCAGTATGGATGGCTGAACAGACACTTTCATTACTTTCTGTGTCACACAGAAGAGAACATGCTTTTGGAAATTAGAAGGTAAAGCATAATATTAGTTTAAGTAAAACCCCACAGAACATAATTGAATAAGTTTTATATAATTTATCAATGGAATATATGTTTGAATATTACTGTTTCTCTGATTGAAGTGTTGTGACAAGAATATTTGAAAAAGATATCTGACTTTCAAATGTTATCAGCAGCTTGGTATCTAATGGAATTGTGTGGTATCAGCTTGGCATACTTACACACAGAAGTTTTATGAATTTGTTGGTAACAATTCAGCTATTCCTCCTCAGAAAGGGAGATCAATTTTATATTGCCTCTCATAAGACAGTAGTGATAGCTACACACTAGTGTAGTTACTTAGAAACAGGCTTTGCCAGGGTGTGTTGCATGAACATGTGTTGAACATGTGTAACTTTTTTTTTACAAATCATTAAAAAAAAGCTGAATATTTTCAAAATTTGACAATAGTGGTTTGTTGAAATGAATGGATAGTTGGCAGAATAAAAGTAATTATGGTAAGGAGAACCAGTGTAGAACTATGGTGATATCCTCCTTTAACATGCTACTGTAGACATGTTGGAAGTAATGAGACAACTTTCACTATGAAAGATTAATGCAATAGATTTGTTTTGATTATCTGCACTAGAACAGTCCGTATACACGCTAAATCTTCTACAGCTGGAATGGTTTTTATTTCATATATCCATACTTAAGCATGTATAATGTTTATCTATACTTTTCAGGTAAGAGTGGATGATGTATTAAAACCCAACGTAGTATAAGTAATCAAATCCCAAAGAAAAATGTTTAATACAACTGTCCAGTGTGCCTGAAATATCAATTCAGAAGAATTTTAAACCAGCTACTAAAAATCAACGCAAATTAAACAGAACTTCCTGCAGTCAGGAAGGCAGTTGACCAGTCCATCCAGTACTGGGCTTTGCTGGGTCAAACGTATCTCCGTGCTGACTTCATACATGCACAAACTTTTGTTCTGAAGTTTTACTACTGGTTTTTCTTTCTTGCACAGTAGCTGTATAAATTGTGAATACTGCTTTTGTAAAATGTACTGGACTCTATCATAGAACTGTTTTAAAGAAAACAAGAGTTGTGCCTCAGCTGAACACTGCATAGAAATATTTTTTTTCAATGGGAGGCTATTTTCTGAATCATTAAGCAGAAACAGTGGAACTATAAATCAGATACAGGGTAGAACTTTGATCTTAATGAAAAGGGGGAGACTGTAGTGAAGAATGTGGTTGTAAGGAAGGAACTGAACACTGAGCCCATTTCCAATGTTGTAAGAAAATAAAAGAAATCAGTTATCTCTTCATAATATCTTCCAAAGGAAATATAAAGAACACATAATAAACAATTATTGTTGAGACTGGTTATGAGAAGAAATAGTTAAAGCAAGAAAAGTAGTAATGATTTTATTTCCATGGATTATTTAAACAGAAATGTTTCAAAGTATTAGGGCAAAATTCAGTAACATTAAGTTTCTGGGGCTGTTTTATGGGGGTCCATGGATTCTGCTTTCTACATATTAGTGAAAGATGCTTGAGAAACACTGTAACTTAGAAACCATCATTCTAATTTTAGCAGTATATCATGTCATCTCAAAGATTTTAAAAGCTTTAATAAATTCTTGGTCTGCCAAAATGTAGTGATCTTTCCAAGATACCTTAATTTTCAGAATGAATCAAAAAAGATAGTGACCCCTGCTTTTCTCATATTGGTATCATGAAGTTGGATTATATTATCAAAACAGGTATTTCTCAAAAAAGGAAGTATTGTTCAATATCTCCAGAATTAAAAGTTATGCTATAATAGAGGTTCCTTGTGACTCTCTGTATAGTCAGACTTGGAGGAAATCTGGTATTGTTCAGTTTATTTTTACAGTGAAAAGAGTATTCTCACAATTTAGGTTCTTTGGTGAAAAATATATTTTCCAGCCCTTTCTTGGCAGGGATCAAAGTTGGCCAGAGTTCTGCGTAGAGATAAATATATATCTCAGAATTGTTATTTTCTAGAAGATTCAGAAAATAACTATTTCGTGCACAAAGATTAATATATAAATGTAAGAAAATACACATTTGGTTTCTGTAGTTCTTCGCTTTAACATGTTATCATAATACCACATCTGTATAATACCTAGCAATCCCTGTAACGCATACTGGAATGAAGTGTGTCTGAGTGTGCCACAGACGCATGTTGCCATAGCAAGGGCTGCTATGTACACTGTGCCCCAGGCAAGCACGTTGCCTCCAGCATTGTATCTATGGAAAGAATTTCAGAGTACGTCTAGGAAATGAGAGTGGGAAATCTTCAGATAATTCCTGGAGTAGTCAAGGTGAAACATGCTAGGGAAGTGGTGAAGTGGTGGTGCTGCTGCAGTGTGAGCTATGTGGCCTTTCTAAACTATTTTGTATCACCCAGTGGTCAGGTTTAGAGTGAAGATGGAAGCAGCAAGCTAGTTCCCTCAGGTCAGCTTAGTACAGGTCCCAGAAGGTCTGAAGCACTGCGAGTACTGAAGAGGCAATTTTAAGCGCAGAAGGCAGGCTATTGCAGAAGTAAGTTGATGAATAATGGGGTGAATTGTGACTCTGTGTGGCCTTTGAAAATGATGCTGCATGCTCTTTGGAAGAGACTGCTGTCCTTTCAGGAAAGTCTCCCTATTAAAAGAGCCAAAGTGTTGGAGTAAATTACATTTCTTTAATGAAAAAGCTGTGTCTGTGGTGGAAGCAGGAGTGTAATGGACAGTAAGAAATCATGGAATGCAAATAAATGCTTTTTGAAAACAGTAGATCTTTTTTGTACACCAAGACTAGGAGACTGTATTAAAATTCGATAAACCGTAATTTTCAAATTGTAAACAAAAATTTGATTTTGGTGTTATCACAGTCATACTGGATATTTAAAAATGCTGAAGTGCTCAAAAAATTTTGTCTTAGGTGCACAGGATTTTTAAGAAGGGCATATTTTCTTCCAAAAGCAAAAAAGACATTACCACATACAAGGAACTGACAAGTCAGAAGCATAAACAATCTTTAATTGCTTATGGAGAAATGTCATAACAGATAATGTGCAAGATGGATTATAATTTAGGCAGTGCTTTAGGCCTCCAGTCTGCTTCATAATCACAGATTAAAATTGGGCTAGAGTAAAAAAGCTGCATAACTACAGGGCTTCTCTTCAGGTGATAATGTTAAAAATTTCATACAGCTAATACCAAAACGTGCTTGACATTTTTATGTGCTCTAAAACTCACTTTCTGTTTTCATTTTGCATCCAACACGGCATAAAGCTACGGAGACATGATCTTAACAGATAGGGAGAAATTGATTTCAGAACAGAATAACAGATAAACAGAAATCCAGACTGACCTCAGATGGCTTTGGTAAACAAAATAAAATCCAAATAAATGATATACTTATCTGGAATTTTAAAGCTGAAACTAATAGCAGTAATTTTGGACAGACTATTTAGTGAGGAATAAGTGTGAATAATGCTTTGAAAGCAAATATGTGAGAATGCTTTTTAGGTATCTAAAAATCCACAACCTTGCAAATGTCCAAACAAACTAGTTGTGAAATCTCTTTGTTTTTTAAATGAAAAACTGTTAACTTTCTAATAACAGTGCAGCCTTGTTTGAAGATGAAGCCAGATGCAAATGAGAACTATCTATTATATGAAATCACAATTGTCATCATAGAATCATAGAATGGCCTGGGTTGAAAAGGACCTCAACGACCATCTAGTTTCAACCCCTCTGCTGCGTGCAGGATTGCCAACCACTAGACCAGGCTGCCCAGAGCCACGTCCAGCCTGGCCCTGAATGGGGCATCCACAGCCTCTCTGGGCAACCTGTTCCAGTGCATCACCACCTTCTGAGTGAAAAACTTCCTCCTAATATCCAACCTAAACCGTCCCAGTCTTAGTTTAAAACCATTCCCCCTTGTCCTATCTCTATCCACCCATGTAAACAGTCATTTATACGCTTCCTTCAAATACTAGAAGGCCACAATGAGGTCTCCCTGGAGCCTTCTCTTCTCCAAGCAAAACAAGCCCAGTTTCCCCAACCTTTCCTCATAGGAGAGGTGCTCCAGCCTCTGATCATCTTGGTGGCCCTCCTCTAGACCCATTCCAAGAGCTCTGCATCTTTCTCATGCTGGGGGCCCCAGACATGGACATAATACTCCAGGTGGGGCCTCACAAGAGCTGAGTAGAAGGGGACAGTCACCTCCCTCTCCCTACTGGCAACTCCCCCTTTAATGCAGCCCAGAACATAGTTGGCTTTCCAGGCTGCCAGCGTACACTGCTGGCTCATGTCCAGCTTCTCATCCACCAGGACCCCCAAGTCCTTCTCTGTAGGGCTGCTCTCAAGGAGTTCTTTCCCCAGTCTGTATAAATACCTGCGATTGCCCTGGCCCAAGTGCAGCATCTTGCACTTGGCCTTGTTGAACCTCATTATGTTCACATGGACCCGCTTCTCCAGCCTGTCCAGGTCCCTCTGGGTGGCTTTCCTTCCCCCTACTGTACTGACCGTGCCGCTCAGCTTGGTGTCATCTTGCTGAGGGTGCACTTGATGCTATCGTCTGTGTCACTGACAAAGATGTTGAAGAGTACCGGTCCCAAGATCGACCCTTGCGGGACACCACTTGTGATTGGCCTCCACTCAGACATAGAACCGTTGATCACAAGCCTTTGGCTGCCTTATGCTAAGCAGCATAAATTGGGAGCTAGAAAATGCAGAAAAAAAAACAAAGTAAATACAACTAAGTCGGACTTGCTTTAACCAGCAGTCCTTCCTGATTTCATTCCAGAAGTTCTTAGAAGGGCTGAAAAAAGCAGAGGTCTATTTTAATGCTGATACTAATAATGAAGAAAGGAAATAGTTAAAAACAAGATGATGGGCCTGTTAGTCTAATGTAGATCTTAGAAAAATAATGGAAATTTTCCCAAACAGGAATGTATCGCTACTAGAGATATCCTCAAGAAGTAAGAAATGTGCTGTAGCATTTCAATGCTTTATGTTTAGGAACCCTGTTTTCTAATGTTTTACCAGTTGTGCTCTTCACAAAAAAGGAATACTATATTCAAGAAACTATTCCAGTACTTGAATTTATTGGACTTCATTTGTTCCAGTCAGTACATCTCTAAATTAGAAGTGCTGGTTGTAACTTCTAAGATTATAACAGAAGTTGAAAAGAGGATATTGTCATAGGAATAATTAGTTCTTCAAAAGTATGTACACAGGAGATGTGCTCCGTCTTCAAAGTGAGTCTCTGGACATCCCACAGGAAAACTACATAAGCTCTGTTCAAAACACAGAATATTAAAAATACTTGAGCACCAAATGGATGAAGAATTTGAGAACAAGTTGAAATGTTTACCTGTCACTGCAAGAAAAGCCTGCGACAAAGTTGGAGAAACTTTAACTGCCACAGTGACTGGAAGAATGATAAATATTGAAAAAAGAAATGTGAACTAAGTGGGGACTTGGGAAAACAAAAAACATTCTTCTACAACTGAATATAAGGCTGGATGTCCAGGAATAGGTCTTAGTCCATGCACAGGAGTTCCTATCCTGTGTTCAGAAGTAGGGTAACTCTAGAAGAGCATTAATTTGCATTGTAACAGAGATCAAAGGGACTAATCTGATCTTCTGATGTTCATCAGAAATCTTCAGATAGTGAGGAAGGCTAAATCTGGTGTTGGTTTAACGTCTAAAATACTGGGTTCATTTCTTCTGTGAGAAATTTATGAAGTATCTTTGACAAAAGGGAAAGGCCCTGGGGAAAAATCAGTCAGATACATATCCATCACTACAGAAAACTCCAGTCAGACCTTCAAGGGGAAAAGTAACTATCGTAATAGAAAAGCTGTCTTATAACCCAACAGCCTGTATACAAACAGATACGCTGATGTATGACCTTTTTATTTGTTTTTGTTTTTACAATTGAAATTGTTCAGTTTGCTGATGGGGATCAGAGAGGGAAGTATAAGGGCTCAGTTTGTCTTTTAGTTTCTACTTTTTTTCAGAACTAGAAGTCAGTTAACTGCAATAGCATGTACCCTAAAATCCTTTTACACTGCTCCAACTTTTTTCCTCTGACTATTCATGCTGTTTACCTTTCAGAAATTACAGTTTTAAAATTATCTTTTGGAAGTAGTTTTTGTTGAAACTTTCTGATGGTCACAATTTGCGTAAATTCACAATGGTTTAATGACTACACTGAGTGCAATATTTAATTGCTTTTCACATAGTTCACACTTAATGTTATATAAGTTGTTATGGTGACCTCAGGTATGATTTGTTAGATTATATTTATTATTAAATTGCTTGCATCTAATTTACATTTAAATGGCCTTGTTCTATGTGTTGTTCTACAAACCAATTGTTGCAGTAGTTTTGAGGTGTTCTACTAGAGATGTGCTGTTTGTAGTGATCAGGAGTTTTATCACAATTAATTTCAGGTCTCACTAAATAAATCTTACAATTATTGCATCAATCTATAGTAGATTTTAAGAAATGCAGCCAATTTGCTGTAGACTAGGCCTGAAGTTTGATGAGTTAATTAAGCTTCCTAACCTGTTATCTTACCTTTCATAATTAATACTGTAATCATATTCATCTAAACTCAATTATACAGAAGACAGTGTGTGAATGTTTTAAAAAAAATGAAACAAAACATAGGCACAGTAAGACAGCTGTATGCTCCTCAGGGTGCAAGATCTTTAGCAACTGGTGCTGTAATTAAGAAAGAAATTCCGTGTCTCTAGTATTTTGGGAAATTGCTGTTGTATTTATTAGAAATTCTGGACAGTGTTGACCTAATAACTACGGCCTGTAGTTACAAGATCCATGCATGTTTAAAACGAAGGAATCTTTGCTGGGTTCAGGTGTGAAAAATGTGTAGAGTCTGCTTGTCGTGGGTAATGTTTGAGGCTGGGATGTTTGAGACAGGCCCATTTGATTCTAAAATGGCTGAAATATTATTTGTGGTTTTTTTTCTTTCCTTTTTCACTTTAATGGAAAGAATAGCTTGACCACATTGCTGAGGTTGAGCTTAACTGTAGATATTTGAGGTATTATTGGTAGACTAAGAAAATAATCCTAATAATCTAGAGAAAACTTGTAGTGCTCAAGGTTGGTTCTGTATCAAATCTTCTCATTTGTAAATTCAAGACTAATATGTACTTACTAATTAAGTTAGTTATTCAGGATATGAATTTGCAGGAGGAGTCTACAGAAGAATTCCTTAATGTGCCCTTTGAACCATTTCAACCTTTTCACCTCATATGACCACATTTTGCCCAAGTTCTGAACAATTCGGCATAAGAACTGAATAATTTTATACAGTAAAAGCAAGATGACTATTCTCATACTAACTTTATTTACTACTTATTTGACTAATTCAGCAAATAAATGACGCAATGTGTAGTGTTAGGGACCCCACAAGGTCAACATATGCACCAGTTCTTCCCTCCTCTTTCTTTTGCCATCTGCTTGCCCCTCAAACTGAAGAACCAGCGCAGGTGGGACAACAGTATCTTATTCAGAGCTATGGATGCTGCACTCGGGCCCAGGAAGATAAGGATGGATTTTTGCCCTCTGTCATTGGAGGAGTTCCAAAGTTTGAATTCAAGCTGCCTGCATTTCAAAGCCTATCTGCCTCTTTTAATTAAAATGAAATTAAGAGAGCATTATTTTTTTTTCTAAGCCTGCTCAAGTGTTAGATATCAATTAGAAATGATTCTTTTTTGTTGTTGTTGTTTGAGTTATTCAAACAAATAAATGCATTCTGAGCCCCTGGCAGAAGATGTTCTAGGGATTTCTTTCACAACTCAAGAAGTTTTTTGAGCTTTGATTGGAACTTCACACTAACAGAAAATACAACATTTTAAGCATAAAAATAATGTTTTAGTTGGTAAGTCCAGGAAGAAAATTCATGCTGTCTGAAATGATTTCCAGCTGTGTGCAGTCCTTCCAGTGCACTGGGATGGTAATTCTTGTGGTTACATTGTAAGAAGAAACAATACTGGCATGATAGCCCCCTGCTTTTTTTTGCTTATGGGTAGGATGTTGGTCTTAAAGGGATTGTCAGACTTGTCATGGGGAAAGACTTCTGACATCAATGCTAAGAAGAATACTGGATTGTTTTATACAGAAATTAGACCTAAATCTCAGTGTATCTTGAAATCTTTGAAATTGTCTCAAGGGAGAAAAGAAATCAAACTGTCAAGTAAATATGAAAATTAGTTACTAATTTATTATTTTATTGTACTGGTGTATCTGTAAACTTTTCCCAACTTCTACAAACTGGGTAAATACCAAAAGGAAAACAGTCATTCTATTACTTGAAATAATATTTAAGATATTATCTTGTCTAGCACTGAGTTCAGATCTTTGTCCAGTTGTGACAGTCTATTTCTATAATCTTATTTTGTCCTTTGAGCAGCTGTTGATGTTTCCTATATTTTGCACACAGCTCCTGTAATGTCACTGCTGAAAATTTGTTTACTGTTTAACATTCAAACTGTGATTACAAATGGAAGATTTGTAGTCCAGTTTGGAGGGTTTCTTTGACGGTAGACATTGAGTTTTATTAATAAAAAAGAGATGACATCTAAATTGCCTCACTTTTATCAGTTGTAGGACAGTTTCAAAACTAGCAGAAAACTAACAACAGCTTGTCATACTGTATTTGTCTGATAAAGAGTTGTTTTTTAGGTATGAGTGTACATTTGCAGAAATATTGGGAAACTCTCTTTAATCCTAAGAGGACTACATTCTGTTTCCTTTTTAAGGTAATATTAAGCATTTATTCTTTCTGAATCTGCTTTGAGACCACATGCTTCATGATGTGCAAACGTTGTTCTGCTGAACTTTTTCAAAAGTGCCATTATTGGAAATGGCTGCAGCTGAGAGGGAGAAACTGTAGGATTTTCAAAATTATTTCCAGCACCCTGCCTGTTCAGGAAGGAAGATCTACCCCAAAACTGAAATAAATTATCAGTGTATCCATTTTTACTTATCTTTAATATTCCAAAGAACATGAAGTGAGATAGGTGGGATGAAAAGTATTGGACCCTTTGACAGTACCAATAGATGTCTGATATAAATTGGATTTGTTACTGATATCAGTAAATATGCAAAATATATATTTAACTTTTAGTGATGTAACATTTTAAATTTTTTAAGGAAATAGTGCTGCACACTAGGAAGTGACTATTTTCATGTGTGGGTTTTTTTTTTTCCTTATTTTTGTTTATTTTGACTCAATTTGTCTTACATATTTTTTTACTGGCAAGGCAAAAGCAGTGGGCTATCAAATGAAGTGGAGATGCAGGAAAGATTTTTCAGATTCAAACATAAGTATCTGCTATGTGAATCTACTGAGTTTACCTCTAGGTGCAGGTGCAGTAAAAATGATTGATTCATTTAGAATATTTATAGACCAGTTGGTTCATGGATTTGTACAAAATTGTAATGGATGTAGTGGATTCTTTTGTATACAGTGTACAATTTCTATTAAAAAATAGCCATTTAAATAGTGGCTATTTTATTAGGATTTCTGGATATATGGCAACCTGCTTGGAGAGACGCTATGATCTGGCAACAACAACACAGCAGCATCTGATGCTCTTATCAGAGCTCTTAAATTCAACAGACCCAAAATTTCCAAGTGGAAAGATGTGATTTGGGAAAGTGAGATGTTTGGAGACCTTAGAGAAATAAGAATATTGAAAGAAAACTGCATGAATTTAAACCAAAAGCTATATCATAACTTACTAGTAACAGATGCATTTAGAAGGTACTTCAGCTCTTCTTGGATCTCAAAACCAGTGTTACAGCAACACAACTACAATAAGGATAACTTCAGAACTTCTTGATACTGCTGTGAATGCTAGAATACGACATACATTTTTTAATCATAGGTCTCAGAGTTGTTTTCTGATATTTAGCATTTAATCTGGCACCTTATCCAGAGAGGATAAACTCCAGTTACAACTCACTCGCAGAGTAGTTCTCAGGACTCTCCAGGAAGCTTTTAGGAATGGTCCCTTAAATTATCTTCTGAGTTTGAGCTCTGTGTTGTTATTTACTCTGTGAGTTTCTGTTTCCAGCTGTTGTCTACCCTTTGCCACCACAAATTTGTGCATGATGATATCTGTGCCATTATTCCTAAAGTGAGTGAGGAAAAACTAATGTCAGTACAACTTACCTCTGCTCCAACAAAAATTTCCAGTTTGGGTTCAATATTTATGAAGCCTTTGTCTGCTACATGAAAAATAAATCTTTCCTTTAACTTTTTGACCCCAGATTTTTCACTTTTTTTACTGACAGATTTGGTTGAAATGTTTCCTTCAGCACTTTGAGAAGATGTTCTGCTTCATACTGTTTCTTCATTTATTCCTCTGTTCCTCAAGTTATTATGGAAACTACAACTTGAAGTGACACTAAAGGTGTATATTTTTTTCAGTGTTGTGTTGTCAAGCTTGTTTTCTGAAAAACACATTAGATTTTGCCTAAAAATATTGTTTTTAAAGAAAAAAAAATCTTCTCTATGCTCAGTAGAGTTCTATCCCAATCTCAAAGTCTTTGAAAAAAAATCTTTTTCCTTGAGAAAAAAAATGTGAAAACATTGCAGAAAGTATGTTCTATTTTTATGTTTAGCTAAACAGCAGGTGTATTATTCAGCTGTTATAGATGGAAGTTGAATGAAGCATATGGGTTGCCCACTATAATAAAAGTAATTTGCTCTATCTGACTAATTTAAGCATAAAAAATTACAATGATCAATCTTGTATAAAATAGACAGGGATAACTCAGCAATTTAATGTTAATTGTCTTTAACATTTCAAAGCATGTATTGATTTTTAAATTAAATTTATGAAATGCCTGATAAGGTCCAAGATCTAAAGAATTATGTTCATGACATCTACTTTAAACTCACAGAAAGAGATTCCTGGTCATGAAGTCAGCTGGCCAGAAATTTCACAAAGCAGACAAAATTGTGTTTCCAAGTTTTTCTCCCTCCCCTTCCCTTTCCTCCCCTCCATTTCCTTTTAATCTTCAGAAGAAAAAAAAAGAATAACTACTGAAGTTACAAAAATAGGCTAGGAGTACTTATGCTGAGGCAGGCTTGACTTGTAGACTCCTAAAGAGCATAGAATGTTCAAATGGTAAATGGTTGGCATTATCTTGTATTCTAACTTTTGTAGAGACCTATTTGATCACTGTCATCATTACGTACTTTTCATACTTTTGTCCACAATTTTTCTCAGAGAAATTAAGCAGACAGAACATTGACTTGTCCATGTGCTGTAGTTATGTATCTTTGGATGTATTCTTTGTGTGATGAAAAATCTACTCTTTGAGAAATAGGAAGGTGAATTGAGAATGACAGTGTAACGAGAAAAGGACTGAAGCCCAATGCCATTACAAATAATATAAATGTAAGTTTCTATCTGCCAGCACTTCCCTTATACAAATAATAGTATCTGTCAGGTAGTGAAGCTGCAAGATCTGATGATGTTATTTAAAAAAGAATTTCACTGCCATGTTTTCTCTTATGAACAGTGCTG
The DNA here is from genome assembly GCF_002078875.1 of Numida meleagris. Taxonomy (NCBI): domain Eukaryota; kingdom Metazoa; phylum Chordata; class Aves; order Galliformes; family Numididae; genus Numida; species Numida meleagris. The sequence continues at coordinate 79,657,528 of NC_034410.1, forward strand.
ATGTATGTAGTTCATGGTGTTCACGTGATAAACAGCGTGCCTTCTTTACAAAATCAGGTTGTTGTATATCACACCCCCAGAAGCAGCAGTGTAAGAAAAGAAATAAATAGCAATGCATTGGAAACAATCAAGCAGTAGATTTGTCGTCGTAATTAATCAGTAAGACGTGATAGACTGTGTGCCAGTGCTGCTTAATCACCTCTTGGGTGCTTGGTGAGTTGTGGTAAGAAGTTGAAGCTTTCCAGTGAATTCAAACTGAACATTAATCACCAGCACAAGACAGTCTGTGTGACACAGTTACAGCAGGGATGTGTGAAGCTCTGACTCATTTCAAGGAATAGCCTTCCTCTCCTGGATGTGTGGGGCAGTCTAATGTAGACACTTAAGCTTACTTGGTCCCATGTCAACATGAAATCTCAGGGCTGACTCCTAACTGCTGCCTTTCTGTATTGTCTGCCCCCACAGCATTCTGCATACTTGCATACCCAGTCTGGCTGAAAGCCGGGTGAAGCAGACACCTGTCATCAAGTTGATGGGAAAATATTTCATTTGTCCAAAGGTCTGCTGTCTTACGGGATTTTATTTCCTTTAGTTTTGGCTTTCTCTTATAGGCTCCACAGAAGGAGCTGATGGTCTTTGAGGGGTCTGTGGATGTCATTGCTCCCATTTGGCTTTTCTGTCGTTGCTATCATGGAAATGAAGTTGCACGCATCCAGCCCCAAAACCAGACTATCTGGGCTTTTATGAAAGTTTTGCCTCAATGATAGATACCTCAGGTGTTTTAAATAAATATTTTCACGTAATTATTTGGTGACAAATGGTGGAAGATTAAAGAAAATTAAGGGCAAGAGGGGAAAGTAATAGGTTAAAGCAGACTGTTTACTTAGAAGTGCCAGAGTTTTGTATTGAAAACAGTTTCAATCATTTTTGTTGCTGTTACCTTTGCTTTCTAGGCAGGAGTTAAATTTGCAGTAGACAATGCAACTCAGTCTAATGCATTTGGTGGTCAAGACTTCTTAACTCTAGTGGAAGTGCTCCCAGGTACTTACTGTAAAAAAGCTTTATTGTATAGAATTGCACACTCTGTCCAAAGATGTTATTAAGTAACCCTTTTCTAGTGAAAAATAAACAACACTGATTTTTCAAGGTGCAAATCTTGATAGGGTGAAGAGTTTGACATCAAAGATGTCGCTTCTAAAGAGGAGCATTTAAAAAAAACAACAATGCATGAACAATGTAAGCAGCAAGACACAAAAGAAGCTCAGTAGATTGTCTGTAAATGTAAAAGGTTCCGACATATCACTGGTAGGTTTAAAGCTCAATTTTCAAATGTACAAATGACAAAGCTAGAAGACTCAGAAACTTGGTTCAGTGATGTTCAGAGGTGCACAACTGTTTTTCTTCACAAAAATCTCTAGAGGCTGGTACTGTGCAGATGATTTCTCCAGAGCATATAGACAAAAGGACAGATAGTGTAGGAATGACATTCCTGTCTAGAAGCCATATTTTAAGTTAAAATTTAACTGAAAAAGAATATATTGCTGTTCTTCCCTTAGTGTTGAGAAAGATTGGGTATCACTAGGGTCTAGGAACATGTCAATAGCCTCTTCATCAGAGAACTTGTCCAAAGAAGTGAATGCATTTTTGTTGCACTAATCGATATCTCTGAGGAGAAACATACATAAAAGATCACAGAGAATATTTGTGTTTTTTTTTTTTTTTTTCACTTGCAGGAAAAAAGAAAAAATTGAATATTTGAGAGCAAAAATAAAGATCATGCAAATTTGAGCCCCAGTCATGCTTTCTTCTCTTTGCTACCATTCTACTTCATGGAGTGAATACTGTAGTCACACCTATCACAGCAGACATGGAGAGAGAAGGCATTAGCCTCTCTTTCTTTTACGGAAACAGTAAAAAATAATAAAAAATCTTTGAACCTCAAGGGTTACCACAGAACACCAGGGATTTACTTGTGGTCTCAAGTCAGTGAAGCAGAAGCAAGAGTTCAGCAGAACTTAGGCAGATGTTCTCTGAATTAGAATTGTACTCAGAAATCTTTCAGTCCATCAAAAAAGCATTTTCATCTTTCATTCAAGACAAGCTTTTACTAAAATTAAAAATGCATTGCCAGAGGATTTTAATAAATACTAAAAATATGTGTGTGGATCTTCTGATTCTTTTCAATTTTATTAATACCAGATTTATTTTAGCTAATTATGTCAGATCATTTCTATCTGGATAGTTCCTTTGCATGTCTTTGGCCAGCTCCTTTTCCCTTTCACGTCATAAGAACAATCTCATTTCTTACATTAGCTTATGAAATAGAATAGGGGGGTGCTTTTAAAGATATAATCAATTCTGTCCTTGCAGGAGCTGAATCTGAACTCAGACTTTTAAAATCTGAGCATGTTTGGAGATATATTAATGTCAGTCAAATATCCAAGTCATAATTTCCAGGGATATCAATCAGAAAGTCTTTCATCTGCAAACTGTATAGTTGAAATGCTGTTATAAACGAAGTCAGATGAAAGAAGTATGAAAAGCAGAAAAAATAATTCATTTAAAAACGCACTGAGTTCACAGGCAACAGGTGGTATCGCTACCTTTCTATTTATTTATTTAATTCCTATTTCCTGAACTATGCTTCTTCTAGTTTACTATTTTGTTGGAATTTTTAATTTTTTTCCTAATACAGAATTTAAAAAAAAAATCAGTTATGTCTTGTTTCCTTACTTAGAATAAACAAAATATATACATAAGATCATCCAGTGATGTGACACATCAGTATGGCCTAATAGTGCTTTACAAAGGGAAAATGTCTGCTCTACTTGATTGGTTAGTCACATTCTATGTTTACCACTACTTGCACATTAGAAAGACACGCAGTGACAGATTTTATCACCAGAAGAGCTGAGGTTTTAATACATGAACAAAAGTGTGTGAACAATAAGCGCAGATGTTAAATTACCTCAGAAAAATCCCCTTTCTTTGGTCTGGTAGGAAACTGTATTAAATAACTATTGTGAGGAAATTCCCTACCTTTAAAATCTAAAGCTATTTTGCAACAGTAAGAAGGAAAAAGCAGAAGGAGAAGAAAATAGTTTCAAAAGCAAATGACAAGGAGAGAATACATTCCAAATTAGTACCAAACTTGGTGGTGTAAGTTCTTTTGATGCTATTTTACACATTTGCTTTTGTCCATAAATTTGCTATTTAACTTTACCTTCAGTCTTTCAGTTACCTATTTAACTTACCTTCAGTTTCCAACAGTATTACTAGCTGTGCAGAAACAAGAGGGACACCTACTCTTGTGGATTAATTGATGTCATGGTTTTGTGATTTTCGGTTATTGGTATTCCACATCATAACATCATGTAGTGGACATACCTAGTTCTCAGAAGAGAAGGACTACTACAGTCCCCAC